>NC_092226.1:74767790-74927790 GCF_036320965.1 Panulirus ornatus | reverse complement strand
AGATGGGGTAGGCAGTGCGAGAGTTACCCCCGGGTACCCTCTGGTTCATGCCACGGAGTCTGGTGTCATTCCCTTCAGGCAGGAGGCTCCTCCAGCTAGAACTGTTAGGTTACTACTTATCATCTGGACAACTTGACGATGTATCATACGACCAGGCCACAAACCTCATCTCTAAATTTTATAAGGAAATTCGCTACTATTTCTACGGTGGCGCTCGTAATGAGCGAATGAAAATGGTGAGGTTAACCCAACTGTGGAAAGATTTGTAGTCATTACAGTGTAACATGACGATGAGGTATCAACTTCCAACATAGCAACCAGGGAACGATAGACTCATTTTCCAGTACAATATCCTATCGACCTTAGTACAATATCTAATTGCTTTCATCGCGAAATATAGATCTCATCTTAAACAAAACAAGTCGATCATTTCTTCCAGATAATCAAGTTCTACAGCCTACAAACTTACATGAAATATCTTCACACCGTATCAACTTCTCGTCCATTAAGTCATCCTTCTACTGTAAGATGTTACAGAAGCTAGTTGGAATATAACTCAGGAACAAATGGTCGTGGGAAGCAGGTTTCATGTGACATAGAGGTTTGTGAGCAAGAGGGGCAGAGTCAAGGGTGTGACACAGCACGAGGGGGCAGTCCTGCGTCAACTTTATATTACACAGAGGATCAGAGTTGTGATTACCAGTGTCTCTGGGACCAAAACCCATCTTCTTCATCATAAACCAACTACGTATGTTCGCATAATCACGTGATTCAGAAACGTTTAATTGTAATTCTCTTGGTTCTGTCCAAAGGCCTACACCAACAGGCGAACCAAATCTCTTGACGAGAATCAATCATTATGACATTAACCAAAAGAATACCCAAAAAAATTCTAATTAACATTCAAATATTTATTGCTTGACTCGAGGTCTTTATTGAGATACAATGAAATGCATGATGTGATGCACAGCCCTTCATGCTGAGTCACATAGTTTTTTGGATCAAGTGTACCAGATAAGATCGACAGACCTCGTCACCAGAGGACCCACCAGCCAACCCACCTGCACACTGGTAAAGATGAAGGGATTCTCTTGGAGGTAGACGCCACAATGATGCGCCGGTTTAAGAGCCTGAAGATATTTAAATGAGAACCCTGAAATGTATATTTTGGAGGGTGGTAAAGCTTAAAGGCTTGTTTTGGAGGTAGATGGCACACTCATTTGCCAAGCTAGAGAACCTGAAGATGATTGAAGGAGCCCAGTAATACACCTTCGAGGATGGAAAAGAATAACTTAGACAAGACCCTAAAAAAACACATCATCGCGAGTCTCACTGTAAACACATGATACATAAACATAAGACTTATGTACACGAACACTTTCGATTGTAGGTACAGCCACGTATTCTCTATTTCCTCTCCCTCTCATCCTATGCAGAAAAAAATGGCGCACACGCATAACCGAGACAAGGGAAAAAAGCTAGTCCATCGAGGGTTGCTGCCTCACATACAGAACAAAACTAGGAACAAAGGACTACCAAACGATGTACTCACAACAACACCACCGTCTGAGGTGTGAGCACTGGCTGTGTAGGATGTCTGAGCAGGGACAACATGAGGGAATGTCAAGTGAAACTATGCGAGATGCACATCAATGGTACATCAACGTAAAGGATCGAATGGACGGCCCACAAGGTCCCAGGACGTTGAAGGCATCACCATCAAAAGTAACTTTCCTACAGGATCGTTAATGCAAAGTTCTCCATAAGAGATGTTACAGCAGCTTCCATGGCTCAGGTTACCTTAACGAAACGAAAGATACGAGTCGTGTATTGTCTCGTGCGGTTTAAGACACTGATGAAAATAATGGTTTAGAAATAAGCGTGTAACAGCAGAGAGCATCCTGCAGGAACTAGCCGGCTTGGCTACTGGAGGCCTCGTCAAGGACAAGACACCCAAGCCACCGGCTCTCTCTCTCTCTCTCTCTCTCTCTCTCTCTCTCTCTCTCTCTCTCTCTCTCTCTCTCTCTCTCTCTCTCTCCTCCGTGGTACTACTCAGGGTTATCCTGAACGTTGGTACACTGTACGATACTAAAGGGCAAGGAGCATCCCCAGGGTGAGGTACGTAACATATACAAACCTCCAGCTAATGATACATTTAACAAACTGAACTGTTCGCCATGCTCATCGCCTCCGAGCTTACATGAACTGCAGATACACAGTTTAATCATCTTCGGAACTCGCTCCACTACACTTGTCCTAAGTATTCTGAGACCAGAACGAAACATCGTTCTCTCGAAGGCCAAGGGAAAAAATTACTGGTGAAGGAATTCAGATCAAACTGATGTGGGTTCCTTCCCCCACACACGTCCTCCAGAGTAGGCTGAAGCTTATGCTTTAACCCAAACTTCCACTAGTTAAAGTGGCTGTTGAACGTAACACTGGGCGGTGACAATAAGAAGCCAAACACCTGTCATCGGGAAGGACTTTAACGTGGGGATAGCACGATATACTCGCCGGTGATGGAGGCTAAACGTAAATTAATAGATAATATAAGGATAATCATTGTTAATCTGTGCTATAAGAAATACTCAAACATAATACGCAGTATGATATAAGAAAGACTCGTAGATAATGTATGATAAAGAGGATACTCGAAGCCAGCGTAAGGTGTAGGCCATACTCAGAGATAAGGTAGAGCTATGGTACCGGAGGTACACAGTGGCTCGCATAAGAATTGTATCCAGCACACCACACACACACACACACCACACACACACACACACACACACACCACTCACACACCACTCACACACAGCAAACGCACGCGCACACAAACCACTTACACACACACACACACACACACACACACACACACACACACACTCACACTAGCGTCAAGGAACGGGGGCCATAGACAAGGGAGGCAGGTCTCGAGCGCGCTACTTTCACCAAAATTTTTGCATCCTGTTATTTGGGTATAAAACGCCACAGCGGGTTGTTATGGTGGAGGGCGTGATGGGTAGAAAGTCTTCCCTGCAACACTGGAGACCCGACTCTCAGAACCTACCTGACCCCATAGGTCGCTTTTGACGGGTTCTGACCAGCCAACCCCAACTCACGAGCCCTAATACAAAAACCCCCAACTCATACACACACACACACACACACACACACACACACACACACACACACACACACACACACTCCTCTCCAGCTCACGGTCTGTGCTCACCAGGCCACATCACCAGCGGAAAACTAGCAGGTAATGACACACACGTGTACAGTGAAGTGAACTAATTATGTAGTTACTGTTAACACTATTAATTCTTTCATCAAATCATATTTAAGTGTTATATAAATGACTAGGTCACTGAGGGATACTCCATGGCAACATAGGAAAAATACATATAGCAAATACGACAGCTGAATAAAGAAACATAAATGGATTATTTGGGAAATTAGAATCAAGAGTAGGATCTTGTATGAGAGGTTTTGATATCGTATCCCTGGTGGTAAGCCAACCAGGCAATGACGGAAATGTCCCACGTAGGTACAAAGGACGACTTATCTTGATGACAAGCGGTGAGTCTTTCAGAAAAAAAAAAAACATCGCCCTGAAGTTTGTAACATTGGCTGTATCTAAGGCTATCCCGGCCATTGCTGTTACATGTCTGTAGCTTAGGTCACTCCAACAAGCACATGGTTAAGATCACTTCGGCCCCTACAGCACTGTAGTTAAGGTCACTCCGGCCACTACATGCACTCTGTGTACACACGTATGTTGGTTAGTGAGACTCATCCACTCTCTCCCTGCACCCATCCCCTTAATCGTTATTATAATCTTACTTAAAAGATCAACTTCACTAAAATGCAGATTTTGATCGCTCTAAAAAGAAATAAAATTCATCTGTCCCAATACATTATAATTTCTGTAACTATAATCTATTTAGCTAGAACGCTGAACGGCTAACTAACTTCTACAAAGATGAATCTAAACACAAACTATCTTGTCGGCGACTGAATCACAGATGCACTCATCCCGGTCGCCCTAACGCACTCATGTTAAGCACTGGCGGTATAATAAGGGCCTTGAGAGCACTCCACTGCCGGGCAAGGAACTTTATGCATACCAAGCGATCACTCTGGCCCACAAAGGTGGTGGTCACCAGGCTTCACATCGTCCACAGGGAACATCCAACAACAAAGGAGGCCAAGTGAACGTGACCAGAATAAAGGAGACTGAGGGAAATATTTTCTTCCAAAACCCCGCCGTACCGGGAGACCAGCCTTAGGGACAACTGCATCAAGAAACTGTCTATCAGAAGGAGCGCAGAAGGAGTGTGTACGAGTCCAGGGGCAGTTCAGCAACTCGTACCCACGAGGGACCCGTACTGCAGTGTGTACCATTATTGTCTCGGCCAAGGTGATGCCGTACTCTGTTCGAGGCGTCCAGGGTTACCTCAGGTCCTCGACTTCTTCACTGTACCCCGACAACAGGTGTCCAGACCTGGCGCCACACACCTTCCACGGTCAAGGATCCGATCGCGTCTCACCTGCTACTCAAACGACTCGTCCGCCTCATTTGTGGACAACTATACAAAGAGGTATAGGTAATGGCTGTGACACGTTAAGATCGTGATGGTTCGAGAAATACATCTTTCCATCTTGACGCACTATCGTCATACAGCAGAGCGAGTCTACTACATTCAATCATTTCTTCTTCTTCTTTCATACATGTAACATCCCAGGACCGCCGTGGCTTGTGTGGGCTGCAGATCAAGGGCCTGGCAACGTTCCAACGCATGCAAGACAATAACCAAATACGGCAGGTAGAATAACAAATCCATCCAAGAAAATGATATCCATTCATGAAAAATGCCGACGCGATGAAAACCTTTCATTTCACACTTAAATTCTTCCAAGTGGACGAGGACCGCAGCTTAACAAAGTTATAAAAGACACGAAATAGCCACACTAATCTTTTCTCTCCCGATAACCCCGGGGGTTATGAACAGACGGCCGCGCCGAGAAAGCGGTGGGAGCAAGCAAACATGAAACGGTGAGATGCAGATGTTGAAGAATCAGACCTAAGAAATAATCAGCGATCCCGTGGGAAGATCTCCTTTTCTCTCTCCGTTTCTCTTCATGAAAGTCAACCAAGAATGTTTACATCACGTCTTGCCGGCCGCTGCAGCGGCGCCAGAAAGCGGCGTCAACGTCCGCCACTCCTGACGACGGCACGATGGCGTCGACGTCCGCCACTCCTGACGACGGCACGATGGCGTCGACGTCCGCCACTCCTGACGACGGCACGATGGCGTCGACGTCCGCCACTCCTGACGACGGCACGATGGCGTCGACGTCCGCCACTCCTGACGACGGCACGATGGCGTCGACGTCCGCCACTCCTGACGACGGCACGATGGCGTCGACGTCCGCCACTCCTGACGAGTCCGTCAATCCTTAAGAGTCGTGAGTTGTGAATCGGTAAGGAATGTCTTGCCTCAGCAGTTCTGTGAAAGCTGCCCCGTTCTCTATACCTCAGCAACAAGAGCGAGATGTAGCTGGTTGCTGGCACCCTGGGGTAATGCTGAATGGTCGCTCACAGGTAACGAGAGCAGCCACCGAGTCAGTCAGTCAGTCTTCGCCATTATGATGACGACCTGAGAGGGTCGCATGCGTCTTTCTACCACCCATATACGAGGACGATTTACCGAGGATAAAATCTAAATTTCTCGCCGCTATCATCGGCTGGTGTACTGTGCACGCCATGTTCACCATCCTGTCTCTAAGCGGTAGCGCAAAAGGACTACAGAGGTCACAAAGGGTCTTTGTTGGCTGGATGATGATGATGTAGCCTCAATCCAGGATACAAAGGGATTCACCACACCTGGAATAGAGATGATACCTCTGACTGGAGTGGAACTTGCTAAAAAGGTCTTGGCTTCAAAGCCTGTCAGATGAGGCACAATGATAGACTCTATGAGGAAGCAACGGTACCGGGCGTCTCCCTCCAAAACAGTGATTTCATGTTGATCTCACACGTCCAGAATACCTTTAATGGAAGATGCTGAATTTTCTTCCTATAGAATATTCTCTCTTACCGTCAGGCGAACGCGGGGGATGGCGGGGTGTAATGATGCAGAGAATAGCCCATCTCACGCCCTGCCTGGGGCTCCCTCAGACGATATACGGTCCTCCACTTCGGTATAAAAAGTTAATAACCCATCTCTTTTTTTTCCCCTCCCGTCAATGGCGATTCTTGATGAATGTCACTGCAGCACCCTTTTCATCCGCTTCATGTCTAAATTACATTATTTCTTCAAATGATTTTTCCTCAAGTTCAGAGTCGAACAGTTATCCAGAGAAATGACAGTTCAGAAAGCTATCAGTGTGGTGTCTAGGTTCCTTGTCCAGCATCTCTGGGCTTCCCGTCATGCATGATCCCTTACGCCTACAGCCGTACATGAGGTGCAATCTTCTTTATGCCAGTCGAGGAAAACCCTTCCCTGCGCCCACGTCCCCACCCACCATCCTCCGAGGCAGAGCCAGACACCGACGTCTGCTTCTCGCATGGTAAGTACAGACGGAGTTTACGATGTGGAGCGAGGAAGACCTAGAAAATAGACCATGACGGGGTATTAATTAGAGGTGGAGGCCATAATGAGCATATATTCCTTGCCAATAGGGACATGATGGCCGGCTGGTAACTGCGGCGCAGGCAACCATTAACTCAGGCCGGGTATTACACCCACCCAAATCAGGGATAATCGCTTTAAGGAAGGTCCCAGTACATCAGTTCCCAGGGTAGCTGGGGCTGGGTCGGTACTGGCCAGACGGTGGGTCGGTATACAGGTGTGGCTGGGCTTATAATGTACAGCATTAGTGAACAATACGGTGCCCCAGGTCGGGCAGGGCAAGCGGTGGAAGCTCGTGTGGCGAGTGAGGCAGTGGGCCGGCAGGCCCTCCGACAGACGGATGGGATGGGATAGTCGTCGGCAAATATGGACGAACAGAGCAGCGAGTGGATGTTAATGGTGAGTGGATAATGTTGGCATGCGAGGTGAGCATCTAGTGGATGATGTGGCTACGTATGTCGGATGAGTGGATGTGAGGATGAGAGGCTAGGGACGTGGATGGAGGAGTCCGCTGCTGCCAACCGTCCGAGTTCCCAGGACAGGAGGGCTCGCCACAGACGGTGAGTGGCCTCCTGGGAGCGGCAGACGGAGCCTCAGTCTCATTCATTCCTGCCGCTCTGCGTCATCACCACCTCACCCTTCACCCTACGACAGCGCTTCTGCTCCTACTGTTGTGTTGCTATGGTGATGGTTGTGTTGCTGTGGTGATGGTTGTGTTGCTGTGGTGATGGTTGTTTTGCTGTGGTGATGGTTGTGTTGCTGTGGTGATGGTTGTGTTGCTGTGGTGATGGTTGTGTTGCTGTGGTGATGGTTGTGTTGTTGTGGTGATGGTTGTGTTGCTGTGGTGATGGTTGTGTTGCTGTGGTGATGGTTGTGTTGCTGTGATGATGGTTGTGTTGCTATGATGATGGTTGTGTTACTGTGGTGATGGTTGTGTTGCTGTGGTGATGGTTGTGTTGCTGTGGTGATGGTTGTGTTGCTGTGGTGATGGTTGTGTTGCTGTGGTGATGGTTGTGTTGCTGTGATGATGGTTGTGTTGCTGTGGTGATGGTTGTGTTGCTGTGGTGATGGTTGTGTTGCTGTGGTGATGGTTGTGTTGCTGTGGTGATGGTTGTGTTGCTTTGGTGATGGTTGTGTTGCTGTGGTGATGGTTGTGTTGCTGTGGTGATGGTTGTGTTGCTGTGGTGATGGTAGGATTGGTGATGGCGTGGCTGGTGCTTACATGGATTCCTGGTGGTGTTCGTTCGAGGGTGATTCATAATTCGTGAGAGAGCATAAAGATCTCATCCCCCCCACACATGGAAACCCACCCACCCACCACGCTCCGTAAAGATCATAGTCACTACAGGATATTACGTCACTGCCACCCTGCAGTGTCTCACTGACTGCGACGGCACTGTCTTCCTACGGTGACTTTACAACGATTCATGATGTAACTACCTCCTTGCAGTGTCTTCACAGCTGGACATTACGTCATCTGCACCCTTGCAGTGTCTTCACTACACCCTTTACCTCAACTGTCTGTGATCATTTCTTGATATATTATTGTGTCTTCTTAAAAGCTTGGAAAAGTCTAATGTTGATACACAGGCGAAAGCAGCACTTTGGCTGGCGCGGACGCTCTGACAGCCACCTTAACACACCTTCCTATCCTAGCATCCAGGCCGCTGGAACCGACATACACACGCACATGCTCAATGACACCAACACACACACACACACACACACACACACACACACACACATATGAACGCATCTGGGTAAACGTATACAATGCAAACATACATATGCACATAGGTTTCGTGTACGTGACCTCAAAGCACACTGCGCACACAAACTGATACATAAACATACTCGAAAGTCAAAATACAGGTATACATGCATAAACATGCAATCTTTTTTTATACACAATGGCTGAGAGGCGGAAGCTTGAAGAAATAGCAGAGTCATACAATCACAGAATATACATTCATAAACATTCTAATCACTCATATAATTCCAGGGAGTAAGATGACAACAATGTGGCTGGAGTGCTGCCTTCCTCAAGCATTTCCTGTCCTCTGCTGAGTGGAAAAGCAGTGAAGGTTTTGGGTGTTGTCTCCACACCGCAAGTGTGAGTCACTGGCCGCCATGGAAGTCTCCGCAAGCTGTAACAAAGTGCAGGAGATTGTTGGTGGAGAACACCTGTGTCTCCATGGTCACCTGGTGTACAAGGGAGGTATTTGGTGGGGAACACCTGGATGTTCATGGTCTCCTGGTGTAGGAGGCAGGTAGTGGAGAACACCTGGGTCTCCATGGTTTCCTGGTGTGGAAGGCAGGTAGTGGAGAACACCTGGGTCTCCATGGTCTCCTGGTGTCGGGCAAGAGGACGTTCACCGTCTCCTATACCTGACATGCAGAACTATCTTCACCAAGTTTACACAACTAACGTTTCCTTCCCTACACATAAAGTCACGTTTCACTGAGATTAACCCTCGTAATCACCTGCAACGCACACACACACACACACACACACACACACACACACACACACACACACACACACACACACACACACATCAATACTAAAATACGTGGTGTATTGGTCAGCATTACTAACAATCGCGCTTGCACGAGCCGTCTGGGATCAAACCCTCATGAGTTCGAATTTTGATCGCGGCAGCTGGGTCACAGTCCACCCAGCTGTTCATCCTCCCCTAGGGGTTGGTCGATAAAATGGGCATCTAGTTAGACTAGGGTGTGTGTGTGTGTGTGTTTGAGCATACATAAGAGTAAAAATACGGTACATATATATATATATATATATATATATATATATATATATATATATATATATATATATATATATATATATATGTATATGTATATATATATATATATATATATATATATATATATATATATATATATATATATATATATAAGGTTAACAAACTGGGCAACATGAATATAAAACTTTCTTCCTGTAACAAAAATTAGCAACAACATCAATAGTTGCTGAGGAACACATAGAAACCCAGACCAGCTCCTTCCTCCCAAGTCGACCAGTTGTTAACACCCTGGAACCTGCACATCTGCCCTTAACACCCTGGAACCCACCTTACCTGCCCTTGACACCACACCACAAGGCGGTGCCAGACCCTTCGTACAATACGCCTCAAGCCTCCCCTGCCATTCTGACTTCCGGTTCACATCAACATGAACTTCCCGCAGTATTTGGGTGGCTCTCTCCCTGGACCAGGCTGTGGTGTGTGCACCACAATATACCTCGTGTAGCGAGGGGGGGTCTCGAGGTGGTGGAGGGAAGTGCGAGGTCGCAGGTGGTGTGTTGACCGACTCAGCTCAGACACCACCTCCCGGATCACCTTCCTTATACCGTTTGAACAGGTTCTGCACCCCGTTAGTGCCTTTGTCAGCGGCGTTTCATTCATGATGGCTAGGTCATGGCGGCCGGTCGGTCATGCCCTAACGTCACACGGTACCTTAACTACTCACGTACAGGAAGCCTGCCATCGTCATGAATTAACTTCCAGCTAACTAATGACAGGAAGGAAAACTGATCAAAGTAGATTAGGTTAAGAATACGAAGACCTCCCCCCCCTCGAAAAAAAAAACAAGAAAGGTCCCTCTTCACGGCTCACGATCCTCGAGACCTTAATTACCAGTAGGTCAGTGTAGATCCGGCGAGAGGCGTGCTTCCTTACCTACTTTCTGTTCCTGCCTCTCCTCCTCCTCCTCCGCCGCTACCGTACTGCGTCCTTCGTGGCCTCACGTACACACGGCCGCACCACCAGCAACCCAAATTACCTCTACTTCGTAGGGCCGCCCCGCACTCTTCACGCGTGGCACCGATCCCCCGTCAGCCGACGCTTGTGCAAGCCATCCCACGCCCATCCACATCTACCCACACCCCACGCCTAGGCTGAGCTACGTCAATCCATCGTCTACCCTCACGCCCTTCTCATATTTACATATATACCTGCACCTCAGAGGACGCCAGTCTTCCATTCAGTTGCCTGGCAAAAATTCTGACTATGATGGCTTCACCTCACGAACTTTCTATACACCCATACCTCATTACGCTTCCCTCATCCACCCATAAACAACCAAGCAACCTACACCCATAATTTCTCTCGTGTCAAGCCGTCCGTCTATCATTCCCATTGCTTCTAAGTCGCATCGTATTGAAACCAATACGTCTAATGAAAGAAACAGCCTCTGCATTTCCCCCACACCTACCCTTATCCATGCCATTCCCATGCCTTCATATTCTCAGCCAAAACCTGATGAAACAACATCAGGTCCGTCTATAAGGTGGTCACGCCACAGAAAATAGTGGGCTTCACAAACTTAAGATTTATGCAAAGAAAACTTCCGTCACCTAATATATATATATATATATATATATATATATATATATATATATATATATATATATATATATATATATATATATATTTACACACATATACATAGAGGGGGTGATGTTTTAAGATATACACACGGCACATCAAAAACATATGAGATGGAGCAGTGGTGACGCAACCTGTAATACACAGAGACATGACAGAAAAAAATATATACGATACATAAAGAAAAGGAAATCTTAGATCAACATAAAAATTCGTCATGCTAAACAAAGCAAGATAATGGAGAGTGTGTGTGTGTGTGTGTGTGTGTGTGTGTGTGTGTGTGTGTGTGTGTGTGTGTGTGTGTGTGTGTGTGTGTGTGTGTGTGTGTGTGCGTAACGGCGGTAGGGGGTGGGGTGGGGGAGGTTATGATGCATGTAATACCAGCTCCTGACGACCTTCAACCCTATGACGTAGCTTGACCCACTAAACCCTCACTCATGACCTGATATTTTAATAATCTCTCTCTCTCTCTCTCTCTCTCTCTCTCTCTCTCTCTCTCTCTCTCTCTCTCTCTCTCTCTCTCTCTCTCTCTCTCTCTCTCTCTCTCTCTCTATCTATCTATCTATCTACCTATCTATCTATTTCTCTATCTATCTATCTATCTCTGGGCCACGTTGGTACATATCAGTCCATAAATATGTTTGTCTTACGTTTTGTCTGTTTATCTTTCTTTCGCTTCGTTCTCACATTCCACAGACTAGTATTCCTTCTCTTCCTTATCTCACCTCTTCCTCTTCTACCTCCAATTATTATACTTCTGTAGGTGTGTACATAGCTTACTCTAGCCCTCCAGCCTGCCTCCGTGTATGTATGTTGTACAGGTGAGTCACACAGCCCTTCTGAAGCAGACGTGCATCCCAGCTTGGTTCTGTGTGGTGCACCCGTCATTCTATCACTCTCATCTCGACCACCAGACATTCCACCGATGTTCTCCATCAACCAACATTTCCCACGAAGGTCAATTTTCTCGTTTATCCTCTTTTTTCCCTTCTCTTCCTCTCTGTCTACCCTTTGTCGTCCTGCACCTGTTGCTCTCCTGGTTAAACCTTTTCCTACCTGTCTCCCTCACGACTCAACCTACCAGCATCTCAAACCTGGTCGTTAAGGCACCTCACCCTCTTCATCTTTCTTCCTGCCATTTCCTCTGAAAGTTTTCCATGCCTTTATATTTTTTGTCCCCTTTGCCAGCACCTTAGCTGTCGGTGGGTGTGTGTGGTGCTCCCAGCAGCTCCTGACCACCTCACCCCTCATCCAGTAGCTATCTACTGCCATTTCTCTCCCAGAGTCTGACTTCGAGGTGCTTTCAATATTCCCAACGCACGACGTATGTCCGTAATCACAGAGTAAAGTAAACAGTATGTAGAAACATAAGACCCAACTTTCATGGTCTATCAAGCCGTAAAATATATCAAGGATAGAATTACACTGTGAACTGTTTCTCGCCCTCCCTCTGGAGCGGCAGCGTGAGAGCCGGCAGTCTCTCTAGTTTTGCACCATCAATTTGATCTTTTGCCCCCACACCACCACCTACTCCAACCGACTCTCCTATCCTAAAGCAGAATTCTATACCAACTTCAGATACCAGTAACTTAATCTGCGCAAAAAGTTCACTGCGTCTCCTTACCTACCACAAAGTCTACCTTAATAGCACAAAATTTTTGGTCTTCATATTACAAACTTGATTTAATAAGAAAGTTAAGAAAGGTTATATTTGAGACAGAACACCAGACTTGCTAGTCTCGACCAGGATCACCACATTTAACTTATTTATTAGTGGGGCCACCTCCTCCCTGGATACAAACACCGTCTGAGCCACAGCAACAAGCAAATATGTATATGGCCAAAGGTGGCCAAGGTTAGACGTTCCGTCGTGGAGTGTGATGTTCTCCTGTGGCCCCTTCTGGTGACCAGCTATGATACCACTGTGGCCCTCACATCAGTGACCCATCCTTAAGAATTAACAAACCTACAACCGAACCGCAGGAGATGATCATATCCTCCTACAACATGGGCCAGTCGATCCGACTTAAAGAACATTTACAGTCAACCAGAAGAGCGTTTGATGGCCACAGTACATCTTATCCTACCAAGGCGATCAGTAATTCGTTGCAGTAATACAACAGGAGAGAATTCCCCAATTGTAGAGACAGAAATTCATCCCAGAAAGAAAGAGAATAAACAGATACATTAGTCTTCCAGATCACCCAGTGCCTGGAACAGATCTGGTGGCGCTCTAGACCACAGTGATGAATCAAACCAACCAGGCTGGACAGGTCCCCAAATGTCCCGTTCTGGGATGTGACCCTAACGTTGGGACTTGGCAGTGTTGACCCAAGGTCATAGGGAGTAAGTAACACAGTTCATTCTGTCATTACATGATGTCCTTATTTTCATAAACGAGGAGGTGGTCAAAAAAAAAAAAAAACTACTGGAATGACCCGAGTTTTAAACCAAGTCAAGGAATGAAAGATATCAAGGTAGGCGAGGTCACCTGCGAACAACAGAGACTTCCCTACAAGGTCAAGATCAGTTAGAGGATGGTGACCTCCACGCCAGCCATGACCACACAACAGCTTACCGACAACAGCCACAGGTGGCGCGTCGTATGCTGCTCAGAGACGCACGGAACCTGTAAATGTTGGGACACTCGGTGCCATCTGTTGCGGCCATTCCTTCCGCGATGCACGTCACAACAGCAGCAGCAGCAGCAACAACGGCAACAGCAGGAGGAGGAGGAGGAGGAGGAGGAGGAGGAGGAGGAGGAGAGCGCTTCTGCTCCCGTCCATCAACAACTTATCCACACACCCTTCTGCCCTCCCTGCTCGTGTTTACACTGATCTTCACCAATCAGACGAGTGGCATTCGTTTTTCCCTCCCTCTTCAGGGAGGAGGAAAGGTGAAGGGGAGGGGGAAGTGAATAACGTGCCCTTGTCCACACAGACACACACACACACACACACCTCTGGTGTGAGGTTTTCCCTAAGATCCTTCCACAGTGATCATGGAACTCCAAGACAGCGTTTGAGAGGATTTTTTACCATGTGTTCAAAAGAGTACACTTTTTTTTTATCATTCCTGGGGAGGATGAAAGTGGAGGGGGGGGGGGAGGGGCGAGTGTTCAATCAATCAAACACTTGATTATAATTTTCATTTACATAACATATTTACCTTTCAAGCTGATGGTTCGTTGCCTCACATCTGATGTGTAAGTGAAAATGATCAATACCGTAATACCTAATTTCCTCTCACCCTTTTTCTCTCGTGCAGCTGGTGTTTACTGGACAGGTGTTAAGATTAGCAGTGTACACAACTGTACAACGGCGTCCACGAGGCTATCAGCCGCGATATATTCAACGAAGAAAATCGGTTTGCGTTGTGTAAAGCATTTGGGGATTATGTACGGCATATCAACATACACCAAACATCACCAGAGAACAAGAACAACAATGAAACATCTGATGATCAACAACTATGGAATCATGGAATTACATGTACAGAAAACCGTTAAGTAATATCATAACAACCAGAGCTCCCCTCCCCACGTCACGAAGATGTAACTATCCATGTACAACAGAAAGCCAGCCAACAGATGTGTGTGTGTGTCTCCGAGCCAGTAATACTACCCCTCTCCTCTCTCTCTCTCTCTCTCTCTCTCTCTCTCTCTCTCTCTCTCTCTCTCTCTCTCTCTCTCTCTCTCCACACATACACACACACAGACTGTGGCCACAGTGTTTGTGTCTAGCCTCTCCTAAGGCTTACTCCCCTCTTGCCTCTTCCTCCTTCCTCCAGCTGCTCCTCCTCCACCATACGGCCAGTACCTTCTTCATTTACTCTCCTCGTGCCTCCTGCCACCAGCACCTGCTTTACCACCCACCTCCTGCTGACCCCACCACAGCTCTGAGCTCCCCTCCACCACACCCCGCCTTTGCTTACTATGATTTGCGGTTTTCTTCTCCTTCGTTCGCCCTTTTTTTCTAACGTGAAATCATTGTTCTTCCTTTCTTTTGTCTGCTATGACTGTCATTTTTGTTTGGTTAATAGCGTTCTTGAACTTTGTTTTAGAAATTCTCTTCTATGTTGGCTGTGACGGCACGGGCAACTGAGTGCCCTAATCATGGCCATCTCATTGTCGGTCAATCCCCAGGGAAGGATGAACGGCTGAGTTGACTGTGGACCACCTGCCGCGACCAGGATTCGAACCCATGCGGTCTCGACTCCAGGCGGCCCGCGCATGCGTCACGTTCCTTAAAGCTACCCACTATCTTGTCTGTGCCCCTTCTTTTCTGAGATTTTTTCTCTCTACTCCAGCAGAATTACGTTAAGCACTAGTGTCACAATACCTCCATCCCAGCTGAAGGTCCCGGACATTATTACATAATACACACATGAGTCATGCTTTAACAAGCAAACAAAACAAATTACAAGAGCGACACGGTAAACACTGTAAATCAGTGTAAACAAAACATGATTCAGTTAAGTGTGACGAATGACAGACCAAGTCGTTACATAAGAGTTACCACTGGCATGACATGTATTATACTTTATAATAAGAGGTAGGAGTAACAGGCATGGTGTTACACGCGAGGCACTTGTTCGTATACATGTTATGTTACTTACTGACATGCGTTACGAGTGCCACAGATGGCTATATTGTGTCATATATGAGTGCCACAGATGGCTATATTGTGTCATATATGAGTGCCACAGATGGCTATATTGTGTCATATATGAGTGCCACAGATGGCTATATTGTGTCATATATGAGTGCCACAGATGGCTATATTGTGTCATATATGAGTGCCACAGATGGCTATATTGTGTCATATATGAGTGCCACAGATGGCTATATTGTGTCATATATGAGTGCCACAGATGGCTATATTGTGTCATATATGAGTGCCACAGATGGCTATATTGTGTCATATATGAGTGCCACAGATGGCTATATTGTGTCATATATGAGTGCCACAGATGGCTATATTGTGTCATATATGAGTGCCACAGATGGCTATATTGTGTCATATATGAGTGCCACAGATGGCTATATTGTGTCATATATGAGTGCCACAGATGGCTATATTGTGTCATATATGAGTGCCACAGATGGCTATATTGTGTCATATATGAGTGCCACAGATGGCTATATTGTGTCATATATGAGTGCCACAGATGGCTATATTGTGTCATATATGAGTGCCACAGATGGCTATATTGTGTCATATATGAGTGCCACAGATGGCTATATTGTGTCATATATGAGTGCCACAGATGGCTATATTGTGTCATATATGAGTGCCACAGATGGCTATATTGTGTCATATATGAGTGCCACAGATGGCTATATTGTGTCATATATGAGTGCCACAGATGGCTATATTGTGTCATATATGAGTGCCACAGATGGCTATATTGTGTCATATATGAGTGCCACAGATGGCTATATTGTGTCATATATGAGTGCCACAGATGGCTATATTGTGTCATATATGAGTGCCACAGATGGCTATATTGTGTCATATATGAGTGCCACAGATGGCTATATTGTGTCATATATGAGTGCCACAGATGGCTATATTGTGTCATATATGAGTGCCACAGATGGCTATATTGTGTCATATATGAGTGCCACAGATGGCTATATTGTGTCATATATGAGTGCCACAGATGGCTATATTGTGTCATATATGAGTGCCACAGATGGCTATATTGTGTCATATATGAGTGCCACAGATGGCTATATTGTGTCATATATGAGTGCCACAGATGGCTATATTGTGTCATATATGAGTGCCACAGATGGCTATATTGTGTCATATATGAGTGCCACAGATGGCTATATTGTGTCATATATGAGTGCCACAGATGGCTATATTGTGTCATATATGAGTGCCACAGATGGCTATATTGTGTCATATATGAGTGCCACAGATGGCTATATTGTGTCATATATGAGTGCCACAGATGGCTATATTGTGTCATATATGAGTGCCACAGATGGCTATATTGTGTCATATATGAGTGCCACAGATGGCTATATTGTGTCATATATGAGTGCCACAGATGGCTATATTGTGTCATATATGAGTGCCACAGATGGCTATATTGTGTCATATATGAGTGCCACAGATGGCTATATTGTGTCATATATGAGTGCCACAGATGGCTATATTGTGTCATATATGAGTGCCACAGATGGCTATATTGTGTCATATATGAGTGCCACAGATGGCTATATTGTGTCATATATGAGTGCCACAGATGGCTATATTGTGTCATATATGAGTGCCACAGATGGCTATATTGTGTCATATATGAGTGCCACAGATGGCTATATTGTGTCATATATGAGTGCCACAGATGGCTATATTGTGTCATATATGAGTGCCACAGATGGCTATATTGTGTCATATATGAGTGCCACAGATGGCTATATTGTGTCATATATGAGTGCCACAGATGGCTATATTGTGTCATATATGAGTGCCACAGATGGCTATATTGTGTCATATATGAGTGCCACAGATGGCTATATTGTGTCATATATGAGTGCCACAGATGGCTATATTGTGTCATATATGAGTGCCACAGATGGCTATATTGTGTCATATACGAGTGCCACAGATGGCTATATTGTGTCATATATGAGTGCCACAGATGGCTATATTGTGTCATATATGAGTGCCACAGATGGCTATATTGTGTCATATATGAGTGCCACAGATGGCTATATTGTGTCATATATGAGTGCCACAGATGGCTATATTGTGTCATATATGAGTGCCACAGATGGCTATATTGTGTCATATATGAGTGCCACAGATGGCTATATTGTGTCATATATGAGTGCCACAGATGGCTATATTGTGTCATATATGAGTGCCACAGATGGCTATATTGTGTCATATATGAGTGCCACAGATGGCTATATTGTGTCATATATGAGTGCCACAGATGGCTATATTGTGTCATATATGAGTGCCACAGATGGCTATATTGTGTCATATATGAGTGCCACAGATGGCTATATTGTGTCATATATGAGTGCCACAGATGGCTATATTGTGTCATATATGAGTGCCACAGATGGCTATATTGTGTCATATATGAGTGCCACAGATGGCTATATTGTGTCATATATGAGTGCCACAGATGGCTATATTGTGTCATATATGAGTGCCACAGATGGCTATATTGTGTCATATATGAGTGCCACAGATGGCTATATTGTGTCATATATGAGTGCCACAGATGGCTATATTGTGTCATATATGAGTGCCACAGATGGCTATATTGTGTCATATATGAGTGCCACAGATGGCTATATTGTGTCATATATGAGTGCCACAGATGGCTATATTGTGTCATATATGAGTGCCACAGATGGCTATATTGTGTCATATATGAGTGCCACAGATGGCTATATTGTGTCATATATGAGTGCCACAGATGGCTATATTGTGTCATATATGAGTGCCACAGATGGCTATATTGTGTCATATATGAGTGCCACAGATGGCTATATTGTGTCATATATGAGTGCCACAGATGGCTATATTGTGTCATATATGAGTGCCACAGATGGCTATATTGTGTCATATATGAGTGCCACAGATGGCTATATTGTGTCATATATGAGTGCCACAGATGGCTATATTGTGTCATATATGAGTGCCACAGATGGCTATATTGTGTCATATATGAGTGCCACAGATGGCTATATTGTGTCATATATGAGTGCCACAGATGGCTATATTGTGTCATATATGAGTGCCACAGATGGCTATATTGTGTCATATATGAGTGCCACAGATGGCTATATTGTGTCATATATGAGTGCCACAGATGGCTATATTGTGTCATATATGAGTGCCACAGATGGCTATATTGTGTCATATATGAGTGCCACAGATGGCTATATTGTGTCATATATGAGTGCCACAGATGGCTATATTGTGTCATATATGAGTGCCACAGATGGCTATATTGTGTCATATATGAGTGCCACAGATGGCTATATTGTGTCATATATGAGTGCCACAGATGGCTATATTGTGTCATATATGAGTGCCACAGATGGCTATATTGTGTCATATACGAGTGCCACAGATGGCTATATTGTGTCATATATGAGTGCCACAGATGGCTATATTGTGTCATATATGAGTGCCACAGATGGCTATATTGTGTCATATATGAGTGCCACAGATGGCTATATTGTGTCATATATGAGTGCCACAGATGGCTATATTGTGTCATATATGAGTGCCACAGATGGCTATATTGTGTCATATATGAGTGCCACAGATGGCTATATTGTGTCATATATGAGTGCCACAGATGGCTATATTGTGTCATATATGAGTGCCACAGATGGCTATATTGTGTCATATATGAGTGCCACAGATGGCTATATTGTGTCATATATGAGTGCCACAGATGGCTATATTGTGTCATATATGAGTGCCACAGATGGCTATATTGTGTCATATATGAGTGCCACAGATGGCTATATTGTGTCATATATGAGTGCCACAGATGGCTATATTGTGTCATATATGAGTGCCACAGATGGCTATATTGTGTCATATATGAGTGCCACAGATGGCTATATTGTGTCATATATGAGTGCCACAGATGGCTATATTGTGTCATATATGAGTGCCACAGATGGCTATATTGTGTCATATATGAGTGCCACAGATGGCTATATTGTGTCATATATGAGTGCCACAGATGGCTATATTGTGTCATATATGAGTGCCACAGATGGCTATATTGTGTCATATATGAGTGCCACAGATGGCTATATTGTGTCATATATGAGTGCCACAGATGGCTATATTGTGTCATATATGAGTGCCACAGATGGCTATATTGTGTCATATATGAGTGCCACAGATGGCTATATTGTGTCATATATGAGTGCCACAGATGGCTATATTGTGTCATATATGAGTGCCACAGATGGCTATATTGTGTTATATATGAGTGCCACAGATGGCTATATTGTGTCATATATGAGTGCCACAGATGGCTATATTGTGTAATGCAGTATAGGATTGTCACAGACGACTGTAGTGTGTCATATATGAGTGCCACAGATGGCTATATTGTGTCATATACGAGTGCCACAGATGGCTATATTGTGTCATATATGATTCCATCATTCGGCAAAATCAGACTCATCTTCTCATGAGTTCTAAGTCAAGTTTGGGATTATTGATGTGTTTCTGTTCACTCTATCATGGTCATCACCTTTGCCACGTTCACCACTTGGTCACTATCATGATGGTGATAGTAATGACCAATGTTGACCGTGATAGTGATGATGACCAAGTGGTTGACAGTGATATTGACGATGAAGATGACTGTATCTCTGTAATACTCGTCACTGTAAGCATCTAATAACAGTGACACTAACCAAGGGGCGGTGACCGTGAAAGTGAGAACAGTGAGAGTGATGATGATAATGATGATGGTGTGGTCAAGGACACCACACACTTTGCCACACAATATCATCCCCCAACCATTCACCCTCACCCCCACCCCTCCCGAGATCTTCGTCTAGCACAGGGAGGCACACGTCAAGTGGCCCCATCCCACCCCATTTTCCTTCATTTTCCGTCATACTCACATGCCTCACCGTAATTCATTCTATGTTTCTACTTCACTTTCACACTATTCCTCACCTCTCTCTATCGCACATCATGTTTTAATCCCTCTTTCGCACCTTTCCTCACCTCACTCTAATGCAGTCCATCTTTTATGTATATTCCTCTTTCACGATCTTTTCGTCAAATATCTCCTTATCTCACTTCCTCGACACTTGCCCTATCATCTCGTCTCCACGAGCCATTCCATATCTCTCCTTCCCCTGTTTCTTCTCCGGTCATCAATCATCATGGCGAATAGTATGAAAAAAAAAAAAAAAAAAAAAAATATATATATATATATATATATATATATATATATATATATATATATATATATATATATATATATATATATATATATATATATATATATATATATCCTTCATTTGCCGCGTCGTACAAGTTGCTTGTGGAATATATATACTAACACTTTCACAGGACAACGAATTCTCACCGAGTAACTAAGAGTCATCTTCTATTAATCATTATCAATCTTATAATTAATCAGTATGAGGGAGTGTACAGAGGACGAGAGGATGAACCTTGTGCTCTCCTGAGTTAACCTTGGCCACCTGGGTGCCTCTCTGCTACCTGACTATACCGACCACCTAGGTATAGTGGCCACCAAGATATAGTGAACGCACCTGACTATAGGAACCACCTGGGTATAGTGGCCGCCTAGGTGTATTGATGGCATGGGAGGCATCGTGTCCTACCTGTTTGAGTCCTTCCATCCTACCGACGGTGCGGGATCCCTCTACCCGGCGAGCCGCTGGGGTAGGAGTGTCAACCTTGCGCCTGAGTCTGGCGGGCACATCGTATATACTCTCCATGTCCTGGTGTGCAGGGTAAGGCTCGTCCACCGGAGGTCTGGTCCTTGCCGCCGCAGCAGCAGCCGCAGCAGCCGCCCTGCCACCGCCGCCAGTGTGGGCAGGGGCGCTGGTCTTGCGACGGTCCCTGCAAGGGGCATCGTACTCTAACTCTGGCTCACTCTGCACCTCCCGCAGGTCCTCGCGCGAGAACCCGGAATCCTTCCTCTTGCGCGACTTGCCGAATCCTAATTTTTTGCGAAGTTTGGGGCTGGTGGAGGGCGAGGTCGTGGGGCTGGCCAGGGGGCTCAGCGACTGAAGCTTCTGCACGAGACTTCCTAACATGCTGGCTGAAGGAGGAGGCGGCAGTGACCAGAGTAGCCCAGCGCGGTCACACTACACCGGCACGACACACATGCAAACCCACGAAATATACTTATATCACACTTGACACTTAACACACTTGACACTCCGGGGAGAGTATGGATGGCCCCCGTCTTGGCCCAGGCTAAGGGAGGCAGGTCAGCACAGAGTGGCAGGGTCTGGGCGTGAGGGCCGCACACACTGCACGCGCCCGGACCCTGCAACAACACCACACCGCAGCATCTCAGTGCCCTCTGCTGGTGCTCAATTAGGGCCCAGGTCCTGCCCAGGTCAGGCACACACCTGGCAGCACAGTGACCATACACCAGTACGTGCAGTCCGCTCCCGGCTGTGGCGAGGGCAGAGCCACGATAATAGCATCGACACAAAGCCACAATGGCACCTGTGCTCACCACACAGAGTCTCCACAACTTCTACTGCACCGCTCACAGCTCGGCGAGTCAGCCAGCCCGCCCGCCAACGACATCGCGAGGCCAACTCCCCACACCCCGCCACCACCCTTGCCTCACTTAACACCAACTCCTGAGTTCCTGTGACCAGATGAATAAAACAAATCATTACGTGTTGTGCCAAAGGATCCATTGTGAGAAATAGTGCAACTCTGAGCACGATGATTCAAAGCCCAGTCTTCTGGTACTGTTTGGTAACCTCAACAGTATTCCAGAATCGCTACCACTCGCTGGCTTTCGCTTCGTTTTATAAAACTTCGTACGCTGGTTTGAAACTGCTCCTCTGCTTCATATGACGTGCAGGAAATATAATTTGAAATTAGTGAAGATATATACGTGTGTGTGTTTGTGTGTGTGTACATGATCAAGGGAGCTGCAGCGAGAACCTGGAGCCATTAACGAAGTCAGTCAAGCTCTGTGACAATTGGTAGAGCATCTCGAGGGGGTAGAGCGTGGTTGGTCAGTCCACCTGCCCTGCTGGGCTTCCCTCAACCTGTTAAATCTCAGATCTCGTGAGGAAATGCTCGCCCATTGGCTGCCCGCTTATGGGCTTCATCTGGTGTGGTGTCAGGAGATGAGACTGTCATCAGTACAAACACTGACATGATGTATGAAGTGTCCCTCTTGTCTCCCTCCCTCGCCACCGCCTGAAGGAATTGCCCATGTCACCAGCGGGGGCCCGTGGACCAATTTGAGGTAAACTTTTCTTCGTCCGTCTGGGAGAGTAGCAAAGGCACTGGACTTCGAGTCTTTCTGGTCTATGTTGCTCTTGCTGGTCGTTGTGTCGGCCGCGGGCAAGTGAGGTCATCCCAGGCCAGCTCACCACTCGACGTCCGTGTTCGTGCTCACACCAGCTCACTGACGCCGTGTCTGCGCTCACACCAGCTCACTGACGCCGTGTCTGCGCTCACACCAGCTCACTGACGCCGTGTCTGCGCTCACACCAGCTCACTGACGCCGTGTCTGCGCTCACACCAGCTCACTGACGCCGTGTCTGCGCTCACACCAGCTCACTGACGCCGTGTCTGTGCTCACACCAGCTCACTGACGCAGTATCTGTGCTCACACCAGCCTCAGCAGCTCTGCCTATGCTCACACCGAGCCCCGGCATTATACCCATTACAGTATACAGGATACAATATTTTCACCAAATAATGTGAACAAATAACATGACGTCGACCCTTCTATAGGACTGGTGTTTTATGAGTCTGTTCTATGCCAGAGCTTTGTACCCATAACTGCTACAGTTGATGGATATAACTCTTATATCTTTCTAGTGCTTAGTCGCTTCTCCATATACTTCAAAACACCACAATTCATTCCAGCAGTAACAGATGCCACAACCATTTCTGCTCTGAGCAGCTAGTCTATATCTGCAGTAACTCATTCGTCCCTGTATGGAGTACTCCTCAAAAATCTAGGATGGTTCTTTTTCAACTTTCTTTTGTCAGAGTAAAATCAAAAGTCTTTTTTCTTCTTTCTTTTTCTAATCTCTCGCCATCACCTCTGTTCATCATTCCCTTCTAACCTCGGCAACGTTGCTTCGCTTTCTCCATCCAACAAGTATCATATAGGCCTCTGCTCTCGTGAGGTGTTTGCTTGTATTCCAGCCCCTAAGAATCCACAACCGCAGTATGTGATGGCTGCTTCTCCCCACAGTTTCTGTGTGGAGATCAGCCACACAAGGACTGGCCTTTATAATACCTCATTTCCTTTTCTAGTAACACTGTGGAACTCTCTTTCTTCATTCGCCTTTCCGTCTTCTTTCCATTTTCAAGATTCGGGAATAATAGCACCTGATTAGCTCATATTACTCCCCTTCCCACCATTTTCAAATCCTCATAATTTTATCATATAATTCGACATGCCTTCGAATGAGGCATTCTTCCGTCCGTACCATGTTGGCCACGAGAAAAGAAAAAAATCTCATACCTGAAATCACATTTGATTATAAATATCTACTCACCAGCGACGACGCAGGATTCCCCTTATACCTAACGAAACCTACCAGCTCTACCATCTTGACCACCTTCAGTACATACACTATAAGTTCTGTGTCATCTGTGGCAGGACGAGTGTGTGAGACCTACAAAAGACGTTAAAAGTGAACACCAATTATCTGTTTGTGCTCTGAGTTAAGACAGACCCACCAGGGAAGTCTTGTGAACCTTGTAAGACTACCCCAAAAGTCGGCAGGAGAATCTGTAAAGAATATGAGAACTCAACTCACAAGGGAAACTGAGTGATCCGACCCCAGGGGCGAGGTTACGATACGATCCCCAGTGAGAAAGAAGTGAAAGACTCTACCCACGTGGGGAAAGTTAGAAGACTTGCCCATACGGGGGTGGGGGGAGACCAAGGAGATCTAAGATACATTGAGAAAGTGAGATTAACATAGGCAGTAAGAAAGCTCTGAATCACAGAAACAAAAAAAAGATCAAGTGTGTGATAGAGTTGTGGCGTACGGTGTGTATGTGTGTGTGTGTGTGTGTGTGTGTGTGTGTGTGTGTGTGTGTGTGTGTGTGTGTGTGTGTGTGTGTGTGTGTGTGTGTGGCTGAGGAACCCAGCTCTACACAAATATCAACAAAGGCTTATGACCGCTGGGAAGGCTTCCACAGACGCTGTGGACGTCCGCCAGCGACTATTGTTAGCGAGGACACAACAAGACTCACACACAATCCGACGGTGACGGACGCCCCCCTGGCACAGAATGAGACTCGATGCCCCATTGTCTTCCGTCTGGACACGCTGGCTAAGGATCCTGCCAGACGGAAAGCCAAAGCCATAGTTATGAAGCACAACCCTTGCCAGATACTCCTGACGCAGGTCCGACAGTAACGCTGGACCTCGGGTCAAAATGGGTCAGTTTCCTGGGTGCAGATGTGCGCAAGTCTAGAACCATGATGAACGGCATGTACGACTGTGGGAGGGTTATGTATTGGAAGAGAAACCAATTAAAGATCTCTGAGTGAAGGGTACTGCTGTCTTACATATGAATATATATACCTATATGTGTGCGAGTAGTTGTATATGTGTCTGCATACATACAAAGACGCATATATGCAATCATTCATAATCACACACAACTGAAAAATTATATATATATATATATATATATATATATATATATATATATATATATATATATATATATATATATATATATATATATATATATATATATATATATATATATATATATATTTCCATCAATTCAGTACTCATGGCGACCACTGACTGTTCAATTTCCATTTCAAAACCAACAATTAATGTTTGCTAAGAAACGCTTAAAAGCTCTTTTAAGTCGACGATCACAGCATCTACGCGCACAGTAGAATGGGGCATGCGGTCACCAGGTGAGCGACGGTGACGGCCTACCTGTGGTGGGCACCGCTGTGGTGGTGGTGGTGGTGGAGGGGAGGTAAGGGGGAGGCAATGACCACTGGCCCGAGGCCACCAGGTACTGCAATCCCGCTCCTCGACCCCCTCCCTACCCCGACCCTGGTCACGCTCCAAGGGCTGCTGCCAACATGCCCTTACCTGCCCCTGATGCTGCTGCTGGTGCTGTTGGTGTCCCTTGTGGACCCATACCCTGCTGTTCATGATGACCCTGAGTCCCTGCTCCTGCTAGTATCACCTCTCCTGCTGTTGGTGACCCCAAGGCCTCTGACCCCGCTATTGCCTGAGAGAGCCCTGCCCACCGATGTACACGTATTGCCGAAGGTGTTGCATTCCTTCCTGCTTCTCTTGCCCTTCCTTCCCTTCTCTCCAACTGAGATACCACTGACGCTGCTGCTGCCCCTGTTTTGCCACGCAAATTGACTTCGTCTCTATCTGTCGCTGATGTCAGCACTTCCATGCTCCCTACCTCACTTCCCTCTACCACTGGCGCCCCCAACCTGCCCGGTAGCTACCTAAAGCAACGATGGCTCCACTATCGTCTAATGAAGGGACCGGTACAAGTATGTGTACTGACATTATATCACACCGCGGGATTGCCGCACCTGAGCGAGGAGCATCTGTAGTGGCATCGGGAGGTAGTGATCAAAACCGTCTAAATGCATGTGATGACGCAGTCTCTAATGCCCTCAACACCTGGTTCGAGAATGAGGAAGTGTCTGTTTGTCTGGGCTGATCCTTCTCCCAGCAATGTGTTATCAAGACGGTGCTCGGGGAGAGGGGGCGATCATGAAGATCCACGGGTCTCTATACCCGACATTATCACCACGGTCGTGGGGGCTGCAGGCGGAGGCTGTCCTGTTGTGAACCGCGCTGTGGGAACTTGACACAGGTGATTGGTCGGGTGCACAGGAGGTAGAGGCCACACCGAAGAAGATATGCTGGTTCTCTCCACTTTTCGCTTGTCATCCACCTTCCTCATACGCTCCCATCCACCACATTTTCTCATGCACCACGTCCTTTCATACACTATGCGCTGTCATGCCTCATGTTCTCCGTTCCTGCAGTATATCAGTGTGGCACTGAGGAGGTCTTCTTGCAGGTCAAGACAGCTCAACTCTCCCAGTATCATCATCGTCAGGAAGAAAGAATGAGAGACAGTTCCTCTACAGTTGATGTAAGAGGTCTGGGAAATACATCAATAAAGTCAACGACACGTGTTGTGGGCAGAGGTGAGACGAGGGGTCCCAAACGCCGCTGCCGGCTCTCTAATTTTCTCATAAATAATCGCCAGACGCGACTTTGGAAGTGAGTCTCAAGGACGACGGCCGAGTCTAGGGAGGGAAGTACGTGGCGACGTTAGACCTGAGGGAACGGTGGCAGATTTCACTGGCTCTTGTTCTGCTCTACGGCATGATGGTGGTCCAGATGAGGAGTGATAGCGATTTTGAGCTGACGGGAAGGATGGTCTGATGTGTTGGCGAGAGGGAGTATCTGATGTGTTGGTGAGGGGGAGGGTCTGATGTGTTGGCGAGAGGGAGGGTAAAGTGTGTTAGTGAGAGGGAGGGTTTCATGTGTTGGCGAGAGGGAGGGTCTGATGTGTTGATGAGAGGTAGAGCTTAATGTGTTGGTGGTGGGGAGGGTCTACTGTGTTGGTGTTGCAGAGATTGGCGTCTGGGAGGCAAGTCAATTTAGCTATAGGAAAACAGGAGCTAAAAGAAGATACATAAAGGCAACAGGAGTGAGGTGGGCAGCCTCTCAGTAAATTTCCTAAGAACCTGAACACACTGACGCCCTCACCGCCCCTCCCGCAACCGGATGCCGCCTGCACAGGACATAGCCACACACTACTGGTCAAAGATCGAAAATATTCAAGAACCAGGACATTCCAGTCGAGACACTCCAGGGAAATAAGAGACACAAGGTTTGCTCAGTGGTGAGTGAAAGTCTGCTGAGAATTGGGAATGGAATATACGAGTTCTAGCTGTGAATATGTGTCTGGGATCGGCAGGTGGGCAAGGCAGTCCACAAATGCTGAAGGCTGTGGACGAAATATGAGTGTTGGAGGCTCGTGAGAGTCTTTATATCTAAGGATATGATGATCTATACCTGGCAAGGGCCTTGCAGGAGGGTCAGATAATTGGTGAGTGTCTCGGCAGTTCGACAATCCGTAAATACCGAGGAAAGTCTCCAACAGTTCTTATTTACCGAGAGTCCATAAGTCTATGGATCTCCAACAATCCACGAGTATTGAGGACGTGCAACGGCCTAAGACTTGCGTAAGGTGTACGTATGATGCTACATCATCAATTTGTCATCTCCTCCGATGACGAGAAAACATACAATCGTTCACTCCACGTCCACACCGCGGGGAGACCGCCTAACTCAATCATTCACAACGACTGTATGTGTTACTACGCGTAAATTTCAGTTGCCCAAAGTTCATCTTAATATTTCGATGGTAAGGAAGAGCATAACTGACTCTTACTATCAGCAAACACCAAAATGCACCAAGAATGACGTAAACAGTGAAAATGTTCACTAGTTCTTCATTACAAGACGTTGTTGAAGTCTTTTGAACTCCTTGACCCTAAACACAGGGTCACCAGAATCATTTCTGTCCACTTGCTACGAACGAGCCACGACTATCAACTGGTTACAAACGATTCACTTCATGACTCTAACCACCCGTTACAGACGGTCCACTTCATGACACTCAAGTTACCACTCGTTACAAATGATTCACTTCATTTCTGAAACCACTTTAATACCTACGCACGATTCACTTCATGACTCCAACGACAAGTTACAAACGATTCACTTCAGTGCTCTTACCACAAGCCACAAACGATACATTTAATGACCCCTAACCGCTATACTTACAAACAATTCATTTCATCGCCCTAACCATGAGCTACAAACGATTCACCTCGCGAATATCACAGCTACATACAAACGATTTAATCCAAGGGTCTAACCACACACCGTGGCTAACAAGAAGTAAAATAAGGCACTTCAAACTGCGCGGTTCACAGACGAAACAGTTCATAATCCTAAAACACACGGGAACTACACACACACACACACACACACACACACACACACACGCACGCATATATTACTGAATGCCTAGTATTAAGAAATCGTGAATAATCAAAGGTACCTCAATTAATGACACACAATGAACTGGTAATCACCTAAGATAATGATATGGGTCGAGATGATCTGGATGTGAAAGGGGTTGGATTGTGAAGCAACGTAAAATAAAGAATTGCACAACTGTGCCTGATTACAGCTTGGGATGACGAAAGGGAGAATGGTAGAGGACACAGTGCTGGGAGGGTGGTGAAAGGGAGGCAAGTGCTGGGATATATAGTTGGTGTAGGGTAGAGTAATGAGGGAGGATAATGAGGAGGCAATTACCGGACCCTCGTCAGCCAGCGTCTGTGGATGGTTAGAAATTGCATCACACATACGCCAAAGATTCAGTCGAATACACTGGTCTTTGGACTTGGACCTACACTGAGAAGACGCTCTCACAACAATGTAGGATAACGGCGGAATGGCATGGTTCAGTGTTATAACCATTCATCTCCATAATTTTCCTTTTCACGTATCCCATATTTCCGGCACAGCCTTTCTCTCACCTATAACACATTTTCCTGGAAACATATCGCCCCAGCAGCCACTATCTTGCCAAGAAAATGAGTGAATTGTTGGCAACTGTAAATGAGGGGCTGGTCATAGCGTGTCTGGCAACTTCCTCGGCATGTCTGCATACAGACAGAAACGTCTTTTTGTAGTACAGACGTCCTTCTTAAGGTCGTTTGCCTTCGTCCACTTACTGTGGCCGTGTGCGTTCAAGTGTACCCTCAGAGGAAGACCGGTTTGAACGTGCTGATATGAGAAGTCGTCAATATATTCTTTTATCTAATTTCTTTTTATTTCCAAAAACGACTTCTAAAGATTTTTGACATAATACTTACATCAACTTTCAGAGGAGTACGATTCCAAAAATTCCATCTTGAATACACGCTTGTTTACATAGTTCACCAGGTGGAGAACGCAGATGAAAATACCTCTGATGTATTTCTATCATGACACTTATGATGAATCTCTATCGACCCCGGTTGGTGCGATTTTCTTAAGTTCTCACTTTTTTATTCAAGCTGTTCTTTAAGTTACTTAAAACCCATATTTTCCCCCGTATTGAAAACACCTCACAATCTCCCCCATAACCTTTTTGTAGAGTTCATAAACTTATTCCAGAATGAATTCCGATGGTGTGAAGAAAGTATTCCATTAAGTGTAAAAATTCAAATTGTATGAATTTCTTCGCAATTCGCAGTTTCATATCACCTTGACCTCAGGATGAAGAACTACCGTGTAGTGTACGACCACACGAATGAGACGATGCCTACAGTGAAGAACAGCATGACTGTAGAACCACACAGTGTAACGCTGTGAAAGGTATGGTATCATGTAAGAGGGAACATAACGCTGATTATAACTGTGTGTGAGGTGTCGTACTGCTCAAACATACACCTATACGGGGCGGTGACGTGTAACACTCATGGCATCTTTTACCGCCAAGCGAACGACATAGAAAGTGCCTAGGTTTGTAGTGTTCATGCAGTCCATTGTGGAACTGATGCGCAGTACAACAATATGTTAGATGCGCTACTGGTTGAGGCTCTCGTGGGTCAGTCACCGACCGTTAGGACGTAAATATCAGACATATGTCCTACGTTATCCTATACTTAACCTTTCTTACACCAACAGGAACGCGGAGTCTACGCCTGTGCCCTACATGCGCTAATCCATCCCTTTGGCGTATTACTCTATCTTAAAAACTTCATTTTCCGTCAAGACATCCCACTCAGGCGCTCTACTTTGAAACCCCTCCAAGAAAAATGAAAAATCTCTAGATCAGGCTTTCACTCAGAAATTTTCACAGTGGTGTATCACTTGATTATCATAAACATATTTTACTCCTGTAATCACATGGCCAGTGTAGTGTGTAGCATGAAGACGAGGATGATTCAGGTGTCTCAACTCGACTCAGAGTCGACGTCTGGTGGCTATCGAGCCAGAGGTGAGCCTATACTGTAGGCGGTCTGATATCTGTACGAAATGCCTAGGTATTGTTGGCAACGATGGGACGAGAGGCAAGTTACAGGTCTGGATGGTGTTGGTGGAGTGTTGGAGTAGTTTGGCTGGAATGTTGGAGGTAGTGTGTGTGTGGTGGGGCGGGCGGGCGTGATGTCCGGCTACCCCATCCTCACTTTTCCCATCTCCCCCACCCAACACGTTCATGACATAGTGCGCCAACAAAGGCCTTCTAGTGGCTGACTTCAATGGCACCAAACTGTACTGGAGCAACTTACATACCCCAACAGGCAGGAGGACCTCACGAAGATGAATCGCCGCTCAACCCATCCTCCGCCTCCCTGGCCATCAACTGCCCATAACCCCTAACCCAAACCCAATGTCAACCTTCATACCTACAGCCCTTAACCCAGTCTCCTCACACCTCACCCGTGCATCCTTGGCTGGCTACTGCCCATCCAGACTCCTCGTCCTTCTAACCCCCACATCTCACAGCGTTGGTGTCACCGACACCCGGTCCGTCCTTACCATACCAGTACAGGCAACACACGCTCTCCACTGTACAACACTGTGTCGATGAGCACACAACTTGTGTCCACACGGTGTAGATGGGTGTAGTACTGGCAGTATATGGCGGGATTAGTAGTGACTAAATCTACCTTGCGGGAGACGAGCCACTGAGGACAGGGCCAAGGACAGTCAAAGGCTAGCCAGCCATCCTCTCCCTGGCTGGTGATACCGACATAAGATCGAATCAGTCCCTGGCCATCTTGGCCAGCCGATCCTCCCCTCGTCAACTTCCGAGCAAAGGCACTGCCTCTTCAAAGATCACCATGCAGTGTACTCGTCCGCTTCCGCAGTTCTTCAACTTTAGCATCTGTCAATGAATCTATTTATGATTCCATCGGATGGACACGACAAGCATAACCTCTGCACCGATCATAAACATCCTCAACCTACGTCCAGTGTGTTAAGGTGGAACCTGAACTTCCACACACAGATAAATGCTTCTTACTTTCACCACCCACACATCAAATGGATGCGTCAAGCGAGACCACGATGTCCCCATTCGCACCATGTAAGTACACAAAAGGCTTCCATTGCATACAAACCCCGATGCAGTACTCTAACATCACTTCCTGATATATCCTCAGATGTGATCCATTATTTCAGAGCATCTTACCGTTTCATCCATGATCTGTCTCTCGTCCTTGTGCCATCGACTGCACTCCTATGTAACATCTCGACCAAACATTCATCTGCAATATGTTGTAAGCGGCCATCCCACTTTAAAAGATTTCATATATGCTCTTTTGAAATGACCCTTCCTCCACTATATATTCTTCTTCCAACTTCGGTTTTCATCGTTCTGCAACTTCGACCTACACTACACGAGCTATCTTCTCTACCTCTCTAATTCTTGACGTATCCTGAACTATGTATATCTGTGCTTCACACCCAAACAAGTGTTTGCACACGAACTCCATCATACAAGCTTCTTCCACACCCAGTACATGAAAACTTCTCCAGCTCAGTACTTCTCTGCACCACCAATCTTACTACTCTGCAACCTGAGCTGTTCATTACCATCCTAAACACATCGGGAAACCCTCAAGTTCGTCACATCTCAAATTGATACCACAAAGCGACAACACAGTTTCTATGAGCTGTTGTTAATCTATACCTACAAATGCATAGCAGTTACAGCTGGTAATATAGTAGAGCAGATATCTCATCGCACTGTGGACGGAGTCCCTTTTCTCGAAAAAATGAAACTTATAGAACATTGAACTCAATTTCTTCTAACATTCATCTTCAGCAACCTTCCCCGCTTCATACGTCAAACTAACCTATCCAACACCTGCACTGATCCAGCTAACAGGATAGCATCGTCTGCATAACACATTTGTGGCGACTTACATTCTCACAGTTAGTTCTGCAGCGCACCGCTATGATCCCAGTCTTTAATAAACCAGTCATAATAACATTAAACAACTATGGTGACATCACACAACCTTGACGTACTCCCACAATTAGTTCAGGTCACTTTCTCATACCATCACTCATTCTTAAACATGTACTCTTGTATCATAAAACGCACCGTACAGCACCCAGAAGTCTTCCACGCACACTATATGGAGTCAACACTTTATGATATACCTTGCCTAAATCACTGAATTCGTAAAACTAGAGGTCCCCAGCAGTTAAACCGTAGGCTAGCAAAAATGGGCAGGGACTCTTCTCACCTTGCGATACACCAAAGACTTTTCTCTGTTAAGTTTTGAGAGCTATAACACGAGTCGAGTTATACTTTACAAAAGCTGTTACGAAATGCCAATTTACAACCCCAAGAGGAACGGTAGTTTGTCTATAACAAAATACTCAACTGATATACAACACAACGCAACTTGTCCATGAAACAATACTCAACTGAAATACAGAACAATACAGTTTGCCCATACCGTAATATACAACTGAAACGCACTACGATGCAGTTTGTGAAAACAAGAATAAAACTGGAGCACAGTACAACACTGTTCGCGCATCATAGGACAACAGTCAACCTAAAAATCAAACAATAGAGTCTGTTCAAATGACAACAAACAGATGAAATACAGGACAATACAGTTTATCCGTTCGACAAAATACAGCTAAAATATAATACAATACAGTCCATGCATAGAAATATGCAACTGAGAATAAAATGTAGTTTATTCATATGAGAATATACACATGGAATAGAAAATACACTACAAAGCAACTGTGCGACCACCTAATGTGAAGCCCCAACTCAATATACAGTATATACAACACAGACGGTAGGTCATGCATACCACACCAGACCGTTGACTCGTCCTCCCTGGAAATTATCTTTTACACACACACACACACACACACACACACACACACACACACACACAAAATCATAAATGTTGCATTACCTCGTAAATGAGTAACTACATAACTGTAATCTCTTCTAGCTGTCAAAATTCCAAGCCCAAGATTCGACCACTACGTAATTCTAACTATTACTGTGAAAAAAAATACAGAGGCAATTCTGAAAACGCCTCCGATTACAAGACGTGTTCTAGTGATTTTCTTTTAGAAAACGTGTTTTTCTAATGATTTTTTCTTAGAAAACGTGTTCTTATAGTGATTACTTTTACCCAAATTCCTACGGTACGTTTGAATAAGAGTTATCAAGGTAACACAGGAGGAGTAACTTCTCTACTGTAACAAAAAATAGTCAACCACAAACACCTACATGATGAACCATCACGGAAATTATGACAAGAATCGTGATGAACGGATATTTAATGGCAATGTTTCTTTCATTCACACAAGCGCTGACGTGGAGTCATTCTGACCAGGAAAAGTGGTCCACACCCTCAGACCAAAGACCAGCGCTGACAAGGATAAGTGGTTCAGCCCCGCAGACCAAAGACCATTACTGATCAGTGCTTCATCCCCAGAGACCACAAAGACCCTAATTGAAGAGGTCCAATACTTTCTTCCCGTAAAACATAAACCATTATTGACACACATCAGCAGTTCACCCACAGAGACCAATCGTTCAGCCCCACAGACCATCACTGACAAGCAACAGTGGCTCATCCTTACAAAACCATAATAACCATCACACAGCCATTATCTATAACTATTACAATTCTTTACAAAAAATCTAATTTTAGCTTACATTACAATAGTTAGATAACTGGAGTTCAGTTGCGATTTTCCTAAGAATTTCAGAGAAAGATATATATATATATATATATATATATATATATATATATATATATATATATATATATATATATATATATATATATATATATATATATATATATATATAATCTTATCATATCACGTGGATACGAGTACTCAGCTGTAGGGGTAGTAGCTAAGCGATGCCGACTGTTAAGTCCAATAGAATGCTGCCAAAGTACTTACCAGGCCAGCAGACCTCTACACTCTCATCAGTGCTCCATCCTTATTCACCAACTATTCAACACTCACCTGAAACAAACGAAAAACACACTGTCAGAACAAAGTTTGGACATCTACTGTCTCAACAGAGTGAATTAAACGAAGAGCAATACATATATTTCGATGACAATTTTGCACCATCAGCACAGCCCACATTGTAGAGACATGGTAGAAAATCCAGTCCAATATTTAAAGGACATATTTGTTAGAGTGAAGATGGAAGGTCTCTGCCCTCCCACAGAGGAGCACTTTGCCTCACCAGGTGGGAGAGGATCATCAGGTGGGAGAGGATCATCAGGTGGGAGAGGATCATCAGGTGGGAGGGGACGTCTGCTGTGGTGGGACCTGAAACTTGTGTGAAGTGTTTACACCTGATGAGGCTGATGTCTTCAGTGAGATGTTGTGTGTGGTGAAGTGTTAATGAACTATCTACAACTCCTACTGAAGTGTGATAACCCCTTCATGAAATTATACACACACACACACACACACACACACACACACACACACACACACACACACACAAACATATATATATATATATATATATATATATATATATATATATATATATATATATATATATATATATATATATATATATATATATATATATATGTATTCCTGTGATATACAGAACACCATGCATTAGTCATGAGCACAGATGCCTGGCCCCGGGAGGGAGGGGGGGTCAGAGATGGGGAAGGCCCCCCCTCCCTCCCTCCCTCCCTCAGTCGCAACTCACGTCAGGCCAGGGGATTACAAGTGCTGCGTCACGCAGGAAACCCAAAGTCGTAAATTGTGAATAGAAATACGTCACGCAGGAGGCGTCACCCGTAACTCCCCCCCCCCCCACCCCTCCTCCTCCCCCTCCCTTCACTATAAACACAAGTTTCTAAAGAGAAAGTGTGACGCGAGTGCCCCTGTGACGCAATAACCCGAACTATATGTGACGCTCTGCCGGGGAATAGGCTCGGCTTGTCACCCACAAGGTCTACGGCGAACCGACGATAAGGCTCAGAGTCGACTCACAACCCGGGGAGATAAACGCACTTTATGCATGATCATTTACGTCACGTGACAATCAGTGCCATACACACCTACGGCGAATACAACGATGACAGTGACATACGACCTGCGGTGAACGTCATAACAACATACACAAGCTGCAGCAGTGACGTACAGGAAGGATGATGTTCTCTGAGGAGACTTTCCTCCGCCTCCTGACCTGATGATATATATATATATATAGAGAGTGAATTGGAGCGATGTGGTATACCGGGGTTGACGTGCTGTCAGTGGATTGAATCAAGGCATGTGAAGCGTCTGGGGTAAACCATGGAAAGCTGTGTAGGTATGTATATTTGCGTGTGTGGACGTATGTATATACATGTGTATGGCGGGGGGTTGGGCCATTTCTTTCGTCTGTTTCCTTGCGCTACCTCGCAAACGCGGGAGACAGCGACAAAGTATAATAAAAAAAAAAAAATAATATATATATATATATATATATATATATATATATATATATATATATATATATATATATATATATATATATATTTATTTATTTCTTACATGTTCGCTACTTCTCGCGTGAGCGAGGTAGCGTCAAGAACGGATGACAGAGCCTCAGAGGAAACAATGCTCCCTCTGTTCCATCTTTTGGAAAGTAATACAGAAGATTTCCAGTACCCTCCTCCCCTCGAGCTCCAATCTCTTTTAGTTGCTTAAATATATATATATATATATATATATATATATATATATATATATATATATATATATATATATATATATATATATATATATATATATACTTCGAGCATGGGATTCGAACCCACGCAAGAACATAGTGGATGAGCAACCCACCGCTCAAACCACTCATCTACCTTCCGTGTGTGTGTGTGTGTGTGTGTGTGTGTGTGTGTGCCAGGGACCCCTAGCATAATCCTCGTCTCCTGTCCGACCAATAAAGCAGGAGGCAGGGTGGATCATCCCGGCTGGGTCACGTAGCCAGCACCCGGACCACAGGTTCGACATTCCTCGGAGTACGGTGGTGGTCGCGAGACCCCAGGAGTCATCAGGTGGCCCTCCACGCCTCCAGGGGAAGCAGGTGTGTGCCTGACGGGGGTAGGGAGGGTCTCTTGTCGGCCAGGTGGCGCAAGGAATGGAAGGGTGTGTATGCAGGAAAGGGAGAGAGAGACAGAGAGGCGCGGACGCTGTCCGAGAGATGAGTGGTCACCGGAGAGCGATGCAACGAGGGCGAGGAGGATGCGCGGCGAGGGGAAAAGAAAATGGGAGACAGGGCGTACGAGACCGTCTGGGGCAAAGGGCAATAAAAGGTGTATTTCTAGAGGCTATGAAGGTGCAGGATGACATCTGGGTAATACGATCTAAAAGAAATAACTTACGAAGACAAATGTTTCTGTACGATAGCAACTATGGAAAAATAGAAAGAATAATGTAAAGGACAAATCGTAAGAAAGAAGTACTTAGTCAAGAAAGAGTGGACGAATGAAGGAAGAGAGAGAAGGACGGAGTGAGGGAACAGGTGCGACACAAGGGCTGCGCATCGAAGGATATGCAAAAGGCGTGTAGGAGCCAACGGGAGAAGACGTATGGTACGGACATGAGCTGGGGTACTTGAGCCTCTGGTATGTGTACCATAGGGGTACGCTGAGGGTTCTCCATGGGGAGAAAACACCCGTAATCAACCTCTATCTACCTACGTCAGCCACTTGCAGAGTCGACGTGCCCCCTGGTCTCAGATCCGTTCAGGAAGGAAAGGAATTAGTAACGAAACTGGAACTGTGGCAAGTCATAGTGGCAGGAGGGAAGTCCGATGTGAAGGAAACTTTCGCAAACGATGAAGTGTTCCCTGAATGTTCTCCAGGACACATGGGGACAATTGAAGTGTTCCCTGGATGTTCTCCAGGACACACGAGGACAACTTCATCCCAAGTGGGACGAGTTATGGATCTATTTCACCAGTACGTCAGGGTCTGTCTTCAACACTCCTCGATCGACGACTCCAGCGCTCGTGATTCACTCGGAGAATCATCGTTTGTGAGGCTCAGGTGTAGAGTGGCGCAGTCTTACTCTAGTGGGGTTAAGAAGGTTTGCTCTCCGAAAAAACATCCTTCAGAATATCTATCTAAGACAAGATTCACCAGACGATCAGATCGAATTTGTGATCTTGATCGGACGCAGTGGTCGATCTTTGCTCTGTTCTGACCAACAACATCACACCTCACTCGAAAGTGCCACCATCTCATGCATCATTGCTTACACCCATGGGATGAGCTGCTTTGTGAATGGTAAACAAACACAACATTTACCAAACAAAAATCTAAGTCATACTTTCGACCAGGTGTAAACATGCCACCGGAGTAGTGAGACAGATGCAATAACCTTACTGTCACACCACAGTAAACACCTATACTTGGCAATCACTTAATCGCGTATTTATCGTCACTTGAATAAAGGTTTAGGGCTTCTTTCAACATGCCAGACCTTGACACGTGAGCACCAGTACCTGTGATCAGTGCAATATATAATGAAAGAAAAAATCTTCAAAAATTGTACGGTTGAAAAGTTAGGTATATTAATGAATACATAGAAATATGAAATATGTACGAGGGTGTCTGACAAGCTTAATGTAATACAACTGATGATTATATCTTACAGCCCGCATGAAGGAAACCAGAGGGAGAGCTGGGGGGAAGTGAGAGGCGATAATGAGGGCTGCATGATGAAAACGAGAGGGAAGTGAGAGGAGAGAGTGAAGGAGTGGATGAAGGTGAAGGCCGGAGCACAACCTGGATGGTGGGGTCATGTAAAAGAGAATGAGACATTACTTCTGTATAGCTTCCTCTATTGGCTGTTTCCCCAAGCAATGAGGAAGTCGACCTGTTGATGGGGAAATTACTCAGGTAATTAAGAAGCTCCCCAGCTATAAGGAAGTTCACCTAATCATGGGAAACGTACCTCTAAACCTGCTTTCCTCCATTGATCTTTTGAGGCGACACAGCTCATGGCTTAGAGGCGTCTCTTGCCAAAGTTCAAACATAAATCATCATTTTGTACGTGGAAGTCCAAGACACCATCCCTTTTTAAGTTATCCTTAAGACAAAGATTCGTTGCATTTCCTCAGCAAGGGGGGGACGGAGGAGCAAAATGTTCGAATTGACAAGGTTAGCGTGGTGAGGTGCTGGGTAAGATTTGGTAACCCACAGCACGAGCCGCCAAGGAGTCTTTCCTTGGTTCCTGTTCACCACTATACGTGCTTATCTCTACATCTTCTCTCTTACCTTTATCATGTGTGTGTGTGTGTGTGTGTGTGTGTGTGTGTGTGTGTGTGTGTGTGTGTGTGTTCTCTATATGACTGTCTAAGAAGACGACAGTGATCACACTGGACTATCTTCCTGCACCAGCCATGGCAGTGACTTGGAGAGCGACTAAGGAACGAGAATGCTCGAGTAAACATCACCATTCATGGAACATATCAACATCAGAAAATACATCAAGGACGAAAACGCTATATATATTAAAACAATCCAAGTAATGGGTGCGGTTGTCATGGAACAAAGGAATACAACGGAATTCAAACAGCAATAGACCATTAGCTTCTTTCGAGGCTGTTTGTGATGGTGGAAGATATCAGAAACTCACACATTAGTGTGGTGAGAGCAGAATGGCATACGGATGATTCAAATAGAAAAGCTTGCAAACTGTTCATGTGACTTAGACGTAAACAATGTCAGCTGTCGACTCGAAGCAAAATATCTATCAAATCTATTCTTAAACGTATCTATTGTGCTGTTCTCAACCACCATAATAGGTATATCATTGCATTCAGAGGCTTTTCCATCATCATTTCTCTCACCGTAACCTAGCATTTAATCGTGACCTTATCTATGTCTCAACCAGCTACTTGACCACGTCATCTAGTAGGAATAGGTGAATAATTAGGAAAATGATATATATACACACCTCCCATACCAAGAGAAGCTGTGTTTTTGTCCATAAAAATGATGGAGGTGTTCAACCAACTGGGTCTCAGTACGAGTATGTAAAGGATGACTGCGCTTACCCTTCACGTCTTCCATGACATTTAAATGCAGAAAGGTATCGATGATGACCTGCTTGCAGCAGAATGTGAACGTCATAAAGCCATGAGAGGAGAAAAGATGTTGAGATTGGACTTTCTATTTTCAAGGCACTCGCTTCACTTCCTTAACTGGCCTGTACAACTTCTGGGCATTTCAACCCTAAATATACCAGCATCTTTGATACACTTTTTCTTATCTTCTTGATCTGCAATGGCCTTGATCTTTGGAGTCAGTCTATTCTTATCAGGATTTTTGTATCTTCTATTTATCTAGACGCGTGACGTTTTCAACCTAGTGGCCAGGAACTTTGTTGCCTTGGTGTACAGATGGTTTGTTACCTGAAAGGTCAGGTAAGTATCTGGTACTGAACAAGTTACTCACGTCATGAAGACGACTATCAGCGTTAATAATGAGCCAACACATTACGCAAAACACGAGTATTTCTCTCACAACGATGTTGTAAAGTTTGGCAGTGTTCCACGAAATATTATCTTCAGAGGATGTGGGAGGGAAGGAGCAGGAGGGGTATGAGGAAGAGTAGGAGGCGTATGAGTAAGCGAGGGAAGAGTGGTAGGAGAGGAGAGAAGAGAAGAAAATGGGGGAAGAGTGAGGCAGAAGTTGCAGAGTGAGGCTAATGATGGTGTGTATCCTGCAAAAGCAAAAATCCTTTTCCCAGTTTCAACAAGGATAGCCCCACACATACCCAACACATCTCACTGCTGATACCTTACATATACTTTAATTTGTCTCTGATATACCGTCGTCACACCTTCATAGCTCGACCCAGGACCAATGAGCACCACCATTGCTACCTTGATTAATCAAGTTCTTTGTGGCCGCAGCCCGCAACTCCCCACAACCCGCCTGAACACGTGCCTATATCTCTGTCCTCTGAACTTCTGGGTTTTCTCTACTGAATGATCCATCATGACCCTAGGACTTGTAGACGGTGAGTTGAACAGTTTCAGGTCGCAGATGTTGACCATGTTGTCTTATATTGTACCATCAGCAACTATTAGTTCACTGTATGGTGCCAGTAAGGAGGGATCTTTGTGTAGCTTTAATGCTTTCCAGGAGTGTCGTGGATGATGGTTCATATCTTCTCTGTTTGGACTGGAAGACAGAATGTCATTCCCAGTAATCATGAGTTTTTACCCCAGTCATTACGGACTTTTGAGTACTCTTTACATAGCTTCCAACCCGACATAAATCTCCCTGGCCCTTGAAGGTGATGTTAGCCACCCAACTGTATTCCACTCTAGGGGATAAATGCTTTGGTATCGTCGTCAGTTTTTCCACTCTTTGTCCTCAACTTCTGCAGAGCCCAACCTACTGTATACGATACTGTCTGTGGAGGGAACAGTTGCCTTGTCTTCTTCGTGGAAGGTTATGCTACCAGTGAATAGTAATTAGGTGTTTCTTACGTTTTCTTCTGTGATGTAGTAATGTTTGCATCCGGCATTCTACGCGTGTTAATGTCTTTGCTTCTTGTGCTGAAACAATTGAAACTTATCTCCACTGAAGGGCAGAGTACTCTCAGTGGCCCACTGAAAAACGTAACTGATGCGCTGCTGATGTTTCTCAATATCTTGTACAAAATAATTCCACAAAATTGCAGGTAGATAACTGTTCAAGCATCATCTGCAGCCGTTGATACGAGGGTGTTCTTTGTGTCTACACCTTCGCTAGATATTTCCGTTGCTGGAAAAGAGTCATTCCAGGCAACAGCCTGGAACGGGCGCACCTTCTCTGCAGACGGCCTGACCCTCCCCTCTGACCCTGTGAGGCAGAAAAAGCAAAGACGCAAGCAGATCCCGCAGGAACAGAGACATTTCCACCGTGGAAGCTCCAGCAATCAACTGGTTTACAACAATGCGTGAGTGAAGAAGCTGCGTTCCCATCCATACTGCTTTTACGATGATTTTGATGTCACGCCTTCTGCACGCTCTGACGCCAGGGTCGCATTTACTGAAAGGCTTTTGGCAAGACTGTGTGTATACACACAAGAGCGTCTTGTATATTGTCTTATAATTTTACGGTTTTACTGTTGTGATCAAGCAACTGAGAAAGACATGATCTTTCCTTCCTCACGAATTTTTTTATCTCAAACTTTTGTAAAAAAAAAAAAATCTATACGCTCGACCCTGGGTGGCCCGTGAATGCGTCACGGTCAGGAACGCTACACCATACATATTCCACATACATTTTCCTCATTAGCATAAAACCATCTTCAGCCTGAACATTAATTCTGGATTAACGCAAGAAATGAAAGGAAAAAGTATAAGGTATGGAGGGTCGGGGATGGGGGCTGGGAGCACAGAGGGAAGGCACCTCACCCTGGGAATGATGACTAATGGTGGCCTCGCCGACCTCCGGTCGCCTCCTCCACCTCAATAGTTACTAAGACTCACACTTTCTCTTCCCGATGCCTCCAGTACCACAGCAAACTGAGGTAGACCAACTTCACATAGGTGCTCCCTACCACACCCTGATTAAGGCTAAGGGGGGTGTGTAAGCCTGAGTACAAACTGCCACAATCGATCAGAAGTCCATTTTTACACAAAACGCTTCAGTGTGTTATTGTGGCATTTTCTAAGGTATGAGTGATGGTTCCTGACCCCCAGCCTCTAACATGACGAGTGATATAACAGCTTGTTCTACTACAAATTATGACGGTAGATAACCTCGTCATTGGCTACCAGGTCTCCTGTTGTCTATCCTTTCCACCTACTCCTACCTACTTGCTGTATTAAGTCATGATATTCAAAAGATTGTAGTGTTCTCACCTCAACAGTCATCCTCCTGTCTATATCCGGGCAAGTGGCTGCTCGACCCAGCCCACTGCATTATACACCTTACCAAGGCTATGTAATCCACTGTATCTTATTTTGCATGAGAAATCCTCACAATACAGACACCCAGACAGTGTAAATCCCACTTATGATTGAAATACAGTACACTGTAAACAGAACCAATGATCACAAGTTTGGTCCATACCCACGCTACAAGCCATACGACATTGTGAATACAAGTATCTTGTGGACTTAACGTACAAGCACTTGTACACCTTGACCTTTGACCGTGACCCGCAGGAAAAAGTTTGCAAAGTGTAGAACGTTGTGTTCAGTATCTGTGATATGACTCTGGTCTATACCCACTCACCTAACCATCAGCTATGCATGGAATAATTTAGGAGGAGTTAAGTTAACAAGACTTAGTGACCTTGGCCTTTGACCTCTGACCTCTAAAATGTAACAAGATGTAGAACTCTGAATACAACATATATATATATATATATATATATATATATATATATATATATATATATATATATATATATATATATATAGCATAAATGTTGTTCATATGTAGTGACCCGGTCATGTGAGATTAGCGATATTTGCCACTGGGGTCAGTTCTCATCTCTCTTAATGATTAAGCTCTTGACTGTGACCACTGCATTGATTCTCACCACTGCAATGATTCCAAGAACAGCATTGATTCTCAACACTGCATTAATTCCAACCACTTCAGTTATTCTTACAACTGCATTCTAGTCCCTGCATTAATTCGAAACACTGCACTGATTCAACACTGCATTGATTCTAAACAATGCAATGATTCTTACTACCGTTTTGATTCTCACCACCACCTTAACTAGATTAAACAATAGCTATTCCTACGTACTCACTCTTGATAATCAGTGTGACTGATTCCAATCCGTGACTGATTCTCAACATCGTGATTCTCAGTCACAACTACGAATCACCAGAAGGCCAGTAGTTACCATCAGAGATTCATTCTAACCACGACCACTGGTTATTCTAACTACTGTGTAACCCACTGTGAATTTAGCTCTGCCTAGCCTTCGTGTCTAAGGCTAACCAATACGACTGAATTCCACCTGCTGAAGCTGAAGCAAGACCACCAGTGAATGGATCGGATTCTCGGTCTTGTGACTGATCCTATGATTCGACGGGAAAAAAAGAGCATCATTAATCACGCGATCAAAGTCTCCGTTACGTAGCGAATCTCCCACATCTTTCATCATCTCTTGTGAATACATGAAACTTTCTGAATCACTGTACGTATTCAAGGCCCTGTGGCTGTGTGTAGCTTGGGTCCGTGACTCTGATACCCGGGTTGGAATCTAGGCCAGCGCACCAGTGACATGATTCGTGTCTCACACTGTCATATGCCGCTGCCTGTGACACCTCGAGTTTTCCTAAGTCTGTCATGCAATGTGTGTGTGTGTGTGTGTGTGTGTGTGTGTGTGTGTGTGTGTGTGTGTGTGTGTGTGTGTAACACAGACGTGCCCCAGTAATCATCAGTCTCCCCACCAGACACTCGCCAGTGCCTGTGGTTTCCTAATGCACACAATCTCCTCCCACCAAACTGCTCCCCTTAACCTCCACCACTCCCCGTCCTCCACATCATTCCACTTCCCTTTCACCCCACTACCCACCCCGCTTCCCCTCGTCCTGAACTATATTTACAACACTTTTCACCCATTACCATTACGCCGCCCATCACTGCCCACTGTGCCCCGCCCATCACCACCCACTCTGCCCTGCCCATCACCACCCACTACCCTCTAGTGGCAACACGTCACCACAGCATTGCTAACATGCACATGACTGACTGGTCATGACTGTGGTGCAAGACTGGCCCTCACAGCGTCGCCACCACCACAACCACTACCACCACTACACCACCACTACCACCACCACCACTACCACCACCACCACAACAACTACCACTACCACTACCACCACTACCACCACCACCACAACCACTACCAGCACTACCACTAACACCACAACCACTACCACTACCACCACTACCACTACCACTACAGCCACTACCACGACCACCACAACCACTACCACCACTACCACAACCAATACCACCACCACCACAACCACTACCACCACAACAACTACCACTACCACTACAACCACTACCACTACCACCACCACTACCACTAACACCACAACCACTACCACCACTACCACAACCAATACCACCACCACTACAACCACTACCACCACCACCTACAACCACTACCACCACCACCACAACCACTACCACCACCACCACTATCGGATGGGGCCGTCACACAGGAAAAGGTAGGCAAGTTTCGACGTACGACAAAAGTTCAATAAAACCCCATGAGCACGACAGTGCGACCATTCTACACGGCGGTACGACACTCCGGCACGACGGTACGACCCTTCCATACGACGGAACAGTCCTTCAGTACGACGGTACGACCCTTATAGGGTAGGACAGTATGACCTTTAAACCTGAAGGTCCGACCCTCGGAAATGACGGCATGTCCTTTGGTTTGACCCTTAAAGGTCAGGCTACAGATTACCATCATCACCATCATCATCATCATCATCATCATCATCATCATCATCATCGTTATCATCATCATCATCACACCTACGGTTCATAACACCATGTTCCAGGGTCACGCATCGTCACGCATCGTCATGCCATCGTCATGTCATTGCCATGTCATTTTCATGCCAACGTACGTGTCAGAGAGTAGTTAGGTCATTCTTGGACGTTATATAACAGGCCTTTGTTTTATATATATATATATATATATATATATATATATATATATATATATATATATATATATATATATATATATATATATATATATATGGATGTATAAAGTTATTTCCCAACACCTAACTCAAAAAAATTATATACACACAGAAAAAATGATTCATATATATATATATATATATATATATATATATATATATATATATATATATATATATATATATATATATGGATTCAGAGGAGCATGTATGATATATGACTTATTTCTGCCGAGTCTACCATGACATGATGAGGTCCACTGCTTTCAATAATCGTTCAGAAGTTTTATCTTCTGTTCAATATCAATTCTGTTTTTTTTTTTCTCTTTCCTCAAAAACGTGCATGTGAAACACTTATGAATTCCAGGTAATGTGACGTCGGCAGTTCTTCGTTATGTGGGGCAAGAGAGACTTGGATGGAGCTGGGGGGCGTCGTCTCGCCTTCAGGAGGGGAAAGGATACATGAGCTGTACATCTCACACAGAGTCTTGCATGTGGAGAGGACTGGCTCCTGAGGACTAGGGAGAATGAGTGAGCTGATTCTCTATACTATGGTGGTGTTCAGCTATGAGGCGAGGGAGGTTCAAGACGCTGTGTTCTTTGTAAGGGATGAGAGGATCAGACTGTATATCTTGCTGTGTGGTGGGGATGAGAGAGTGAGAGGAGCTAGATTCTAAATCTTGCACTGTCTTGAAGGGGTGCTTGAGAGGAACCAAACTCTATATTTCGCGACGTCTTGGAGGGGTGCTTGAGAGGAATCAGACTCTATATTTCGTAGTGTCATGGAGGAGTAAGGAAGAGGAAGCAGAGGAAGCATCTCTAATGGCGTTTTGGAGGATTGAGAGAGAGGAGGCAGACTCTATACCCCACACTGTGTCGTAGAGGATTTTGAGGATGGCTGGAGGGGTTGTGGGACATGCGATGTCCTTGAGGGCGAGGCTTCGGCTGTGGGAGGATGTAAGGGGAGGATTACAGGGCTGCCGATGTGAGGGTGTGGCCGATCTCCGCTGCCGTCTCCCACCGAGGGACCCATTCCCTGAATCTCATTCTGTTTCTCATCACGTAATTCAATTTCTTTATCTCTCATCTAGTTTCATATGTGTCCATTCTTGCTTCTCTATGTTCTCTTTGCCTCTGCTGTGTATTGGAACTTTTTATATCGTCTGATCGATCACATTTTCTGCTGTGTGTTAATTCTGTTGTAAATCAGACTTTTTTTCCATCTTCGTGTCTTTCTTTATCTTTTTTAACAGCGGTCGTCAAGGTATGGACTAAGGTAAGCCCCAGTCGTAGCTATGTCGACAGTAACGTTACGACAATACTAAAAAAAAAAAAAACACAAAACGGATTTAAATCTGAGCTCCTAAGGTGATTGTAGACCTGACTCCCGAATGGAAAGGTTACTGGAGGTGGAAAAGACGAAGAAAAAAAAAAAACGGATGATGATTTACCAGCTTTGCCTTATGAAGAAAAGGAAGTCATATAACAGTTAAGTCTCGTGTAGTTAGTCTCCACAATCGCCCTCTTCCCCACCGGGATCATTCCAATCTTTTCCCCAAGTCTCCCTCATTCCTAAGCCCACTATGATGAACCACCACTCCTCCCTCCTCCCCGCAAGTCCAAAGTTTCGATCCTCGGTCACCAGCAACTGACCGGACCATCTGAACACAACACAACACAACATGAAAAGAGTCGAGAAGGAAAACGGAACACTGATCTAATCCTCCGCATGACGTCGTTGGTTCGTATGACTCACGGGCCCGTTTCACCCTCGCCCTTGAAGGCCTCATTACAGATCCCTAACTGGCTGCTTACTCCGCTCCCCATGATTACCCAACCTGCTTGTCCTTAAAGCACTTACCTTCAATAATGTCATTACTCCAGGCGCAGGTAACTGTCACTCAAGTCAAAATGTCAACAGGCTTCATCTTGCAAACAACTTCTCGAAGGATTTCTGTTAACATTCTCAATCTGGTACCCCCGCCCACGTTCCCTCCCTCCCTCACTCCTCCCTCTCTGTCTCCCTCACTCACGCTCGCAGTACTCTCTTACTCCCCCTACCGCCCTCCCTCCCTCCCTCATTACTCTCACTTGCCCTTCCGTCTTTCCGTCAGTTCACCAACACATCCATATCTTCATCCATCCCTCAGTACTCCCACACTCCCTCATATATCTCCCTCAATATTCTCACATACCCTCCCTTCCCTTGCTCAGTGCTCCCTGGCTCCCTCGCCTCTGTCCTTCAGTACTCCCACGCACCCTCACTCAGTATCCTAACGCACCCTCCCTCATTACTCCCATGCATCCTCCCTCTGGTAATAACAAGGAATGGCCAAATTTCAATTCTAATCCGACAGACCCTCCAGCAACGTCCCCCTTCCCGTCACCTATCCTCCCCTGCCTCAACCTCTCTAACACACGTCCCCTTCCAGCCGGGGACCCTCTCCCTCCCACTTCAAACCTCCTCCTTCCACGTGTTCCCCTCCAGCCTGGGGTTCTGTCCTGCAGTTCTCACCCCACGTCAACTGTCCTCACCCCTCACAGCCTGGCATCCCATCTCCACGATCCGCTTCCAACATCAAAAATCCCCCACTCCACCCTCTGCCCAAATGTCTCCCATTCCACACGAGATTTCTTTCCTAACCATTCCCACTTCCTGTTTGGTTGATCACTAAGGCTCCAGACATTTCCTTGTTGTGTTGTTCTCATTTCCAGCTTACATTATTGATGACACAACACCCACTAATAATCATCACACACACACACACACACACACACAAACACACACACACACACACACACACACACACACACAAACACACACACACACACACACACACACACACACAAACACACACACACACACACACACACACACCTGACAATAAATGAGAAAAAAGGAAGAAGATTACGTCAAGAGAACCCGGCAGGTGAGGAGGCATTGTGTCATGTATGATGTAAGATGGTGACCCCCTCCGGTTAAGCATTGCACCTGACGCTGGATACAACACTCACGGCCAGTCAGTTAGCCAGCCAGTCAACCAGTCAGTCAGTCAGCCAGCCTGCCAGCAACCCAGTCTGTTATCTAACCAGTCAATCAGTCATCCAGGCAATGCCAACCAGCCAGCTAGCCATTACTCTCACACTCCTGTAAAAGAAATCATGTAAATGATTTACCAAGGGGTCACCTTGATCTTCACAGCCAGCGTTATTTCCCAACCTTGAGTTGTTATTCTGCCGACAACATATCATACAAATACATATACTTAACCTTGGGTTTTATTTTCTCCTACGAAAGAACCAACTCATTCCTCAAATTACCAAGAATTCCTGACGGTAAAAAAGAATATATAAATTATTTCTGCACTAATAACATTTATCCTAAAAGAAAAACTGAGAATAATCCTGAGGTGATTATAATGTAAGGAGACGAGAGAACATATGGCCACTCATCGAGACCATCTTCCTAATAGGATATCAATGAAATGCATAAATCAAGCGGCACATGACCTGAAGGACATGAATGTAATCCCAGTAGGCGCCAGCACTTGTCGCATCTAGTGACAAGCGCCAACACCAAGATGACTTCCTATATAAACTCACTTTCAAGTTATGCTGTCAGATTCAGTGCTTCCTAGATATCAGACCCTCACCCCTCTCATACATCTATAGGCTCTACTATCCTCACTTTATATGATATGATCCTACTATAATCCACACGTGTACTGTACGTTACATAGTACATGTAATGATTCCCGGGAAACCCTCCCCCCCCCTCTCCCGTCATACACACAAAACACACACAGAGCACACTGCTTTCCGCAGCGCAGGTAAAACCAGAGTAAAATTCATCATAACCCTAAAAGATATGATCTATATTCATAGCCCCTCAGCAGTATAGACCGCCAGCAGCATAGACCGTTAGCAGTATAGACCGCCAGCAGCACAGACCGTCAGGAGTATAGACCGCTAGCAGTATAGACGGTCAGAGGTATACACCATTATCAGTATAAGATGTAAAAAGGCCTCTTTTTAATGATCAAGGCTTACGTCACGGACAAAAATTCTGGTCGAGGCTAGGCACTGAGTGTGACATAAAAAAAGCCCTCAGGATATAACAAAAAAGTACAATTAAATGGCAGCTGTTCGTCCGGTGGTACAAGAGAGAGAGGAGGGAGGAGCCAGTCTTGCAGCAGCCACCCACCACACACCTACAGGGGTACACACATGGACCCAAGACGGAAAAACCGATCGTGAAAATCAGAGGAATGTGAGGCTTGTCCCCAGTGTGAGCCACAGTCGACTTTCGCCAATATTCTCAAGGGAACACATCTGACTCACGCAAGGCCAATAAGTACAGGCAAGTCAAATAGCTGCCAAAAAGGAGAGGAGAGAGGTGATGCACAGAACATCTGGGGTAGATCTAAGATGGTACCAAACCCTTTTTTCTGCAATCCCGACGTTTACGAAAGCCAAAGCGCCAGTGGAATGACTGACTGGCGACCAGCGGAATGATACGTGACTAACACTGTAGTCTCCCACATTAGGTCATGGAACAAGACAAACAGCAATTACAATCACGAAAAGACATTCAACAACCCATCACGAATGTAATGGATCCATCAAATGAACAGACACTGTGAAAGTTTATATATATATATATATATATATATATATATATATATATATATATATATATATATATATATATATATATATATATATATATATATATATATATATATACACAGGCATTCAAGGTTGGACATTATCATAGGAAGAAAGCTCCCCCTTCCTCATCCCCCTCCCCACCTCCCACACAAACACAAGGAGAGCGAGCACCACAAGTTTCCGGCCTGAGTTCGGAAAGATAAACACAAAATAACAACTCGATCATATACATCGACACACCGGATTACAGAATACAGAGGTTGAAGCATATGAGTCAGCAGTTACCTTGGGGACGGTGAAGGATCCTCCGCTGCTTCCGAGGGAGAGAAATGTAGCGCAAAAAGTGTACTCAAGACACATGCACCGCGCCATACTGTGCTGAGACACCCCGGGGCTCCAGCCCTCGCATTGACCCCCGAAGAAAATGAACTCCTGATCAGAAATCCTTCATATAAGATAATCTGATCACAGTATTAGGGATGATCAATACGCAAACACACACACACACAGACACACACACACACACACACACACCACACACACACACACAGAGTCCCAGCCACCAAACGGCCGTGAATCTGATTAAGAAAAAGACAAGAGGAGCAGATTCTCGTCTCCTCACCAAACAGTTTCAGTAAGATAACAAGATTAAAGAGATTTTCCATCACAGTCTCTCAAAAGTCTAGACGTACAGGTAGTATTCGTGACTTGCTTTAAACTATCACATGTTCAAACTGCATGTCATGAACTGGTATACTCATAGCCATGAGTTCATAGCATGGAATTTGAACATTTGTTGAGCTGAAGCTAAATTCTGACATCTCCTTACGAGCCAAGAGTTTTCAAACAGCCTACATATCAAGAGGAAAAGTTACAGGTAGTTAGCTTTACATGTGTCTCCGAACTACATGAAAAAATCACAAGGGAACATAAAGAATTGCCTACGACACATGGAAGTTCCTGAGGATCATTTAAGTAGACATCAAGATCACCCAACTTTAGAGCTGAGTCTACACAGAAGTTATGCTAACCTCCCCTTCTACTGCCATCCAAGTTCTTACATAAGAAAACGAATCATTTGACTATACGAAGAGCATCAGAAGCATATTCAGAATTACATGCACAAACACCCGTCACCATAACTACATCTATTACTGAAAGACACGTCGCATCTGCTTTCATAACACCTGTAATAAACAATGACAATATATTTCAGTTGGCCCTCAAAAGTACTGCTCTAAGCCCACAGTACATGGCTATGAGGTACCCCCAGCCGCTGCTGCATCCCCACAATGGAAGCTGCAAGGAAAAAATCTTCCTGCCACTCAGCCTAAGTTAACTTTATATATATCCAAACCTAAACACCAATCTAAAGCAACAGTTAACATTAACAGGTTAATCTGTTGCTCTTCCTATATGTTCCGTATAGATTTCTCTACCATGCCATGATAAGCTGCATGTACTGGAACTGCATTTTGGGGATACCCAAAAATGCTTATATGTCTGTATCTTACTTTTGCTTAATCCAAGATCAATTTGTATCATGCGGGTAAAATGATAGGTCGAAATTCCCTCTAAACACAGCGTTTAAATCTTAACCCATCTTGTACCACATGTTCAGTGATCAGGACAAAATGTACACACGTAAATGAGTCAACACTTCATCAGATTTTTCCATGATGAAACCATGAAATAATTCTTGATCTGAGGCTTTCTAACTGTACCTTATCTTTCCCATTAAGCTGCAGAGAGAGAGAGAGAGAGAGAGAGAGAGAGAGAGAGAGAGAGAGAGAGAGAGAGAGAGAGAGAGAGAGAGAGAGAGAGAGAGAGAGAGAGAGAGAGCGTACCAACAAATGACCCAGTACACAGGCAGTGCTTGGTCATTGAACGTGGACGAGCCATCATGTATTCTGGCCAGGATGGTCACCTGCTCCACAGCGTCACTACCTCCACCAGGACAATAAGTGTGGCTATTTCCTTCGCATTGTTTCCTACATCTTTATCTCATATTTCATCCCCGTCTTAACATCTGTCCACCAGCTCCTCAGTACGTAAGCCAGTCTGCTTGCCTGATCCCTTGTCTTCACCTGCATCAAACATCAATCTTTCATCCATACACATAAACGTACAATCAAATGAGAAAATAGACTACAGTAAAGTGTTTAAGAAACTGTGATGAGTGTTCTCAAGGTCCCCAGGTCAAGCCTCAGTCCATCCAGATGAAGACCGTCTCCGATATTGTGTAAATTCACACAAAAAATGTGTGTGTGTGTGTGTGTGTGTGTGTGTGTGTGTGTGTGTGTGTGTGTGTGTGTGTGTGTGTGTACCTAAGTCATTTGCGCACACACAAGTCATTTCATGGCTGTTCTGTCATTGTGTGTGTGGTCTTTGTCTCTGGGTTGGCCGAAGCCTCCCGTCCCTCACTGCACGGCTGGGGAGTGGCTCCTGTAACAGAGTGGTGGGCGGAGGAAGACTCAGCAACACTATCTCTACACACACAACTTCACACCTCATTAGGTGCATCTCTCGGGGCTCTCAACACGGGAAGGAGGATGGAACTATCGAGAAAAGTTCTCTATAAGGTCCTTCTCTCCCAGGGATCTTCCTCATCTTAACAAAGTGGGAAGACCATACATCTCCCTACAGTTTCCCCCCCCCCCCCACTTCTCCGGCCTCGATGGTCCTCCCATGTTAGTGAAGTGTCCCCAGCTGAGTGATGCGGGAGGACCACCATCTTCCAAGCCCAGGTCACCATGAAACAGTTCCACCAGCCCGGCACACACCGGCCACATGAACCTTAAGCAATGATACAGCGTTTCGTTATCCACCTATTCAGTACTGCACTGTACATCTGATGTCTTCACACTCACGGAAGCAAGGAATTCCTGATGCATTGGGTCAGCGATTAATCCAAAAAAATAAAAGACAAAGGAATATATATTGATCATAAAACTCAATACATTTCTAAGAAGGCTTTAGAGCAATGGCAAAAATTCTGATCCCTCTGTATGTGAATTATGATAATCCAGAAGTGATGGCTCAAGGCACTTCGGTGAAGGCAGTCCCCCGTGATGCATGTAACGAGGAGTAATGGTAGAGACAACGGAGGCAAGAGCTGAGAAAGGGGAAAATATGAACTGCCTCGCTTTAGTTCTTCCAAAAAATTAGAGGATGAAGGATGAGGCAAGACGCATGGACGAGACGTTCATAAATCGTCATCCCCTCAGTGATGTAAGGGTTGTCAAGACGTCAACACAGGCCGTTATTACCAGCAATTCATCAGAGTCGTGTGTTATCTTAATGGACGAGTTATGACATAAACCTTCCCTGTCTTATTAAGTCAGTCGCTTGACACCCCTTCCTCCACGTTCCCCAAAGATGATGATTAAAAATCACGTGTTTTCTAACCTGTCATGAGACAATTCCTCACTCCCATCAGGAATTAGATCAAGAACTCGATATATTTTGATAACCGAAGTCAAAAGTTAATCCCTAAAAGGAACAAGAAGAACAGAGAGATCAAATTGGTAATGAAAAGATGGCATGAAAAAGATTCTGAGTGGTCGAAAAATGTTGATAACATAGAGAGGTCCATCCCACACACCTTTGTTACACTGCATCAGATTTTAGATCACGTTGTTACACTGTAATTTCACTTCCACTGTCCTATACTGATCTTGATGATCTCACCGGACACGTCTCAAGGCGAGGTGCCAATAGTGGCCAGAGGTCCTTTTTTGAGGGGGGGTGTTCCATCCCCTCTACCGACCTTTCCAGAGTATTGATCATCTGGAAGAGATTCGGGCTACTGACTTACTTACCGAACCCATTTTCTTTTTTTTCTAAGTCAATTTCTTTTTACAGGGTGATCAACACTTGAAAAGGCTGAGTACTACAGACTTCTCAGGTAGGTAAACGTAAAGTCATCATTCCTGGAATATGTTAGCTTACCTTCTAACAATTCGTCAAGTTACCAGTTACAGGAAATAATGAGCTAATGACGGCTTTCCTTCCCAGATGGACGTAGACGAAACAAAGATTTCCACCGAGTCTTTCTTATGCCTTCTCCATCTTTGAATTCGGTGGTTAAAAGACTATGACCTTGCTGAGCCACCTGGGAACATTGTCTGTTATACTGGTAAAATTTTCACAGGTGTTTTTAGAAATGCTCATTAACTCTCTGCGGTCTCGCCTCGTTACACATAAATCAGGAATTAAGAAAACGGTACAAACTGATGGTTAACCCAAGGTTATGTTATAATGCTTATCATCTGCGGCGGTTATGGAAAAAAAAATGCTGTGAAACAGTCACGCAAATCTGCTTACAACAAAGATGAGCATCATACTTGATTCCCTGTTGCCTCAAAGGCATCTTTTTTGCTCCCCGTTGATCGAGAAAATCGTAAACCAGAAGTGATAGATTTAGAATTGAGCATTACGCTTTGGACGCCTAGTCTAGACAGCCAGGGTCGAGACCCTCATTGAGAAGCAGGAACCGTGGGACCCTAGTAATAAGAATACTAAACTACGATGTCGAATGAGAACATAATACACCACACCTCTTGGTCTGAAGGCCCCCCAACCTCTCCATCCCTCCACACCTCCTGGTGGTACAATCTTACGGTTCTGAACCACTGTAGTGACATCACTCCTCCCTTCCATCAGCCCCCCCCCCCCCTCCAAAAAAAACACATAAAAAACCTTTAGGATATAACTAAAACTTGTCTCCCATCTAAGGTCAACCATGCGCCTTCAAGACGCACTCATCATTTCAAAGGACATTCCTGCCTCGGTGAAGACCAAGGAACCCCCTCATGAGTCCATGTCTACAGAAGAAAAAGAAGTTAACTGTACAGAGGAGGCATAACCTAAGGAAGAGAGAGCCAACGGGTGTGTGTAATTTAGATTTTAAACGGGGGTGTGAGGGAGAGGGAGAGGGGGGGGGGAGGAGCCCCTTTGTCTGACATGACCTTGTGAGTGACATGATCACCTCCAGCGTGTATGATAACACGTCATCGGGGGCTGAGGACTGACAGTTAACTCAGCTGTTAAATCTTTCCCCTCAGCTGTTCCTCGCCATCTCTGCCATGTAGTCTGCGCGTATGTTACTCCGCTGAGATATTCATTATCTCTTATGGCTATATTCAGCCCGTGATTTGTGGCACACTTGTGTATCTTCCCGCGGCCAATCACACACTCGACCCTCTCATACTAGGTCTCGGCAAGAAGTAAACTGAATTTGAATTAAAATTATATTTTTGTTCACATTATTCCTAGGGTAGTTAATAACTCCTTCACACTATGCTTGTTACTGTCATCTTCTTTACATTACTATTATTATCATCATTATAATAATTATCATTATCATTATTATTATTATTGTTATCATCATTGTTATTATTATTATTATTATTATCATTATTATCATTGCTATTATTATTATTATTATTATTATTATTATTATTATTATTATTATTATTATTATTATTATCATTATTACTATCATCATTATTATTATTATTATCATTATTATCATTGTTATTATCATTATTATTATTATTATTATTATCATTATTTTCTTTCTTTCTTTCATACTATTCGCCATTTCCCGCATTAGCGAGGTAGCGTCAAGAACAGAGGACTGGGCCCCTGAGGGAACATCCCCACGTGGCCCCCTTCTCTGTTCCTTCTTTTGGAAAATTAAAAAAAAAAAAAAAAAAATGAGAGGGGAGGATTTCCAGCCCCCCCGCTCCCTTCCCTTTTAGTCGCCTTCTACGACACGCAGGGAATACGTGGGAAGTATTCTTTCTCCCCTATCCCCAGGGATCATTATTATTATTATTATTATTATTATTATTATTATTGATATCATTATCATTATTATTATTATTATCATTATTATTATTATTATTATTATTATTATTAGTAGTAGTAGTAGTAGTAGTAGTAGTAGTAGTAGTAGTAGTAGTAGTAGTAGTAGTAGTAGTAGTAGTAGTAGTAGTAGTAGTAGTAGTAGTAGTAGTAGGAGTAGTATCATTACTATCATTACTATTATTCATTAAAGGCAAACTGCACATCTCCCAAGAATCATAATGTTTACACATACAAGGTCAGGCGAGGTTAGCCCTCTTAATTTGCTCCTTGTGTGTCTTTCTCATTCGTAACTGGAAAGGAGAAAAAACCTTCGGAATCTTTCCTCATATGTTTGTGCCTCTGGGAACTTGTTTTAAGGATGAAGTTTTTACATCGATTCAATAATAACACATCCAAGAACATTAAAAGTTGACTTTACAAAAGAAAAATAATAACTTTACATGACATTAGCTTCACTCGTAGATGACACTGGGTCATACCCATATCTGACCTTGGGTATCATTCCTCCCACAGACATCTTAAAAAGGCTCCAGCACAGAGCTCTTCCTCCTCCAGGAGGAATCACCCCTAACCCCCAGCAGCTATGTAATCAGAGTCGGTGATCAAGGCTGCTTCTTATCCCAAGTTGATGTCATCTTTAGAAATATTCTCCCACCTGAAACAAAAAAAAACCACTTCCCTCCCCAGTGGGTGTGGCACTATATTTCATCCTAGAATGGCTGCTCAGGGGGCGCTTTACACCGGGAGTGGAGTCTCCCACATTCCTGGAGGGTGTGTGTTATAAACATTTTTTGCTTCACATTCTCCTGAGAGAGTGGCGCCCATGCAGGAGGTAGGTCAGCTTCCCTGTACATTCTCCACTCTACTTGAGATGATATATGATCTATAAAGCGCACGACCTCGTCAATATATATATATATATATATATATATATATATATATATATATATATATATATATATATATATATATATATATATGTGTGTGTGTGTGTGTGTGTGTGTGTGTGTGTGTGTGTGTGTGTCCCTTAGATTTCCTTACTGACATAGATATCATAGTATGGGTATCATAGGAATACATAAGGCCCTATGGAGGAAAAAAAATAGGAAATCAAAAATTCCATCCAGCTGTATATATGTCATCCGACCAGACATAAACCATACAGCCATACATGTTCCATTCAGCCATACATGTACATCGAACACGACACAAAACCCAAGGATAATGACAACAAAGAGACAAACACAGACGCGCCAGCAAATTGTGCACACAACCTCCACAACACACTTCCCACAATCATCTCCGCCAAACTCACACCAAAAACACGATAACAGTCGTGAACCCGCGGCTCCCTCGCCAGGGGGGAGGGGGGGGGGAGACACCACTGCGGGAGGAGGGCGGGGGGAGGCAACAGCGCTGCGGATGGGGAGTGGGGAGGATGGTGGAGGGGACAACAAGAACACACATATTGTAAAACTTGTGGAATTACCACTAATTACCGAAGGGAATGCGCCAGGGAAGCGCGGCTGCTGAACATCTGCGACGCATTCTTTCATGCTTATATTTTTTCCTCGTGATGAAGATGATGGCTGTGCCTCGCGTCTACTTACGTATCCTATGAAGTACATATACGCAGCAAAGTGTTTGGAATCAGACTTGGCCGAAGTATGGTGGTGTATGCCGCGGCCAGAGTCCGGCTGGGAAGGCTGCAGCAAACGACCCCCTCTCCTCTCCCTGCCCAGCTTCGCGGGCCAGTCAAGTCATGCTGGAGTTCGATGGGCTTCCGAAAATCCCACGGGACAATATGACATGACAGACGACCCCAAGCAGACTGTGACTGAACACAACCCACACACGCACACACTTTACCACGACTCCTCCCGCCTGTATCGCGATAAAATGCCAACCATATTTCCGAACACATTACATGTGACAAAAACCTGAACACACACAGTCATTAACATCAGGCTACAGGTTTTTATCCGCTCTCTAGATCGAGGAACAATTAGTAATATCTTTCAACGAGAACTAATGTTCTTTTCCCACTTTTTTTCTATATGCTGATATATATATATATGTATATTCATCTCTGTCATTACATCCCCCATTACTTTCTGATCAATACCTCAGTTGAGTCACATTTAGATCGTGGTCAAGCTGAGCGCGATGATTCATCGCATGATTCTAAACTCAGCTGCCAAGCTAACGGATATATTACAAACTGCAACTGTATAAACCAGGATAATATTTCGATACTAACGATGAATCGCCAGGATTCAACGTAACCCGGAGACTCATTGGCGGGAAATGTGCTGTGGGGGACGATAAGAGTGATCCCAGATACTGTGGGGACTGATAAGAGTGATCCCAGATACTGTGGGGACTGATAAGTGATCCCAGATACTGTGGGGACTGATAAGTGATCCCAGATACTGTGGGGACTGATGAGAGTGATCCTAGATACTGTGGGGACTGATGAGAGTGATCCCAGATACTGTGGGGACTGATAAGAGTGAGATCCCAGATACTGGGGGGACTGTATGAAGTGTGATCCCAGATACTGTGGGGACTGATGAGAGTGATCCCAGATACTGTGGGGACTGATAAGTGATCCCAGATACTGTGGGGACTGATAGGAGTGATCCAGATACTGTGGGGACTGATGAGAGTGATCCTAGATACTGTGGGGACTGATGAGAGTGATCCCAGATACTGTGGGGACTGATAAGAGTGATCCCAGATACTGTGGGGACTGATGAGAGTGATCCCAGATACTGTGGGGACTGATAAGAGTGATCCCAGATACTGTGGGGACTGATTAAAGTGATACAAGAATTAGGAATCTATAACAACTTGTAATACTGTCACAGTAAACTGCTTTTCCCTCAGAAAACATATGCTCAGTTATTCATTCGTAGGCAAGAGACAAGTTATAGAAACAACCCCTTAATCTGGCGGAAGTAAGTTCAAATAGCATTGGTTTTTTATGTTATAAACAAATGTTCAACGTGAAATACCATACTCAGAAACTTTTTTTTCTACGTTGGAGGCTCCAGTCACGAACAAAAGTTTACATCAAGGCTGGGCATTATCAAAGCTTTCTAAAGTTACTAAGTAGCTATTGTGTTGTAGTTGTGCGCTGGAGGATTGCGTCATATTTGATAGGCTTGTGGTAACTGCCTCCATCACCACCACACACGGATACAACACAGGCTGTGTCATCCAGCTGGCTATGAGGTCACTAGCCCACAGAGCGTGCACTACATTGTGGTACGATGTGGACGAAACAACGTCCCGATAACATCGACATTTCATATAACTACAGGTGGACTGCTACACTGGGGAAGTCTAGTCTACGTTGTGTAGCCTAATGTTTAATGTGGTAATATGATAATATAATCTTCCATAAGGTCGATACAGCCGGTCATTCAACGCTTCCAACCACCCAGTAGGAGCAGGAGGGGGGGGGGGGGGGGGGGGGGGGGGGCCAAGACACCCCCCCCCCCCCCCCCCAATTCCAACCCCAAGCTCCACCAGCCAATTAGGATCCGTCATGCCTGACCTAACAGGAAGTGGCACCGTGAGAATTGATGTCCGACGCCCAGTGGTTGTGCGGGACATTGATGTCCGACGCCCAGTGGTTGTGGGGGACACTGATAGGCGTCGTTCACTGGTCGTGGTGGACATCAATATGCGTCGTACACTAGTCCTGGGGGACACTGATGTTCGACCCGCCCATGTTCAGGCTACCGTCCTTCGCCCATATCTATGGTAACGTCCCGCCCACGTCTATGATACTGCACCGCCAAGGTCTGTCTTCCCCTCCCGCCCACGTTGATGCCCATGGCGGCCTCGCCCACAGTAGGGCCACTAACCAGTCCACACCCGGTCTGCTATGCTAACCACGACCACACCACTGTACTGCCCAACATCACCCAGTGGTGTGGGACAACGAAATGAGATAAGCGTGTCCTTTTCCCCATCTCTTATAATAGCCCCAGAGGAGGCTGGGGAGGTAGAAGAAGTTTGTGAAGTATGGAAACTGTATAGATATACTGGAGGAATATAGAGACGATAACTGAAGGGTCTGATGATGGTGGTGCTGCTCAAGTGTTGCTTCCAGATTGGTTTATCGTCCAAACCGACGCACCGGGAACTTAGTGGGACTGAACAGGCTGGAGGGGGCTGGGTCCCAGTGAGACAGTAAGGGGCGGGACTGGGTTGGCAGGAAGACCTGACGTAAACATGAGTACGATCTTGGTTTATTGATGTGTCGTGGTGTCAAGTGGCCCAGTTCGGGGGGCTATTGAGAGCGCTTTGGAGTACGATGCAATTTTTTTCTTCCTGGAGAGCTGTTGTCAGACGTCAGGGATGCACCTGTTAGGTAGATGTCTATCGATGACTTTACTTGTGGTGTCGGAGTTGACAACACCTCTCCTAAATTACGGCACCAACCTCCCCACCGTCACCTCCTACCACATGAGATCCCTTGCCTCAAAGTGGCAGATCGGCACAACAACGGCAACGAGACCATACGAGCTTGCCCGAACCATCTGGACCGTTGTACACATTAACCCTCACCTAAGTATCTGTGTAATCCCCTCCTGCCTCCCTCATTATATTTCCACGGTTAATATATCTTAACGATTAATATATCTTCATGGTGAATATATCTTCATGGTTGATATATCTTCATGGTTAATATATCTTCATGGTAAATATATCTTCATGGTTGATATATCTTCATGGTTGATATATCTTCATGGTTAATCAGTATTTTCTCTATCTATTTTAAGCCTTGACCGCTGGATAATTCAATACACCGTTAAGTATTATCGACCCATCTGCTGTTGCTGTGGTGGTTCTCCAACCCACGTAAGTGTCATGCCTAGGCTCAGGTCGCCCTAACTCCCTGCATACCAACACTACTGCCGGCCTCTCCTTGAACATGGAAGCTGTGGCGCCCGACTACCAGGGGACCCCCTGGCCACGCCTGCGGGAGGAGCACTCCAACATCCACGGCCGCAGCGTTGACCCGCCCACGCTGTGCTGTTGTCACCAAGCCCAGCGGGCTGCTGTGGGAGATTCCGTCTTCAGGAGGTTCTCATTGTACTTAACGACCCCAACTGTTCTGGGCAGAATGAGAGAAACACTGTCTACCTCTCAGTTTTACCTCCTGTCTCTGTATGGCAACATATATCATCATCATACCAAACATATCTACCATCTCTATTGTAAGAAAACATTTACATACTTACATGTCCTTCCTTGGCATCCTACAGACATTTTCATCAAGGTCTTAGTTAGCGTGTAAGTTAATAGCACAAGATATTACTGATGAGTTAAGCCCAACAATTCTCAACTACCATTCCAAGAAAACGAGTCTGAAAACGTTTAAAAAGAATATCATTACATTCGTAAATATCGTCAACTTGATAACAAACAAAATCCTCAAACATTTGCAAGTGACCTGAGATAAAAGAAGAGATTTATGTCGTCTTGGCTAAATATTACTGAGGTGTTCACCTTGGGAGAGACGTCTGACTTGTTTACAAAACAAGGGGAGGGTGGGTGGCTGAGGGAACCCCGGGTTCTTGACCGGGACTGTCCTGGGGTCGTTGTTCACTTGACCTCGTCGAACCCACGTCCTCACAGCTTAGCGATCGACATTTATATTTTCCGCTCAACCTGATATCTTTCTTCTATGATAAAAGAAATTTGTCTGTATGTGAGTCTCGCTCACACGAGCTCGTGAGGTCTATGAGCAAATCCACTTAAAAGACAAGACAACGACGCTAGGTTTGAAAATGGAAATAAACATTCAGCTTATTAAACACGACCGTGTAATCGCTGCGCACGACGGTACGATCCTCAAGCATAACGGTACGATCGCTGAGCGCTGCGATACGATTCTTCAGCACGACGGTACGATGATGAGCACGACGTTACGATTCTCTACCACGACGGCGCGATCCTTGAGCGCAGCGTTACGATCTCTGAATCCACGTTACGAACCTTGAGCACGGCGTTACGATCTCTGAACACGACGTTACGATTCTCTACCACGACGGTACGTTCCTTGAGCACGGTGTTACGAACGTTGAGCACGGCGTTACAATCCCTGAGCACGACGGTAAAATCCTCTCGGCACAATGTTACGATCCCTGAGTACGATGTCGTGACGTTTGAACCTGATCCATAAGGGATGAGTCGAAGGCCAGACCACTGTACTCAAGGGTTGTAACGTGTGTGTGTGGGTGGGTGTGTGTGTGTGTGTGTGGACAGCGCCCACATTTCGGGTGTTTCCACTCCCTGCCACGGCCGTTCCATCACTATCACTTCCTCGTCAGTCTCCAGAAATCCCCCATACATTTCTACCCCAGGCCGTACCTGCCTCTACTGTCACCTGGGGTTCCTAATGAACATCTTTCCCTTCCCTTCCATCAGCTGTGCTCCCTCGTACACCCTCCCCCACCTTCCCTCCCCTCCAACCACCCCAGCTCCTCCTTGTCTCCCCACCACATCAACGCAGCCAAGTATTTCCGGGGCATGGCTGTCCGTCCCCATGACTGTACTTAGTGAAGCGCCTGTACCAGAATTTCTCCTCCACAACAGACAGGTTTAGCAGCCTTTCCTCAAGTCCATTACAGCCTGGACAACGGGTTCATATAACCTTACGAAGCCTCATCTCTTAACTAATGTGAGAAGCCGACAGTATATGTTTCCTCTAAATAACAGATCTACAGAAAAGACTTTTAGCATGTTTACACTTGAAGATGTAAAATACTTACAATCCTAAAGTGATTTACTTAAACAGTTCCCTCTATCTTCAAGCTATTCACTCCCACTTACAAGCCAACTCTACACGGGCAGCTAGGAAGGACACAATCTGTGATGTTAAATCAGAAATTACCTCAACAATTTCCACAATTCTTTTGCTACGTCTTACAGAACTATAAAAACATTTTCTTTTTCGGTTTTCGAATATTGGGTAGTTGGTTCTGAGGTAATCATTTGAAGTATGGTAGACTTAAGCTACGAACTTTCTTTGACAAGACCTTACGTAACTTCAATCCGGGCAGTTACCAAAAATGTGCAATTGCATACCCAGTGTCCAAATCAGGTGGACACAGTGAATGAAAAAAAAATACTCAAAGTGACCAACTCTGGCAACTATATTGTATAAGCCAGACGATTATACTGTCTAGTCCAGCTGTCTGAAGTGTCGCAGCTGGTGACTATAATACCCAAGCCAAAGGATGAGTATCTAAGCCAGGGGAGGATAATACCCCAGCCAGACGACCAACACATCTACATCTGCGACCCAGAATATCCAAGCAAGGCAGTTAGAGAGAATCTCAGCCAAGGAATCAAAGAGTAACTAAGCCAGGGAATCGAGAAATATCTAAGCAAGGAAATCAATAACAACCCAGCACAACAGAATGTTAAGTTAACCAAACTGTACAAGCCAGCGAAGCAAAGTGTCTAAGACGGTTGAGCAAAGTGCGCAAGTCATGGAACCAGTGTCCACCATGGCCGAACGAGGCGACCATAGTGTCCACCACGACCGAGCGAGGCGACCATAGTGTCCACCACGACCGAGCGAGGCGACCATAGTGTCCACCACGACCGAGCGAGGCGACCATAGTGTCCACCACGACCGAGCGAGGCGACCATAGTGTCCACCACGACCGAGCGAGGCGACCATAGTGTCCACCACGACCGAGCGAGGCGACCATAGTGTCCACCACGACCGAGCGAGGCGACCATAGTGTCCACCACGACCGAGCGAGGCGACCATGGTGTCCAAAGCTAATGCTATAAAGCTGGCTGGGCTATAAATGATGACCCTCCAGCTTACTACAGTGTCCAGGGTACCAGACTCGTGTGTCCAGGAAATCCTGACACCTAACGCTTATCGTCCATGGCAGGAGATCATAGTGCCCCCACCCCCCACCCCCATCCTCCTCCAAGCCAAACCACAATGGGGGGGAGGGTGAAGCAGTGGGCTGGCCCAAGGTCAGAATTAACATGCTGGACGCGCACCGTGCCCACTGCCCACACCACTACGGGCATCCTACCCCGTGTACTGCCACCGTGCCCACTGCCCACAACACTACGGGCATCCTACCCCGTGTACTGCCACCGTGTTCCCCTTCAGATTACTGACCACGTGATGGTCAATTTGGGTCACTCATGTAAATCAGTCGGTAATGCAGCCATAAAACTACAAGTATCCAAAATGTATTACCATTTTCCCCTTCGTGAAGATACCCACTGCATATATTAAATACCTTTAAAGGATCCATTTCCTGAAGGTCAAGTTCCCTTTAACCAAGTCGAGACAAGAAATATCATCTCCAACCATCACTTCTCATTCATATACTATTCTACATCTTTAAAGATAAAAAAGAAATGCAGATATTTTGTCTCACGACATTACGACCTCTGTAGACATGATGATGGCCAGGCAACCTGCTGTAGGTTGTCCCTTGCTCACCAACAGTGTAGGATCTCACAAATATATGACCGACGCAAGAAGGGAATGGCAGCTACGTAGCCTCCTAAAGCTTGTGTGTCTCTATCTCGACAACAACCACTGCTTCCACACTCTGAGGTTCTGGCCTGTGTTATTCCACGGTCTTGACACCTGCACGAACGACAAGTAATCTTAGGTCCTCGCGATGACAACCTTTTCGAGAGCCGGGTCTCTCTGCCCCAGGAACTGGTCCACTTGGGGAGGAGACAAGAGCAGCAGGGAGCCTGGCAGACTCAGACTATTGTCCAGTGGATTCCTGAGGCAGACATGCAACTCTTCCTCCGTTGCTTTTAGAAAATAAGACCTGTTGCCTTCTCCTCTAAGTTCCAACTCGTGAGCAGCAAGTCATTGTACTATAAAAGTTACGAGACAAAAATTACAATACTCATAAAACTCCTGTGAACGTGGGAGCGCCAGTGTAGGAGGGACGTTTGAATAAACTGATTCTTCGAGCTGTTATGGTAAGACTGTGTGACCCGTCGCCTGTAAAACTGGAGGATGGCATGAACACCTCTGTGTTCGTAGAGCACTGAGCAGCTGCGGTGATGTCCATGATAAAGATGGGACTCTCCGACCTGGCTTAAGTTCGTCCTGAGACAAGACCAGTGAGTGAGGTGACCCGTTAGGCTACCATGACGAAAAGAGAATAGATTACCTGGGGGTGTCAGCGTATCCCTCGGCACCTTCCACGTGCCTTACCTGCAGCAGGTCAACTATCCTGCCAAGGTCATCTTTCCCAGGGTACACACGAGGGGAAGCCCAAAAGGAAAAAAAGAGGTACTCGATGACGCTACAGGTATCCACAAAGCCAACCACCGCTTGTGCAAACCTGATCCCACCGCCTGAGTAGTGGCTCACCTTCCCCTTGTCACATCACGGCCAAACATCAACATAAGAGATTCAAGCCACTGAAGAGAGTCAATGATATGTTAACATCAGTGTACTTACAGATCTCCCTCCCACTATCAAATCCCCGGACCATAACCCTGCCGGACAGCAGATATACTATCTCAACACGCTCCACCTTGACTCGACCCGCAGAGAAAAAATCGTGTCACCAGCGCTGGCTAAACTGTACGTCCACCGGGTTACACGCCAAATCCTCAGATACCAGACGTTTACGTTCCACTCGCGCTGCACTTACGAGTTACGTGCTAATCGCGAGATGACCCACACTAACGGTAATCACCCATTGATAAATAATCACAGCGTCTGGGGAACTAACTACCTCCTGAGAAGATAAATGTGATTCCGACGCCGCAGCGGTGGGCAGCGTGGTAATGTGACGATGTTGCGGCGTGAGCAGCGGAGGAAGGAACCAAGCCGGCAGGGTACGGTACTACTGCAGTGGTGACGACGGGATGGGTGCAGAGATTTCCTGTTATTGGTAACGTCACCGCCTTCGGCTGTACTGCAACTGGCCAGGTCATAAGTGTGGTATTCGTTCTGAATGTCTGGGGGAAGTGGGACGTGAACTAGAGACAATGTCTGGGGGAGTAGTACATGAGCTCGTGGCAGTCATAAAGAATAATTTGAATTTCTTACAGTAAGCAACATCCTGGAAAAGAAAGATGATTGTGTACTCGTGAAATGCCGGAAGCCCTTTGATACTGTCCCCCACACAAGACTGATAATGAAGCTAGACGTCCCAGCTTGTGTTGGAGGAGGTCTACTGAAATGGACTGGCAGCCATCGAACTGGGAAAATACAAAAGGCTTCTCAAGGATGCCATCTCAAGCTCAGGCGAGGATGACATGTGGTTCTCCCTAAAGGCTCAGTGCTTGGTCTACTACTGTGATATATGCTGATGATTTGCCAATCAAGAAGGAATCGTAACTGAATATGCATGCTGAAGATGCGAACTCTTACTGAACAAAGTGCGAAGTAACGTGAAGTGCGAAATATTGCAATGAAATCTCAGCAAAATGTTTTAGCGGTCTGGTAAATGTCTCATAAATCTCATCTCAAGGAAGTGCAAAGTCATGAAGATGGAAAGAGGTCTAAATATACCAGAGAGTGAGTACCACACTCAGGAAAACATATCACAAGAATGTTGTATTGTCGGATAGACCTGCATGATGACATCACGTTGAGTTCGTCACCAAAGCATCGTCAGAAAGATCACGAGGATGACAACTGTACTTTGGTCATGGTCAGTATTGTCCTCACGAACAAAAGACTGCAAGATGTGCAGGAAGATACAAAGGACAAAGTCGATCTGAACTGGAATACACTGCAAGTCTGGTCTACTCGATTAAGAGGTCAGACATACGAGCTGTGGAAAGCGTCCGAAGAATTCAAGAAAATTGATTCTGGAATTGAGTAAACGAACCACAAGGGCAGGAGGGAAGCCCTCAATCTGGCCACTTGGGGAAATAAAAGGACAAAGGAGGACATGATAAGGATACATAAACCCTTGAGAGGCTAAGTCGACGTCAGGATAGAAAAGCATTTTAAGGTCAGATGTGAATCCAGAATGAGAAGGCACAGATGGAAGTTAGGCAAGAGAAGTGTACGGAGGGACGTGAGGAAGTGAACGAAGGGACGTGAGGAGGTGAACGAAGGGACGTGAGGAAGTGAACGAAGGGACGTGAGGAAGTGTACGGAGGGACGTGTGGAAGCATTTCTGCAGCAACCAAGCTGTGGGCTCCTGAGACAAGAAATGAATGTGGTAAAATGTGATAAGTTTTGGTAAATTCATAAACTTGAATGATGTTAGTGTATCATCCGGGATCCTACGTCTGCACAGTTCCCGCCCTACATGCACAAGCGGATATTAGATAAGAAGTAATACATATGTGTATACATAGACACATGCAGAATGATTGCCGGGAATGTATCATTGTTACACAAGCACGTATTGCCACTGAGGAAGGCACTCCATGAGACACGAACCCTTGTTCCCGTGTCTTATCTCCACTTTTACTTCCCCCAAGCCACACAGGTCACCACCACGACATTCCAGCAGCCAATGATTCTCTCTGCTCAGACTTCCGTCAAGACTTCCGTTTTTTTCTGGAATTTTAGTGAAACTGAAAGTACAGTGTCATAATGTCCCTAACACAGGCTTTCATATACTCAAAGACCAGAATAGCTTTCTCCTTTGATGGAAGTCATCTCAACCTCCCAGACAATTTAATGCTCACTTGATATCAAATTTAATACCATCAACTTATAAAGGCACTGAGCTTCAGTGTTACTCAGATCACCACGTATGGAAATTGTACATATTGTTTTTGTTGCTGGAGCCCTCGAGAACGTGTATGGAGGAGGTACGTTCCTAGGAATCCCTCATGTAATGCCTCGGTTCACTAAAATATGTATACTTTGTCTTCTACCCGATATCTGAACCTTTTTCTCTGACCATGCGATGTTCTGTTGTGATCAAAACATCATAACCAACATACTGTGTGGAAGTTATACTTGTTTGTATAGAAGAAGCTTTCCCCTAGTGAGACGAACGGTCGATATCCTCTGCATCTCTGACAGTGGTCCTCACGTGCGACCGTCTAGCACCAGATGACCAAGCAACACAAGACAGAAAACGGGTCAACTGAAGCTATTTCATTACTCTGGACCATTGGATTTTTCTTCTGTGCTTCTGTTAAACTTGCTGGAACTTCTTGCTTAAAATTCGTGGACATTATGAGGACTAAATGTTGTAAACACATTCAAGAGAGGAGGAAGTGGAATATATATATATATATATATATATATATATATATATATATATATATATATATATATATATATATATATATATATATATATATATATATATATATATGTGTGTGTGTGTGTGTGTGTGTGTGTGTGTGTGTATATGAGCATTTTCAATATAGCCAAGGGTTCATTTATCTATACAATGCTCTTATACGATGTTGGTCCACACACACACACACACACACACACACACACACACACACACACACACACACACACACACACACACACACAAACACACACACACACACGCACACATACACCTGTTCCCTCCCACTTCAAGGATAGAACTGAGCTATATTTAGCCGCATCTACACCTGCCTACTTGCTTGCCTCACCCCGCCCTAACACAGACATACACCCGAGTCTCGTGTGTGTGTGTGTGTGTGTGTGTGTGTGTGTGTGTGGAGGGTGCCGGAGCCCAGTAGTGCCCATCCCAGATCCCCCTCGAGGGATGAGGAACTTTCGCCTACGTTTCCGCCAGTGAAAGTGGGCCCGGCACCCGGGGGGCACACGACCCGCCGCCCACGAAAGGTTACTCGGGAGAAAACACGAGGGGGGAGGAGGGAGGAGTCAACGGCCCCGCTTGGCTCGCCCTACAGCCTCCCTCCCTCCCTCACCCTCCACTACTTAAACACACACACACACACACACACACACACACACACACAGATGACTCGCCCTCCAGTCACCATGACCTCCCTCCACCCACCAGACGTCACACTCTGACCCAGCCACAGTGTCAACAGGTATCCTCAAAGCGATGTGATCCATGAGTTCCTCGCGACCCACGAGAGACACTCATACGGCATCATGTGCCTACAGCAAGTGTCAGGCGGGCAGCCGGTAAGCAGGTTCTTGACCTGGGCTCACAACACTGCTTGCGTTTAAAAGCATGACTAACACGGCACTAACGACATAACTAACATACCAGTAAGGACATGGCATAACTAACAGCTCACCAAGGACAAAGTATAATTAACAAATCCACTAGTTAGTCTAACTAACACTCCGTTAAGGACGAGGTATAATCAACGCTCCACTAAGGACGAACCATAATTAACACATCACTACGGCCGATGCTTAACTGAGTGCCACACATAACTAACACATCATAAATGACAGAAACTCTAACCATCAACCAAGTCAACAGAGTAAGAAATTATGTTTGGATCATGTTTACGACGACGAACATTATCTAAACATTTACGATGTTCAGACCCCATCATTGTAGGAATGATGCAGACATAATTCACTTTTTTTCATTTTTCGTTTTCCCTATAAGGTCTGAAAGCCAAGAAAACTGCTTCCTCCACATTAACAATATAACTATATACACACAATGTTCGTACATAAACATGATATGAAGGAGTCTGATTTTCTAAGAACAAAATGTTCTCATCATTTCCCCCATCAACTTCGGTGGTGAATCATAACAAATCATATGAAGACTGAACTGAAAAAAAAAACCTTGATACCCTCGTCCTCCTGCAGCCTCCTCATCTCTCTCTCTCTCTCTCTCTCTCTCTCTCTCTCTCTCTCTCTCTCTCTCTCTCTCTCTCTCTCTCTCTCTCTCTCTCTCTCTCTCCACCACCCTCTTGGAGAGTCCCACTCGACAAGAACTATTCCTCTTTAACTCTGTGAGTGCTCGAGGCTTCAAAGTGATGCTTCTAAACTCTTGGCAAATAAAGCTGTGTTTACCGTCAGACTCATATAATCCTGTTACATTGGTTACAAGGTCGGCTGAAATTATAATCTAAAATTCCAGACCTATAAAAAAGATGTTTTAGGATCCTGACAGATCTCAAACACACATGGGAATAAATTGATCATCAGGATTGAGTCCAGTGAGTACCATGAATTACTGAACCTAACTCACCATTTAACTGAGTGAAGGGTGCTGGACAGACCTCATCCACCAGCACTCATGGTGAGTAGCGAGCACAGTGCAAAAGATTCACTGAATACAATACTCATGATAACTTTACAACTCCTACTGATCATGACCTTACAACTCCTGATCATCATGACCTTACAACTCCTACTGATCATGACCTTACAACTCCCACTCATCATAACCTTACAACTCCTAATCATCATGACCTTACAACTCCTGATCATCATGACCTTACAACTCCTACTGATCATGACCTTACAACTCCCACTCATCATGACCTTACAACTCCTAATCATCATGACCTTACAACTCCTGATCATCATGACCTTACAACTCCTACTCATCATGACCTTACAACTACTCATCATGACCTTACAACTCCTAATCATCATGACCTTACACCTCCTACTGATCATGACCTTACAACTCCTACTCTTGATAACCTTACAACTCCTAATCATCATAACCTCACAACCCCGGGGTATTCGAATCTTTCAAGACGTTCAGATATACACTTCAGTGTACAGGTTATGTCGTGTGAATATAAAGACCTATGATTCTCTAGCCACAAGAAAGGTTAAGATTGATGGATTCTGAATCATAATATGACCTGTGAAGGTGCATTATACATCTGTCTTCTTCTTCGACCGAAAAAATGTCATAAACTTAGAAAATACATATAATCTAGGACACTCAAAAGTAATTCACATTACACAAAAAAGTAATCCATAGAGCAAACAGAGAGTGATCTATGGTAATCAGAGAAAATACAGTTCTTATGTAACTGACTTAACCCTCCCGGTAGAATTGCCATAATGAATTGCTTGGGGGAAATCTGATATATATATATATATATATATATATATATATATATATATATATATATATATATATATATATATATATATATATATATATATATATATATAAATAAAGGAATTCGATCACTGTGACTCTCAACAACAATGAACGTTAGTTGTAAGAAAGAGAGATTGAGAGAGAGAGAGAGAGAGAGAGAGAGAGAGAGAGAGAGAGAGAGAGAGAGAGAGAGAGAGAGAGAGAGAGAGAGAGAGAGAGAGAGAGAGAGAGAGAGAGAGTATCTGTGCGTGTTTTTGCACTGAATGCCAGCAAAAAGAGAGAGAAGAAAATAAAAGAGGGCAATCTGGGCTATGAAGAGGAACTAAACAACCACTGTTCGTGCTGTAGGCATCATGACCACACTACACCAGTGTTTATTAATCATTTTTATGTAAGTGGATCACTCAGAGGTACCCGCTGTGTCTGCAAACATTCTTCAGCATATAATTAGTAAGACATTGGGTCTGAAATCACAACCAAGAACACATTATACCACTCATAACCTTACTAGAGATGATACTAATGGTAAAATCACAACCAAGAACACATTATACCACATAACCTTACTAGAGATGATACTAATGGTAAAATCACAACCAAGAACACATTATACCACTCATAACCTTACTAGAGATGATACTAATGGTAAAATCACAACCAAGAACACATTATACCACATAACCTTACTAGAGACAATACTGATGGTAAAATGTATCTATTGATCTTTTTCATTTATTTATTGATTGACTAACTAATTGTATAATTGACTGATTGACTAATGGATGAACTAATTGATCTTCATCCTTCCCTGGGCCATTGTGAAATGGGCCATGAACTACAGGTTAAGAACTCATGCCCTACACCTTCTAAATAACCTTCATAAGCACATAAACAAGATGTGATCCCTGTAAACACAAAAATACAAATCGGCGTATCCTACATCACCTCTCCCTAAATAAGTAAACGGCCTTCATAACAAATAAACATTTACTGACCCTTAAACAAACAAACACGCCACTAAAGAAAAAACAGTACAAGAAAATGATGATAAACACATATAAAACAATAAACCCGAACTCATGAACAAAACATCAGTATAGATACGATAAACCTGCCACACAAGCGGACCCATAAACCAATCAAAAAACCCTGAACCCAACAGCAAATCAAATATGGGAGAGGGGCAATGGCTCCAGCCAAGAGCCTCCTCTACTGCCGCAGATCCAGGTTCCTTTTCGAAGTCGTCACTAGCAAGTGTGATCAGGGAAACACACTGCCTTACCCACCGTTCATCTGTCTGCCCATCCATGTCTCTCTCTCTCTCTCTCTCTCTCTCTCTCTCTCTCTCTCTCTCTCTCTCTCTCTCTCTCTCTCTCTCTCTCTCTCTCTCTCTCTCTCTATGTCTGTCTGCGAAATCCCTTCTCGCGAGAAAAGAAGAAAAGACAGCAACCTTTATTTTTTTTTCTTCCAAGTCGTGGACGTTATTTTTTCCAGGTATGTGTTCTCTCTTACGTCTTAAGGACGCCACCCCCCTTCCCCCTCCCACCTCCCCACATGTTTTCAAACTGACGAAGGGGATGGAAAAAAGAAATTAAAAACAGGTATCAAAAATCATTCCTTGGTCCGGATAAGCTTCTCCACCTGGCCACCCCCCATCTCTCTCTCTCTCTCTCTCTCTCTCTCTCTCTCTCTCTCTCTCTCTCTCTCTCTCTCTCTCTCTCTCTCTCTCTGCAGCGTTATCATCGCTTCCTACAGGTGCTGCAGCGACCGACCCGCCACTGCAGGTTTTTATGCTCGGGGGAATCACTAGTCTGGAGATATGTTGTTGACGCTGCTGGTGGTGGGGATCAGAAACAGCTCCAACCTGTTCTGCACTCTCGGGTCTGGCTGCAGGGATGGCTGCCTGCCTGCCTGCCTGCCTGCCCTGCCTGCCTGCCTGCCTGCCTGCCTGCCTGCCTGGCTGGCTGGCTGGAAGGAAGGGAGGCTGGCTGGAAGGGTGGTTGGCTGGAAGAGTGGTTGGCTGGAAGGAGGGTCGCGCTAGCTGGAAGAGTGGTTGGCTTAACGTTTGGAAAAGAGATTGAGGGAATGAGTGTTCTGGTGGATAAGTGTTATGAGGAAGATGAGTGAGTGGGTGGGAAAGAGAGTCTGAGTTAACACTTGGTAGGTAGATAAGCGGGTGAGAAGGAGGATGAATGAGTGAGTGAATCAATGAGTTACGATTAGTGAGTTACAAAGTTAATGGCTAAAAAAAAAGTAATGTGTTAAACGAAGTGAACTGGACAGTGAGTGAGGAGATGAGTATGTGAGCGATCAGATGAATGGATAACTGAATTAAAAAATAACTGGATGATCGAGAGACTGTAATAGTGGACGAACGAATGAAAGCGATGAATAACTCAGTGAAAGAAATGAAGGAGAGGGTGGGTGGGGGAGTGAATGAATGCGATGAAATGAATGAAATTAGAACTGTAGGTGAGTCAGGTCTTTGACGGACAGATAGAGGATAGGAAAATGAATGGAGTGCAACCACTGCCGAGGATGGGGTGAGGAACAGACAGCCCCCACAGCCGAGGATAGGGAAATGGATGTCAAGGTTCTACTGAAACGACGTGTGTACAGACTTAGTGATGACGACATGACGAGACATAACTACACGAGTTTTCGTGACCAATTATGCCACAAAACGTGACATGACTAACATGCCTTCCATTATATTTCTAAATGACAACACAGCCATGATAACAGAGCTGACTCTGATTCGTCTGATTCATCCTGGAAGACGAGATAACAAAGGTATGATTCATCCTTTGCAGATAATAGTTCTGTAAGGATTCCCATATATCTATATGGGAATTGTGTTATCACGTGACTCATGTCAAGACAAAGATAAGAAAGATGAGAACGAAGTCTAATAGACTTTTTCCCTCTGTCTTAACAACCGAACGATGGTGTAACTAATTACGACTTGATGGCTTTCTTAACTTTCTCCTTTACAACTCTCATTCACAACTCCCTGAGTTCATAACTTATTTCTTTTTAATGTGACTCAGTGATTATCATATCAATATACTTTCTCAACACCCTCTCAGTTACACACGGTAGCAGACCACATCCTGCACCACATAGCTATCAAAACATCTCATCCAGACGGCATATGTCATGATCTAAAATTAGACCGTAATGGCGAAATTTCAATCAACTTTTTGTCGGGCGAAAATCACCGGAAGGATACGAAATTGTGCATAACATCAGCCTTGAGATGGTGATGACACGGCGAGGCCCCCAGTCACACGGAGCTTCCCCGAGGACCTGCTCTACATAATGGGGGCCGCCTACCCATTACCCAGCTGTAAGCAGAAGATGTACCGCAAACAATGACGATTTGTTGCTACAGTTTCCTGGCAGCGAAGCGGAACATCACTATGTACAAGCGGCCACCACACAGCCATGATGACCAGCCACACACACACACACACACACACACACACACACACAGACAATCAGTGATGAACTGTGAGATGCTGAAACTCGTCGCTTCTTGTCAAAACATATCAGATCTTAAAGATATATATATATTTTTTTTCTACATGTCAAATGCTTCTGCAGACCGAGGTTACTCATATGGAACAAAGACACACACACAAGGACATATTGGTTATCATACAGACGAGGATACATACAGACACAGAAGGGGCCCCACGACTGTAGAATCCCCCTCGCTCCCCCCCCCCCACTACTGTACAGAATAGATAGGCAATTAAGCTATCAGACAGATCCAATCTGATACCGATTCAGTAATGTCGTCTCTACCACAGTGGTTGAATGAGCGGAGATCAGCGGTGGTTAGCACCAACAGAGAGCGGGAACAGGGTGACCAGTAAGTGTGTGGCCTGAGACCCATGTTGTACCTCATGAACCAGCAGGAGGACAGGACCGCTTCTCCGGGGGTTGGCTGGAGGGAGGCAGTGTGGTGGTCACAGCTGCATCAGCCATCAGACCTGCCCCACAAGTGCTTCTCTCTTCAATACCTTACAAACTACAAATCTTGCCCGAATAAGAATCACTCTACCTTTATTTACGATGGTAAAATAAATACTTTTAGATATATATTTTTTCATCTATCACTCGACTTTTGATGGAAATATCATTAATGATGCAGAAAATCACGATAAAGATTTGTGAACTTTATTTTCAGAGCGCAACAGCCACGATCACATCCTTCTGTGCTTGTTTTTGCCACGCACGCCACCCGGCTCAAGCGTTTACAAACTAACAGTCGCCCCCTGAGGTCTTACCTGGGGCACTGGTGCCTGTGTGATGCAGGATAAAGACCAGACTGATATGTGAAATTAATGGCGGTACAAATCTGGCTCACGACCTGTGTTAAGGCAGACAGAGAATACCACAAACAAAGCACTAGTTTCTCTCGAGGGTAAGGTCAGTGTGTGTGTGTGTGTGGGTGTGTGTGTGTGTGTGTGTGTGTGTGTGTGTGTGTGTGTAACGACTCTGCGGTCTTAAAGTCTCGACCACTTCCATTGACTCAGCAGATACTTCGTCTCTTTCACACGATAAGTTATTGAGGACGTTCACATCCAGGTACTGCCAGGCCAATCATCTGGTATCACCTCGCTTCTCTGCCAAGTTCAAAAACCCAATGAATGTTAATCATCTACGAGGGAGGACCATAAACAAACGCCTCAGTTATCTTCAAGCTACCACCACCACCATCACCACCATCATCATCCATCATCCATTTAGTTAACACGTACGTAACAAATCCTCCAGGGCACATCCTAAAAATGATTTGATTCACAGTTTATACTCAGCCAATATTGGTCAGTGTCGAAAATTCCAAACACAAATGGATTTTTCTATAAACAAAAAGAAATATTACACCAAGCCAAAAATGAATGTGTTATGATAATATGAATGTATGTTTAAGCATATAAATAAGCGGAGATATAAACACGAACTCCAGCCAGAGTCAACACATGTAACATAACTAACATAAAATCTCTTATATCCCCATCATGGGACTTGCGCTAATGGCCAATCAAACATAAAACAAGATAAATAACAAAGCTAATGAAGACTAATTTCAATAACAATGAATTCACACGTCGCTTGACTTCGGATGATATAGAAAAATATATATATGAATTCCACAAGAAGAGACTGACCCCACTATATAGTGGGTCGGGTCAAGAACGCAAGCGTCACAACAAGGAAGCCGTGCACAGGTGACGCAATAACGCATCGATAAAAACGTCGTTCAATCAACAACAGCTCAGAGTGTGAGGAGGGGGATTCGAACCTGGTCAATCTGCAGTTCGTTTACACCCTCCCACGCCAGGTAGGCACACACACATTCACTTCGCTGGTCGAGGCTCACATTACTGTCGATTCATAGGATATGAATAAGTCTGTACCGCTGTAATTACTGGACGCGCTACAGACATGGGAGAAATACATATTACTGAATAAAGAAGACTTGTAATGCGACAGAGATATGTGGAATGACCATGTAATAACTTTGTTGATCAATGACATATGACGCGCGTCTAAGACAATGCAGAAACGTAGATAATGCAGGTACGATAACCACAAAGCTTTTTTTGCAATTGCCAAAATTCTTCAAAGAAATCAAAATGAAATTCTGGATTGTCACCGGCCATCAGTCAATATCAGGTTAGAGGGAAAAGAATTGGATTTTGAAAGCACTAATAAATCCAACCAAAATAACAAAACCCTCGTGATATCAAAATTTTGAACATATATATTTTTCTTCCCGGTGTGTCGACAATGTTGTTTTAGACATGATGAAAAAAAATCTGTTAATGAATAAACCTAACCAAAATGAAGTTCATCTGAGAAGCTGTCTATATACGTCAGTAAGGAACGCGTTCGTGTGTGGAAACCAAACACAGAAGTGCAGTCAGGTCATCATCGCTCGCCTGGAAACCCAAGTGTAATGTTGACTACAATATGGACACCTCTCTCTCTCATGACACCCGAGCCACGCCGCTCAAACCCGCACGACAAAGTCTGTTTCATAAAGTAATTATCATACGAAGTGAATAATTGAATATCTTTATACCATCGATCCTCTTAAGCACAATACGAGGTTTGATTATCATTATCATTATCATCATTATTAGTATAATCATTATTATTATCATTATTATGATTATTATCATTATCACTATCATCATTATATATATATACATATATATATATATATGTATATATATATATATATATATATATATATATATATATATATATATATATATATATATATATATATATATATATATATATATATATATATACATGCAAGAAAAATGAGAGTTGCATTGTGTCAAAGTTCGTAATTCGGAGATATGGTAACTTCCTTTCTCTCTCCATCGACAACCAACTTTCGCTACTTTCTTTTATGAAGATGATGTGGCGGCCACATTGCTGACCCCCTGTGGAGTAGAGTAACCCGTGGGCCCGGAAAGGGTGAGGGACGTTAGTAAACCCCTGAATGTACACAGTTACCCGGAGATAACGCGGTCCTACCACTGTTACCATACGAGGCAGGTACTAGGGGTGGTCCAGGGGGTCATGAAGTAGGAGACAGCGGTCCAGTGTTGCCAGACGGGAAAAAGTAAAAGAGAGAGAGTGAAGGTGAGAGTTAGTGAACAATTATAGTGGTGGCGGGAGGGAGGCAGGCCAGCCAGCCGGCCGGCTGAGGATGGTAACTTGACCGGCACCCCTGAGATGAGGCCGTCAGCCCTCCTGGGAAACCTGTCCCTCCCTCACTCCATCCCACACACACACCTGTGTTCACTTTCGTCCACACATGGTACTGAGCCGTGCCTGCCTCACACTGTACGCAGTACACATGTACGTCTCTCTGTATTACATTATTACAGTTGTACTTCAAACATATACACGATTAGGACAAATATTCGAAGATCCACCTTACCACAACCCTCCGTACACGACTCTAATACATACTAGCTCTATCACTCCACACCAGACATACCACCTCGTAACCACCACAAAAGATTTACCACTTCCATCCCTCTACACAAGTCCCATCACCTCCATCCCTCTACATAAGTCACTCCACCTCCATCCCTTTACACATGACACATCTACACATCTTCCATTTCCCTACACATGACATCCTTTACCTCTCAGTATCAAACAGCCTTTCCCCTCTACATATAACATGAATCATAAACTTTATCAGAAAATAACAGTAGCAATAGTTTACAATCCAATAACTCCTCTGTTCTGACACCTGAGGTAACTACAAGGTTTTATGACTGGTTGGTTGGCAATGATCTGTTATGATCAAGACTTGATTGCAGTTGAAGATTTTGATATACCTGTATCAAGGTTCGGTGAATCCATTTTGATATACCTGTATCAAGGTTCGGTGAATCCATTTTGATATACCTGTATCAAGGTTCGGTGAATCCATTTTGATATACCTGTATCAAGGTTCGGTGAATCCATTTCCAGTATCTCCAGGCCCGGGTTCGACCTAGGCTTGCTTGGGAGTACTCTTAATACAACTCGATGGGAAACCTACTCGTGACCTGAACATATTAGACTTAGTTCTTGCTACAAACTAGGATCTTGTCTCTAATATCTCGACTGAGGGAACATTATGGTTCGAGGAATCACCTGCATATCACGTTTGAAGTACCTCTCAATCCTGCTTGTCATGTTCGTTCAGAGAACATTAAGGAAAAATTACTAGATTAAAGAGCCGTAAAAACTTTATGATTTCTGCATTGATCATCACTTGATAATCTGGGATGACACAGTCATCGAAGAAAAGATACGGACATAGCGGTTAGCGTTCCCGGCCATGACACATTCACGGGCCGCCCAGGGTCGAGCGCATGGGTTCGAATCCTGGTTGCGGCAGTAGTCGGTCCACAGTCAACCCAGCTGTTCATCCACCTCTAACGGTTGGTTGATAAGATGGGTGGTATCTAGCTCAGGCTAGGGTATATATATATATATATATATATATATATATATATATATATATATATATATATATATATATATATATATATATATCGTTAATGGAATGGCTTTGATTAGGGCCTCAGTTGCCCGTGCCGTCTCAGCTAACATGAAAAATGAAAGGAAACATGTGTCATCATACAACAAACTGTCTTTTTCCCAAACATAAGCCACAATGATGAAACTGCGAAAAAAAGTATTACCAACTGTTAAAAAAAAGAAAAGCACACAGGAAACTCAACAATAACCAATATAATACATCGTCACGTAAATTTGTATAGAAAAACTAAAAGAAAAAAATGATACACGCCAAATATAACTTCAATATGAAGCGTATATTGCTGGAAAGAGCAAATAAATCTCTAAAGAATTTTACAGTTATGTTAAAAGCACTTGATTCGAGACAATCTAATTATAGAAAAAATACTGAAGTATTTGCTTCATCCGATTCACAAGGGAAGACACACCTCATGTTCCAGATCCTGACCCATTGCTAACAGAGAACATCTTACACAATGGTGACCGACGCGTCTCGAGATATAATGTTAGAATTAAACGGAAGGACAGTAGATTTAACGGCATGATCGAACGTCGTTCAACCCCTGCACACACGACACATCTTCAGCCTCTCCCCCCTCCACCACACACACACACACACACACACACACACCTTCATCTTTACACATAAGAAATCTATGCACCAGCAGACAACACCCTCACATGTTTCCATACCCACCACAACACTCTCACATCCTCCCATACCCACAACCAGCACCCTCACATCCTCCCATACCCACACCCAGCACCCTCACATCCTCCCATACCCACACCCAGCACCCTCACATCCTCCCATACCCACACCCAGCACCCTCACATCCTCCCATACCCACACCCAGCACCCTCACATCCTCCCATACCCACACCCAGCACCCTCACATCCTCCCATACCCACACCCAGCACCCTCACATCCTCCCATACCCACACCCAGCACCCTCACATCCTCCCATACCCACACCCAGCACTCTCACATCCTCCCATACCCACAACCAGCACCCTCACATCCTCCCATACCCACACCCAGCACCCTCACATCCTCCCATACCCACACCCAGCACCCTCACATCCTCCCATACCCACACCCAGCACCCTCACATCCTCCCATACCCACAACCAGCACCCTCACATCCTCCCATACCCACACCCAGCACCCTCACATCCTCCCATACCAGATAAGGTTAACAGGAAGTCCTCCTCCACAGCTCAAACCACAATAAAAAGTTATTCAATTCTCTCTTTTTTCACATTTTTACCACGATTTCTCTCCTCTGGTTCAGTGCGTTTATCACCAGACGTCGTAAAAATACTGAGGCAGTTTTCTCTTAATTTCCTACCGACTTGGCTTTTAGCAAGTGTAGTAGAAAGCCATAAATTCGAAGGCCATAAATCTTCCAGCCTCGGCAGTTAACGATAATGCCTCGAACGTGAGCAAGAAAAAGTCTGATCCTAATGACCGGCAGCTGTTTCTGTAGGACGTATGTTGTGCTCTGACAAGGACGATGATATAATATCAGGTGTACAATGACTTTATAACAAGTGTACGATGACTGCACAGCAGTTGAACGATAAGCTATGTCACGTGTACAATAACTACGCCAGGTGTACGGTAACTGTATATCAGGTATACGATAACCATGTAAGGTGTAAGATAGCTATGCCAGGTGTACTGTAAGTGAATAGCAGGTGCACGATAACCGCATAACAGATGTATTATAACAATATCAGGTTTACGATAACTATGCTAGGTGTACAGTAATTGCATAGAAAGTGCACGATAACTGTATATCAGGTGTGCGATAACTATGTCGGGTGTACGATAGCTATGACAGGTGTTTGGTTACTATATATCGTTTGTACGATAACTATGTCAAGTGAAGGATAACTGTACAGCCATACCAGAACGGCTCAGACTAAATTATATTCTTAGATGGAATGGGATGATGTCATGACGTCATTTGATGACGATGTGATGATGAAAATGATGGTGACTAGGACAGTGAAGATGACGATGACAGTGAGGATTAGAGGAGGTTGTGACCATAATAAGGAGGGCAACTACTGTAAAATCATTATGAAGAAAAATAACGCTTAAGAAAATGGAGGTACGAGTAAACATGACCCTCCCCCCTCCCTCCCTCCAGTTCACGATATCAATATAGCGTCATCAAACAGTCTAAGTGTCCATGAGGGATAGAAGATACATCGCACATGAAAAACTCATGGACTACACCTCTTCCTTAACAGCTTTCTACAAGAAATGTATCTATATCTTTTTCATTACAGAATACAGACATTCAGTAACTCTATAGTTCAACATATAGATTACTCTACTCAGATCGGAACTCATTTCCAGTCATGTTTCATGACCTCAATATGTTCCTTGTTGTTGAAGGCGGACTTATCCTTCCACCGTCGCCCCCCGCGCCCACAGATTATATCAATACACTTCATGTAGGGGAATCACCCTGAAATCCTCAAAGAGTCAACTGAGTTATCTCCCTGATGAGTATGACCAGAGAGAGGGCGATTGTCACCAACATGACCCCCACATAGACCCTCTGGAGGGGTAATACCATTACCAACTCTTCTCAAAACACTACACAAGCACCTTAGATAAAGGTTCTAAATCCCTAAAATTCATAGCCGCCTGAATCATATGGATTCGGGGGATGTTTCCCCCTCCCACAGGTAGCCTCCTGCAGGCCTTGGACCTCTTAGCAAACCCCTCCCCGTTCCAACCCCGTCCACCATCACCCAACCCACGAGGTGGCAGAGAAACTATATTTGAAGTCCGTCACGCCTCAAGGCTTCGACCACTCGCTTCATTTGTTTCGTTTCCTCCTTAACTGTGAGCATGAACCGAATGGCTGGATCACTGAAGTCTCCGACAGGAATTTAGGTGAAGTGGGGGAGGGAAGGTGTCTGGCTTCATATGTGCCTACTGACGACCCGGTCAGGTCAGGTTAGAGGAGATCGTGGTATTATTTCTGTCAGCAGTTGTTCTCTCTCTCTCTCTCTCTCTCTCTCTCTCTCTCTCTCTCTCTCTCTCTCTCTCTCTCTCTCTCTCTCTCTCTCTCTCTCTCTCTCTCTCGTGGAATTTTCGCCCGGATGGAGACCCCCTGCGCACATTCTTGCACCGCCAACTGTACAAATGTGAGAAGCTCACGACTTTCAGAAACAACATGGACGAGAGAGAGAGAGAGAGAGAGAGAGAGAGAGAGAGAGAGAGAGAGAGAGAGAGAGAGAGAGAGAGAGAGAGAGAGAGAGAGATTGTCCACCCTCTGTTTTTCTTATTCAGCCAATGCGAAATCAGGCAGTTATTGAAGGTGTTAGAATCAGGATAAAAGAGAAAACAGATAATCAACAGCTTCTCCGAAAATGCTCATGCCATGTTAGTAAATTCTATCATCGGCGTCACACACAAATCTAACACCACCGTCACACACAATTCTAACACCACCATCACACACAATTCTAACACCACCGTCACACGCAGCTCTAAAGCCACCGTCACACATGATTTTACATCTCCCCAGCTGACGACTATCTGCCCTTCAGTCAAACGTGTAAACTGTAAACAATTTACTATTTCCCAAGTTTCACATTTTAAGTAAGAATATCAAAATCTTTCTCTAGCACGTAGAGGGACATGTAAATCACACCAACAGTGAAACGTGTAATTATGCACATAATTCGCTAATGATATAAACGCCTAATTATTTACTGCCATTAAAGACCTCCAAATTTACCTAAAGCGTCCCCGTTCATAATGTTAACATTCAAATTAACGTAGATCATATAACGTAGATCATATAACGTAGATCATATAACGTAGATCATATGACGTAGATCATACAAAGTAGATCATATATGTTTAACTTGATCCATTAAAAATAGCCATCGTATCAGAAACATGTAATCGATCAAAAATCTTTACTCACATTCTGCAATCAATCCACAATGGATCAACCAAGTCGCCAGCTTAACTCCCTCAGATACAGGGGACATGCGACCCAATTCATCCATCTAACTTGTTTTAATCTTCAGTCCTCTTGATGCACACATTTCCCGTCTCTGCTTGTCCCCCACACTGAACACTTATTGTCTGTGAAGACCTTTAGAAGCGTTTCTGGACTCCCATCGCCCTACTAGATCTCAAGAAATAGTATAAACTTTACAAGATGTGAAAGGCTTGTGGTTCACTTATAATATTCTGCTTCCACTACCAATCATTTATTTTCTCTAACAAGCAGGTTAACTGCGCTCTCATCTTACTGTCAATTTTCCCATAATTATTACTCGCAACCATTCATTTGCTCCACCACATCATCCACCACTCCCTTCCTCCCGCGGCAGCGTACCCGCCGCGCCCTGTGGGTTTCTCTTCAGTCGGGCGGTTCTTGCAACACACTGTACCCGCCACGCCTCCTAGGTTTCTCTTCGATCAAGCGGTTCTTGCAACGCATAACATCCATTTCGTTTCCTCGGGTGTTTCTTCTCGTCCAGGCGGTTCTTGCAACACATCGTATCCGCTTCGACTTATGGGTTTCCCTTCAGTCCGCCGGTTCTTGCCATGCATCGAACTCATCTCGCCATTTATCTCTCGAGCTGGGCGGGTCTTGCAACGCATCGCACTTGGCTTCAATAGGTCCTTGTCCTTGACAAGGCGGCCCTTGCAACGCATCCCATCCACCTTTCTCTTCGATCGGCGGCTCTTATAACACATCGCACCCGCCTTACCCATTGGGTTTCGCTTGAACCGGATGGTTCTTACGACACATAGCCTCTTGAGTTTCTCTCGAGCCGGGCTGTTCTTCCAACACATAGCTCGTGCCTCACCTCCTGAACGCTTCTCTTCGGCCTCTCAGTTCTCGCAACACATCACCCCACCATGTGTTCGTGATCTTCCTCCAACTACTTCGCATTCTTCGCTTTGTTTTCCTTGTCAAATTTCATTACCAAATTACTTCACAGTGAATTTAGTTTACGACTCCTCCCAAGTACTACAGGTCACCGTCCGTTCTTACTAAGCCTTGAATTAATATTCAGCTTGCGTCTCCTATCGTATTTAGTCATCTGAAGTCATTAACTTTCGGTCATTTAGCTTCTTCTCTGATCCCCGGCTGCTCAGGCTCATTAATGCCAGATCCCTACAGTTGCCAACTCGTTGCAAGAGGAACATTTTCAATACGATCGCATTCACACCGATTTGCGTTTCAGTCCATCTGTCCGCATGATGAAAGACGTGACCTCGTCAATACGAAACAAAACTCAAGCCAACCCATGACCTTAATGCAACCAGATTCCCACAAGCGACAGTCCATAAACCAATTACGTCTAATGTCTTCCGCCGAAAAAATAAATGAGTTTCGTTTCATTCTTTTCAGATGAAAGATCATTATTGCAAATGTAAGCATCACGCCTAAAATACTCACGAACTACTTAATTTTTTTTCAACTGTTTCTCAGCAGTTACTTGGTCATTATGTGTCAATTTTCTTTTATTAACATCGTGCCCATTTTTTACAGTGAATTATCTGACTTAAGAAGTCCAGGAAAACATCAGCAAGATATAAATCACTGAGGCTACTCGCTCACCTAAACGCCGTTGAGGACAACCATGGAAAGTATGAACTTAACCACGTAACTAGACTCTCACGTTTAGAAAGTCCATATCACTTCTGACACACGAGCTTCTTACAAGAAAGTAATTCTTTATATATATATCTGTCGTCGAAAATGTTTTACGAAAAGCTGTCCGAATGTCGAGTCGTCGAGCATTCAGGAACCAACAATTATTACCTGAGCTTCAGACCACAGCACAGCATCTCCAGCCTCACATACTTATTTTACTTTATGACCTAAAGGCACACTTCGGACCCCTCAACCATCCTCGTTCACCCCTGCACCAGGTGAGGAGGAAGACCACAGTTTTTGGAGGAGGAAAAAACAAATCAGTTTGGGTTCCATTACGCGTTCAACATCTAACCATGTTCACAATATGTTATATATCAATGTACCTATTTGACTTTTGGTTTATAGATCCATCTCGAACTGGACATAATCTTCTATTTCCATAAAAGAGTTTGTCATTATTGTTTGGCCTCAGTCATTCGCAGATCCTGGCGACTCTCAGTACTATATGCTTCTCATAGGTTTATACCAATGAACGTATTCAAACTAAATGTTCCACAAGTATTTCTTGCTTTATGCCATCTACCATCAAGTGAATAATGTCTTATTTCGAATTATTTCTGGTCCCTAAATCACTATCATCGTAAAAATATATATTCCTAATGATGGCACCATTTCCACATTTATTACCCAACTCTTTGTAACCTCTTGATTTCCCCTTCTTCAATGGCTATTCAAACAGCACAAACGCCAGTATAAACCTCACTTCTCTATCTCGTTTCGCGTCCCTGTAACCTAAGTAAGAGTTAAAACACAAACATTCTAACGTGAACTATAAAACTGTTCGTTACTACTCTTGGGTCAGGTGTGTGGGGTAATTCTCCAGTGTTCCCACTGTAAACAGAATATCCTCCTGAAATTCCCAAGGCGTGTTACCGTTGGGATGAAGACACTGTCACGCTTTGCCGGTCCACACTTTAATGCTATTGATTCCAGTGTTTACATAGCCGCTCAGGCAAGACACAGTCTTCAGCAGAATAATGAACTGATGTTCATTTCCGGCACAGGTCTGACATTTTCATTCAAACACTCGCTTTAAAAATTACCTTGCCGTTATTCCCAACACCAAGTTGCTGTTTTTAGCCATCAACTATGAATATTCGTCACCACGCCAATGAACTTACTCATGGGTTCGATAAAAGTGATTTAACTAGAAAAATACTTTGATGCCAGTTATCTAACTAGAAAAATGTTTTGTGTTCCTACAAAAGAACTGCAAATTTAGAGAAAAATAAAACGGATATTCATCAGCAAGTAGACGCCAGAAATTAAGTTCCCCGACACTGAGAGAGGTCATAGGAGACGCCAGTGACCTGCACCAGGGGAGGTCACAGGAGACGCCAGTGACCTGCACCAGGGGAGGTCACAGGAGACGTCAGCTTGTGTTCCTAGCACCAGGGGAGGTCACAGACCTTAGGGAGGCTGGAGGAACACGTTCCATCATCGCCCTGGACTATCCTCACACGAACACCACTTCTCCTGGAGCCTCGGGCCTCAGCTTGCGAGTCAAACATAACTTAGTTCATTTTAAACACTTCTTGTATTTTCTAAAAAAAAAAAAAAAAAAAGAAAAAGGAGGGGGAAATACCAGTTTTTGCCTCAAAAATGCATCATTCTTCTCCGTCAACACAAGAGTATCCGAGGTTGTAGGAGGTAATTTTTGCTCCCACCTAAATGTAATTATCTAATTATCTAATTTTAATCATATATTTGTAACTGTTTAGTAGGGCTGCCTGACGCTCGTAGGGCCAGAGTGTGTGTGTGTGTGTGTGTGTAGAAACAAGTCGTGGGCGTCACTACCTGTGGTCGTCACACTTGCCTCTGTCTCGATGGAATCAGTTCAGTATCGTCTATACTTTGAACAAAGATAATGATTATCTGGATCATTATCTTGATTATAAAACTGATGGAGAATGATAATGATAAAAGATCCTGAATTCTGCATAAGACCGTATGATGTTTACTGAGATGTCAAACAAGTCCAACAAGTAAGTTTGAAGAGGTAGTTATCCCGTTATCAACACCACCATATTAAGATATAATCTTGATGTCATTAAGTATTACCTTCGCTAATAGATGACGTGTTGACGATAGATTCTTCCAAGTCAGTGTGTAAATGACAGAAATGATTGGTGAGACACAGAGGATGATACACTCCATCATACACACAAACACACACACACACACACACACACACACACACTAGTTTCGAACTCCGCCCGTGTGGTCAGCACCTGCAGCCAATTTTTTTTTTTAACAAAGTATGAAATATATGGTAATTACTGAGGCGTGATGAACACCCCCGTGGCAGGAAGTCCGCTCCAAATATGCTTTTGTGGGTCCAGTGTGTGTGTGTGTGTGGGGGGGGGGGGGGGGGGAAGATCACTGTGTACCTCACTTCTCTTTTAAAGACTTTCTTTCCACGGTATCCAAGGAATGTAGTCAGTCACATCCAGCAATAACGCACTTTCCCAAAACTTGGCCCACAATTTGAGAGACATTATGAATGTTAAGACGAAACAAAAAATGTCCGGGAAGTATACTCACGAACGCAGATTAACTTGATTCGCGTCAAATGTAATAATTTTCCTTGAAAGGCAAGAGGGGAGGAAAATATGTTAGTTTCCGGTACCGCAAGCACGACCGGCCGTGCTGCCTCGGCCGCTGACCCTCAACAGTTTTCTCAGAAAGTCTGATCAACTAACTCGTCATTCGTTGAGAGGTCGACTCTGAAACAACAGTGGCTGCCTGGAGCAGAAACCAGGCGTCGGCAGCCTTATGAATACACACACACACACACACACACACACACACACACACACACAGTGGCGAGAACAAGTTGCTCATTACCTCTGTCCTGCTGAACTACAAGAAGACGACCAAGTCTGCCTCTCTCTCTCTCTCTCTCTCTCTCTCTCTCTCTCTCTCTCTCTCTCTCTCTCTCTCTCTCTCTCTGTACACACGTCGAAGAATTTAACACATGCCTAACTAACCCCCATGCACAGCTGCCAATAATTCACGGCCGTTGCCTTAGGCTGATGGAAACTGCTGGCTGCTGGGGTGATATATTTTCGGGAAAATATCATATTGACATGGGGGTAAGTTGTGCTGGCTACATGGGTATTATGATGAGAGAAAAATTGGCAGGAGTGATTGGTTGGAACCACCGATCAATGCCATTCCGCCGTTCTGGGTAAGGTGGCCAGGGAAGGAAGGAGCTGTAGAGGTGCGGGAGAGTATGGTGGCAAGGAGTAAGGAGGGAATGCCGGTGATTAGGGAGAGATAGTGTGGAAGACGATCAGGGAGGGAGGAAGTGATGGTGATGGATAGTGTGGTTGCAAGAGAGCTAGGGAGTGATGGTGGTAAGGGAGGATGTGGTAGCTCTCCGCAGAAGTGAGTAGACAAGGGCCCGGGGAGCCCAGAGCAGATAATGTTGTATAAATATTGTTGAATTTATCAAAAAAAAAATATATATATATATACCGTAAAAGTCATTAAGACAGAACCCCTATCACAAATGAAACATAGAAATTACAATATTCCTTTAACTTGTTACATAAAACTAAGGAGTATTTAATTACCTCTACAGATATGAATATATACTTTTCCATTTGATAATGTCATCATTACGTCAAGGTACAAGCAAATTATCATATGAGTATGTGAAAGTATGTGAATCGTAAAGTAAGAAACATGTCAGTAGTAGTAGTAGTAGTAGTAGTAGTAGTAGCGGCAGAAGCAGTAGTAACAGTAGTGGTAGTAGCAATAGTAGTAGTAGTAGTAGTAGTAGTAGTGGTAGTACCAATCAGCGAGAAGTAATAAATTCGTTATTTCCATAGTGCAAGTAGGAAGTTGAGGGCAGGGGAAGAACGGAAGAGCTGAATAAATTAGAGGAAGAGATAAAAGGAAAACGGAAAGCAGGTGGCCTCTGTAACAAACCGAAACGATTTTCTATAATTGTTATGTGATTTTGTTGCTTGTTTTCCCCAACAATATTTCGTGATCAGTGCAAGAGAGGAGGCCATGTAGGCATTAGTATTTGAATACTAACGACCAGTGAAGTGATGATTACGACATCTGCTGGTATCTGTTCATAGATAAAAGTATCTTTTTATCATCATTATCATAACTATCAGTATCACTATTTTCATCGCTCTCAAGAAGTAAGTTAGAGAAAACGACCTGCCGGCGTTGGCCGTTCAATGGGGTACTATGTCAAATGTATACCTGACCACAATCAGTTTCTGTGAATATTATTCTGAAAATCCAGGTGTTACTATTATCAATATGTCTGCTCGCTATGGATATTACATGAATGAATGTTGTAGTGAATACCATATACCTGAATATCATATTGATAAATATTTGGATATGTTTCTTTGCTAATGAGCCATTACGGCATCCTGCTTGAAGACTGACAAGAAGAGTTGAATACTGATATCACTAGACATCCTCCTGCTTATGTCGTTTACCATTATACTGTACAGTTCTTTGTACACTGTTTTCACAAGCTGACTCTGACATGCTTAAAGGAATTAACGCTTTATATAATAATCATATTTTGTGTGTGTTTTGGATTACATAAATGTGCAAACACATATCAACCAGGTAATAAAACTTGACTTACTGTGGCGTCTTACTGTGGTCCGACCAAGATATTTCAACACTAACATCAAGTATATAATGTAACTGCTGTTTCTCCAACAGAGGATTACCTTCTTAGGAAACTGCTGAAGCTTATCACGAAAAGGCCTTTCTTATTTTGCAACCAAATAATCTCTTTGTCATTCATGTGAACGCTGCCGGCATACATACGGATGCTAAGATAATACAAAAGTTTAAATCATATGAGTGTAGAACTTCCTCCCCGTTCAGCACGAATAACTAATAATCACACACCAATAAACCTCTTTCAAACATATTCTTAATCTTTTCTTTCAAATTACCTTTTCTCACAAGAATGCCCAAGCAACCTCGGCGTAACGCGTACGTCAGGAGAGGCGGGTACAGAGTCCCACAGACGTGGTGGGCGGTGAGAGGGTCTCCTGCCGGCGACACACCTGACAGATAATGAAGACATTGCCACCCATGTAAGGAGGAGGGTGTTGGAAATGAGACGGCCAGATCAACACACAGCCACGCCAACAGCAGACAGACGGGTACACATATCGCGGGACGGGGGAAAACAGACAGAGGGGCTACACGAGGCCTGTCTTTCAGTGTGGTAATGTGACGGGTGGGTGTAGCGCAATGTTGGTGTGATGGGCGGGTGTAGCGCCATAGTGGTATGACGGGCGGGTGTAGCGCCATAGTGGTATGACGGGCGGGTGTAGTGACGTTCTGGTGCGACGGGAGGATGTAGCGCCGTACTGGTGTTTATAAGGTGATGAAGGTTTCCTCTAACTCTGCCTGTTCCTCACTCCTCACTCACGCTGGGTCAACGCTGCCCCAAAACAATGACTCACGCTTATTCATCACTACTCTCTAACCACCGACTCACTCACGCTTGCAGTCTTACCAGCTAGTGCATAAATGACTCAGCGTTACCATATCAAGTATGGCATAGAGTGTCGTTCATAATCTCATCGTCAGACGAACATAAATCATCATACAACTGAAATGGCATAAATTTCACACCAAAGAAACGAAAATCCATTGGCAACATTACTTGAAACTGTCGATATTTAAGAAAAATAAATGATTTTGAATTGAATTTCTCAATGAGCAAACAAGAAAAGATTGGTGATGATTATCATGCAGGACGTGCAAGAGTCGTCATGTCTTCATCTGCAGACCCGTCTTGATGCCCTGCATGTCCGCCTCCCGCGTGGTGGTCGACTGTCGACCAAAAGCCATCGGGTGAAGAAAATCTCCCTTCAAGATAGTGAAGATATGATCACGAAGGTTAAACTCCTTTTGGATCGAGAGCCATTTTCGTCTTCCCTTGAATCTCGACTCCTGGAACCATTTTGCCCCGAAGGTCGGGAAGGAGACACACGGGTCTTCCTCAGTACAAATATTTGTCTCGGGCTCCAGGACTTGGGTTTCCTAATAGATGGGTCGCTGGACTTCCTCTTTACCGCGGTGGTGCTGCACTCCACTGACAGCCAACACCACCGCTCTGCTCTACTATCCCAGGATTCAACTATTCCACAACTCTCCTATGAATGTACTATTCCAGGACAGTACTAACCTGGGAAGTGCGTCATCCTATACTAAGTTTTTTCTCAGATCTCAAGCGTTGTAGCGTCGTGCTCGAGAGTCGAGCAGTCGTTTTCCAGAGACTGTGTCCACCCATTTTCTAACAAAGGAGTACTCTAAAATCTGTCTCTTATGTTCTTCGTTGTCACTCCTAGATGACTTGAGTACTCCTGCAAGTGGCTATGTCCTGACGAGGACACAGCCGAACTTTGGTGTCTCCTGCTGTTTATAGTCCATCATTTGTGGCACGTATTACTCCATCCTCGGCCACCCAGGCCTTTGCCGCTCAGAGATCACACCGAAACTCAGCCGCTCCCTCAAAACAGCGTTCTTGTAATCTCATTTTTGAGGAATTTTCAGATGATTTTGAAGGTGGTGTTCCACAGGGCTTCATCTTGGGCCTACTGTGCTGTTTTTGGCGCATGTTCCTGACTTGCACATACACCAGGTATCAAGCAGCCCCTAAAGGAGAATGAACAACTGGGTTGACTGTGGACCGACTGCCTCAACAAGGATTCGAACCTATGCGTTAGACCCTAGGCGGCCCAAGAATACATCAGGGTCAGAGACAGTAACTGCTACACCACGGAGGTCTACGCTATCAGAACTTTATGTTAAGGTTCTAATCTTTTCCTATCATCAGAAATTCACTCGTATTGTCAGTCTAATAATTCTATACTGCCTAATCTTAGGTTTTTCATTTTTTTAGACTCATAACATTACAGCTCTGAAGGCGACCCCACACCATACTTTAGACAAGAGGCCTCTCAATCCATCTGTAGCACTTCCGTTCAAGAAGCGTGTCCCTCCGGACACCACGTCCCTCCACCTACCGTCACATACAAACATTTATCTCACGTTTTATTGTCCAAGTCGCCTCTTTATCTCGATCTCAGATACATCTCAGTCACCACCAATTTTTTGAGTGCTTTCCAGAGAGGAAGTTATGATCCTGTTACATGTTATCGCTCGGCTGTAAATCCTCTGTTGTTGGTTATTTCCGTACGTTTTCCTCTCTAGCTCCTCGTGTGTGAACCTGCTATTGAGGCATCCTTCCTGATAATCTTACCACAAGACGCAGTTTCCAGGTCATTGCCATGTAAACATAGTGATGATATGAATTCCCTGCGTATCCCGTCCAGTTCCCACACCCTTATTTTCCAGACATTTCCATTTCCTTGCCATCCTCATCATCATCTGGAGGTAAAACAAAAAACGATCTCAACGTTATTCTGTGACTGTTCTTATCCTGATTTTCATGCCTCGCTCACTTCACTCTCAGTTCTTGACGATGCTTTTTTGTTTTCCAGTGTGCCTGCTTAACCACTCCACAAACCCCCTCCATTGTGGACCAACTCAGTTATCATCGTCAGTTAACACTTGGGAATGTGGTCCAACTTCGTTGTCACCTCAAGCTGACGCTGGCCATGTTGGCGCAAGTTGGGTATCACTGCGAAATGACCATAACCACTGCGGTGACCATAATCAGTGCGATGACTATAACCACTGCTATGAACCACTGCGATGACGATAACCACTGCTATGAACCACTGCGATGACGATAACCACTGCTATGAACCACTGCGATGACGATAACCACTGCTATGAACCACTGCGAGGACTGTAACCATTGTGAACCCAACCACTGCGATGACAATAACCACTGCCATGAACCACTGCGATGACTATAACCATTGCTATGAACCTAACCACTGCGATGACTAAAACCACTGCAATGACCACAGCGACCTTCATATTGCCACTAGTGAAGAACTAGTGTTTGACAGGTGTCAAAAACGTGGGGGGGGGGGGGTGGGGGAATGACACGGAGCTGTGCCCAAATGCAGGAGTGAAGAAAAATGTTTTGGCACAAAATACTTTGCTTCGTCCACCCTATCGCACGTTTTCCTGGCAACAGACAAAAGAACAAATACAAGAGTTGTACCTTACCAACTGTCGACTTAATAAGACAGCGTAGCTCGCTTGTTCCAGGTGATTCCAGTAGGTGTGCGTCCAGACGGCTGTGGCTGGAGGAGGAGGAGGAGGCCGCTCAGCTCTCATCAACAGCACATGCAGCTAGCTGCCGCTGACCACCACCTTCCTCAGGCTGAGCACATTAAAACCAAGACCACGTCAACGGCGCCCGTCAGCGAAACAAGAACCTAACGTCACAGCGTATGAAGACAAGAATCATTGGCTTCCTGGCGACTTTGTCCTGGTTCGTTCAGATCAGTCGATGGGGCTGTACTCGTGGTCGCTCACTGCCCGGTAATCCTTCCCCGCCCTTTCTGACTGTCACACACCATCGCATCCGTGTTATCCACGCCTCTCTCACCCAGAATATGTCACTCGTAACTTAACTGGATACGCTCCTCGTAAGTGGCAGGTTATTCTTTGATGTTTTTCTTTCTAGCACTGGTTCACACACACGCCCTTGTGACACAACAACGTCTTTTTTTCTCTCAAATTTGGTGTTTCAACCAGACACGTGGGCGCCTTACAACGACGCGTCTTGGGTCAGAGACGTTGGTTTAGTTTGACACTGACGTATATAATGCCATCCAACATCATGGGTCAAGGATGTGACGCCCCTCGAGCTTTATGTTGTGGAGATCAATAACATCTTCTTCACACTGTTCCTGTTGACGACTATTAGCATATATGTCTTCCACCGCGAACTGTCATTCACTTCTAAGTCAGTTTACCTTCGTCACTCAGTCCTCGTTTGACAACAGGGGAGTCCCTTCGTCATCATCATGGGAGGGATGGATGACTCATCGTTAGAGCAGCAGCAGGAGGCGGTGGCGGCGGCGCAGCTGGTGTGTGTGTGGGCGGCCTGGGCCGGTGTGTGCGGGCGTAACGACATCAACACCAGACTCGTCCACCTCACTCCCTCTGCCTCGCAACAATCCGGGGGGGCGTCCCCCTCCACCTCCTCTCCCTCCCTCCCTCCCTCCCTCAGCCGTTGTACAGCACTGCCACACCACACCACCACCACCACCACCACCACCACCACCACCACCACCACACCACCACCACACCACCACCACCACACCACCACGCCGTGTTCCCACGCTACGCCCCGCTACCGCGGAGAAATCTACACAGCGAGTTTCCACCCTTGCTTCTCTTCCATAAATAACCACATCACTTTTCCTTCCAGGGTACAGTGGGGGAGAGAGAGAGAGAGAGAGAGAGAGAGAGAGAGAGAGAGAGAGAGAGAGAGAGAGAGAGAGAGAGAGAGAGCCAGTACGTGTGAGAAAGCCGTGGTGAACGCCTGAGGGAGCGCCGCTGGTGGGGCCAGTGGACAGGGCCCTCACTCACCCCCCGCGGGATGTTGGACGCAGGCAGCCAGGCAGGCCAGACCCGCGCTACACAAAAGTGTCAAACGCCCCTCATAACCACGCCTGAACTCTTTCTTTCCCCCTTGGCCTCCCGTCACCCTTGTGGCACTAGCCCCTACGGTCTAAAATCAAATCAATCCGTTATATTTTTTAAGGGGACAATACACATATCCGGGCTAGAAGGGCCAAACTCCTCGCTATTAAGGTTCCGGTGCAGCGACAACTGAAGTGGCGCCACCCATCACTGGTGGCCGCGTCCGGTGAGCTGGGTCACGCCATCCATACACCAGCAGCATCACTGTGGCCACCTGGTGGCTCGATGGCCACAAGTGGTACACGTAGAGGAGGATGGCCTCAGGCGCCATGGTAGACTGACGTCTGGCTTGGTATATGCTAAGGTTGCAGACTGGACGACTGTGGTGGTGATGGTAGTGGCAGAAGTGGCATCAGGTGTCCTCGTGTATCAACGCCAGCAGTCCGTCACCTGGACCTGCCTCAGGTGGCACAAGCATCCCACACCAGCTGTCTGCCACACTTCTGCAGTCGTCATTCAACAAAAGAACAAAACTCTGCCATCACCATCCAGTCAAATATGTTCCTGACCTTCCTAATACATGTCTACGGCTTCTTCAAATCACAGTTGTACCAGAACATTACCCAGAGTCAGTTATATTTACAGTAAGTTATAGTATTACCTACAGTACCATCTAGCACGACTTACTGCTACTACTGTATCACGGCATTGATATGGTAGGTGTGCGGTAATACTGTCTATCTACACTGTCTGTTACTGTCCAAGCATCATCTTCTATTACTTTACGTATAGATATAGTATGTTTAATCCGGATCGTATGAGTAACGCATTACGAGTCACACATACACACACACACAACATATGTATATATATATATATATATATATATATATATATATATATATATATATATATATATATATATATATATACATATATATATCTTATAATATCATTTCTATTTTGTCGCTGTCTCCCGCGTTAGCGAGGTAGCGCAAGGAAACAGACGAAAGAATGGCCCAACCCACCCACGAACACATGTATATACATACACGTCCACACATACGACATATACATACCTATACATCTCAGCGTATACATATATATACACACACAGACATATACATATATACACATGAACATAATTCATACTGTCTGCCCTTATTCATTCTCGTCGCCACCCCGCCACACATGAAATGATAACCCCCTCCCCCCGCATGTGCGCGAGGTAGCGCTAGGAAAAGACAAGAAAGGCCACATTCGAATATATATATATATATATATATATATATATATATATATATATATATATATTTATATATATATATATATATATATATATATATATATATACATATATATGTATATATATATATATATATATATATATATATATATATATATATATATATATATATATATATATATATATATATATATATATATATTCGTTTGAATTGCATGACGACGAGTCAAACTATCTTCTTCTTCCTCGTCTGGTTATAAAGGATGTTATCTGATTCCATCACTTGGACGAGAAGTCCATTGTGGAATACATGCACTGAACACACCGGAGTTCTCCGGACTCTGGGAGGTTTTCAAACGCGCCTCTAGGTTGGCGAGATTATGGATGGCTTCTTGTCTTCAGGTGTCAGGAGGTTGGACTGACTGACTACCAGCCACGTCAAACAACGGCCAGAGGTGACCATGGCGCTGGCCTCACTCTTCAAACTTGCGCGACGCTAACAAGGAGGAACGACGAGCAGTATGTTTGATCTAAGATATCTTCCTGTTAACGGCAACGCACCGTTGGGGAAGGACTTGTAGTCTCGCGCATCTTAAACACCCTCCGTACATGTGAGGTCTGGTCCCAGGTGACTATTGGGCTATTCCGAAACTTGAAGTACCACCTGAGTGGTCGCCATTTTGAGGATGATAAGAAATTTACAAGGGCTACTGCAGCCTCGTCAGACCAGCAACCTGAAGACTTCTATAAGACTGGCATCATGATCATCATGATCAAGTGGGACTTGTTCGCTGAAGTAAACTGGGAATTATTTCGAGGAAAAATAACTGAAGTTTGGACTTTCGCTCAGCATTTTTATCATATCGACCGTGTTTGGAAAACGTTTTTATTACCCCTCGTATATTCTGCGCAGCATGGGCGGGTAGCAGTGCAACGAAACATTGGCAATAGATTGAGAACTGGACGTCGATGATAGAGTCTGTACACAGCAACATGATAACAGGACTGGAAACTCTCTTGGTAAGAATGATAACAGAGGCTTCCATATTCCACGCGGGAAGTCCGAGAAATACAAGTGAAAAACAACTCTGAGAACATAAATATGAACGTATTATTGAACATGTGATCCACCTCCATAAAGGAGGTTATCTGCAAAATTAGAGGTTCAGAGATTGTGTTCAGGTAATAGGTTCTAGATATGGAGGTACTGTACGTCATGCCTGTGTGTGTGTGTGTGTGTGTGTGTGTGTGTGTGTGTGTGTGTGTGACAAGGGAGGTGATCTGATATCTTCCAACATTCGGCATGCAACAAGTACTCCTGAACCATGTCTTTTGAAACGAGTGTCATGGTGGTGGGCATGATGCATCTTTAAGAATGTTTTAGATTCTAAGAAATTTCAAGAGCTGACGACAGATAAACAGATTAAAAAGATCATTATCATCTGTGAAGCGTATCCACGAAAATGTTATATCGTTCAACGAATAATGTGGTACAGTTTATAACAACACGATTCGCTCAGGCAACATGCCACGAGAATATGATTTTGAAGCAGTTTAGTTCAAGATTTAACGTTCCTTTACCCTTAAGAATATGCAGATGAGAGGAGCGGTACCTCTTTTGAATTTCCTCATCAGATGTACATTGGTCTTGCAAAACTACGATAAAGACAAACATTAAATAAAATGATTCACAGTATCCTCACGTCCACCTTCCTAGGCACGCGGAGATTGGGTCGTGTCTAAAACTGGCAAATCTCGAATATTGAAGTTTTGTGATTCTCAGATATATGCACTCGTCTGCCATTCTCTTTTGTTTTTCTTTCCCGAGGAATGACTCTAGGTGTCGTATGAGAGGCGATCTCATTCACTCATCCGCTAGATTACGAGTTTAGAATAAATTTTGATGTCGGGTTCTTAAAATGAAACTTACATTGGAGGAAAATATGACTTAAAAAAATGCCAAATCATATGTTGTGGGAAGAACATGAATTCATATTACTGTATCTCAAGGAGGCTACAGCGGCGGCTACAGCAGCAGCCACAGCAGCAGCAGCAGCAGCAGCAGCAGCACTACTGCGGAGCACTGACAGTTCCCAACATTTCCCGGACGCATGATAAATTCCTTCGTAATATGAGCAACAGCCGGACGCCTCTTTCCCCCCGACATACACTGATCTTCATTTCAATAAATGACACACGGATGATTCAAAATTAGAGGTTCAGAGCTTGTGTTCTAGATATGAAGGTACTGTACGTCATGCCTGGATACTGCTAAGCCACTTACGGTATACCGGCACCCCCTTCAAGGTAAACTGCCATCCCCTCCAAGGTGTACTGCCACCCCTTCCGAGGTATACTTCCCAGCCCCTCCAAGACATATCGTGTATACTGCTACGCCCTACATAGCATACTTCGTCTACTGCTACGCACTCCAAGGTATACTACGCTCGTAGACATATAAAACTGTACATCGTAGGAGCTACTGAGTCTTGACCGCCAGGGGGCACGTTCTACCGTCTACCACTCCCCAAACTCCAGTCCACGAGCTAAGTAGGTGAGGTCACAGCCCTTTCACATACGTGTGGTGGTGATGATGAAGTTCTTAAAGCAATTATGCACAATACAGCGACCGACAACGCACTAGATTACCCCCAGAGGTGTGACTAATCTCTATAACTTGGTGAATTATCAAGAATGATTATAGTGTTAAGACTGTCGTGGTTTTAGTTGTTCATGGCAGCCTGGCGTGGTGCGGTGGGGGAACCCAGCAGATGTACCCTGTGTGGGGAATTACTTCAGGGAAACCACTAGATTTTGAGACCTATATTACTACCGTCAGCACTTGCTCCTCTTCCATCATAACATAACACGAAAATGTTGAGTATAATCTCAACACCTGCTGTCAGCTTAAGAAGACAGTGTTCCACTGGAAAAGCGGTCAAAGTCTCTCTTCTGGTAACACTAATGCCTCCTGATGTCTCCCCTCCGTTATGGTAACGTTGTATCCCCTTTGCCCTCCCTCCCTAGTCCGTGTGTGGTACCTTACGCCATGTATGGTTGGCCTGTCTACCACCCATCACCACACCCTTTTCGCCCGGCCCGTGCCATCCGTCTTAGGTCTGGAGGAGAAAAATATTTATAAATGTATTATACGTATGTATGTATTGATGTTCGTGTCAACTACGAATGACGCTGCAGCGAAGTACTATGCTACAGAGAGGTGTCACAGGTGCACAAGATGTGGAATACAGTGGTAGAGATATAGCAGCCAAGGAGGATAAAGAGTCTGGACTGGTTTGGGTGACCAGGTATGCTTTCCGCGTCTTGGTGGCTGAAGGTAAAGCTCTGAACATCTCTCTCACCTGCTAATAGGAAAGCCGAATCTTAGGAACAGAAAAAACTAAGGGGTCAGTGACAGAGCTGTGAGCAAGAGAAGGTCTGGGAAATATAAGAAGAGTACAGACCTTACATGGCCTTGGGTTCGACGAAAGAGCTGCAGTATGTGATCTCTCCATGCCCAGACTACCATACAGCCAACCACACTCCCCCAGCATTGACTCACAAACAAATAAAGTGTTGGCTTTAGAGTATGAGCCACTTTTCTCCGTCCTTTGGGTTGTCTTGTGTCTCGGGAGAGAGAATTGGCCCATCTGAGTTTGACGGGGCCGAGTGCGCCAAAGGCGCTACGCATCGGAATTTTGGTTTAGACAAAGGCATGACGGAGGGAGAGTGAGTGGCATGACTCTCACCACATCGTCCCAGGTTTCGTGAAGGAGCATCGAGCAAGGACATGAAGTCCGCACTGCTCGAGCGACGCCACAATGAGACGTTAACTTCACTCGCTCCTCCATAATGATCGAATATCTGTTTTTCTTGAACAGTTGCTAGGAAAATTACAAGGCCTTTCTTTCTTACCACTTTCACCCTCTTGATCACGACAGTACCACCGATGACGACAGTACGACCCTTGATGACGACAGTACGACCCTTGATGACGACAGTACGACCCTTGATGACGACAGTACGACCCTTGATGACGACAGTACGACCCTTGATGACGACAGTACGACCCTTGATGACGACAGTACGATCCTTGATGACGACAGTACGACCCTTGATGATGACAGTACGACCCTTGATGACGACAGTACGATCCTTGATGACAGTACGACCCTTGATGACAGTACGACCCTTGAGTTTGATGGCATACATAGCCTTTGATTTGACCCTTAACAGGTCGGTTCAAGGGTTAAGCCATCATACCTTATGGTTGTCTACAACATACTGAAGTGTGTGTGGGTGTGTGTGTGTGTGTGTGTGTGTGTGTGTGTGTGTGTGTGTGTGTGTGTGTGTGTAGGTTTCATATAAGCATATGCAAATACATAAAGATATACACACATGTATACAGACACCATTGTACATAAATGTGTACGCTATACACATATACTGTACGTACATTATATATATCCATGTACGTATGTTATGAATTTTGTTTCGAAAAGGTTATAACACTGTGTTCAACGGTGGTACCCACAGTGTTCAAGAGGTTCAATACACACAAGGGAAATTTCAGAGAACGATCTCAGTGAGCCAATATATAGCCATGCCCACATCTGGTGTGGGACTTGCCTGATCAAACCTACTACCGTGTTTCTGTGTCACCAGAGTGTAAGATTAATGTTCCACAACACTGGCGGTGTCTGAACCAATCACCTCACATGGAAAGTGCTTCGAGTGCTTCCAAGGTCGCCCCTGACACTCAATCAAGATTTCACTGATAATCTTATTCAGTGCTTGATCAAAGACATGATTAATGTGTGTGTGTGTGTGTGTGTGTGTGTGTGTGTGTGTGTGTTATGTAAAAGCAAGCTTTAACAGTATATACATACTGGAATACATTTGCACTTTCATCTATATGTAAGTTATATATATATATATATATATATATATATATATATATATATATATATATATATATATATATATATATATATATATATATATATATATATATATATACTGCTTGTTAAAACTGAATGTCTTGTACATTTTCGCTTTCTATTCTTGAAGCACACGACACAATTTCTCATTCGCCATATTCGTAATTTAATTTCCAAAATGAGAATAAGAAAGTCTCCCCAACATGAGCAGGAGGAAGAGCACGGGATGGGAGGTGCAGCAGCTGACCGGAGCCGCGCCCTCACTGTTGCCGCCTAAGACACAGTGACGCGTCGCTATTTTTCCTTTGGCTTAAATCATTTCTTATTTTCTACAACGATTACGAGGCATATAAGGCCCCAGCGACCGGCAGAATGATAGTGCGATCTCTCACATCATCAACTACGTGAATCCGCTTCGAAATCATTAATGTCACACTGCAAAAACATATCTAAAATTCTTAATATACAAAGAAAACGAATCTCACTCACGACCCGCATTTAAAAGTTAATTACATCAAGAAATATCTCCTTGACGGTAGAAATTAATTTTCAGTCTTAAACAAGGCCTTCATTCTTAACAAAACATGACACAGTCAATGATTTCCCAGAAAGAAGAGCGAAAAGATAAATATATATACATAAAAACATAAAAACAAGAGCTAGCGTTGAGGAGACCACTATGGGAGTATCCAGTCAAGATAAACAAATAGTCAGCTTCCCACGTAAACACTGGGCCAATGATATCATCACATATCCATGAGTTTCATGGATAAGATTCTCTGAAGTAGTGTAGGTATAGTTCTAAGGGTTCAGGCCACTTAGGATACACAGAAGGCTACACTAGCCAGCTGGTGACGAGTACACCCAAGCTATGGTGAATTGGACGACGCCTAGAACCGTTCAACCCAGCACCTGCCACACACGCCCATATACACCCATAAGTTACCTATGTTTATACCCATACCTATATGGCTCCTCAGATATTCCACCTACATGGCACGTTACATACTGTGTCTCACTGAGGATGAAAAAGGTTGATACACATTTCAAGTAACATGACAAATATGGCTATATATATGGTTTGCAAAATTTCAGACCCTTGACCCTCCGTCGACATGATATTCTGCAAATATTTCTAACCTTTTTCTGCGGCAATAGACACTAATGTGATATTCTTTTTTTTCTTTTCGTGTTGAGACAGCACGAGCAACTAACTGAAGCCCTGATCAAGGTCATCTCTTTAACGCTCTCTCTATGTATATACCCTAGCTTGAGCCAGGTACCCATTTCATCGACCAACAACTAGGGCTGGATGAAGAGCTGGGTTGACTGTGATCGATCCCACAACCAGGATTCGAACCTATGCGCTAGACCCTGGACGGCCCGTGAGTGTATCATGATCAGGTACGCTAACCGCTACACCACGGAGGCCTGTAATGGTCTTCCTTCTTGAGCTTAAAAAGAGTTGTTTTGGTGATATGAAAATCTACCAAGTGTTATCGTTTTATCCCAAAAGCTGTGGCCAATTATGAAACATTTATAACGTATACAACCTGCGCCTGACTGAATATCTGTGGTATACATACACCCCTGAATTTTTTCTCTACTAGTTAGTAGGTTCATACCCTTTAAAGGTGTAGAGAACTCAGTGTAATTAACTATTTGTATGGAACGAGGAAGGAGTTAAATACTCAGAGGCTCCATCTCTCGAGCTTTCTCCTCTATCATACAACTTTTTAAACAAAATTATGTTGTCATCATTCACAATATCCTCAATTACTTTATTCCACTTCTCTAAGCTGTCAAAGGTCCCTTTCTATATCTTCCCTTGCAAGTTCATTGCTTGACTTCATATCATGGCCTCTGGATGTTCTATCTTTGCAAATCTTGACATTATCAAACTGATTTAAAACTTCAAATGTTGTGACAGAAGTTAACTCTTACTCTTCTCTCTTCCGTGGTTGACAGATTTATGGTTCCTAACCTCTCTATTAACCTCTAACCTCTCTCATAATTCTGATATCATCTTTTTTGCCTTCCTCTCGACCTTTTGTGTAATTACTATTTGTGAATAACGGAGAGAGACTTTTACATTCGTGTTACACCCGTCTCTTAACCTTGTATTTATGTGCGATGTCTTTACTCTTATGTGTATACATACACACACACACACACACACACACACACACACACACACACACACACACACACAACAACACACTCTAAAGACTTAGGCAGAAATCGATTTGGTCGAGCGGGAGGATGAACACCTAGGTCGGCTATGAGCTGACTGCTGCGCCCATGAGGATTTGAACCCATGCGGGCCCGTACTGACTCGTGAATATGTGAGTTCGAGTGTGTGGATGGGATCGGGAGGCACCTGCTGCAGTCACCATCAACAGCTGTTTCATGTCCGTAGACTTTCGTGACCACGAACAGCCACACGCACGCACGCACGCACGCACGCACGCACGCACGTACTGCAACAGACGTGCTAAACCTGCGGCCGAGGGTTTCCTCTGTGCCAAAACTCGGCTTCTTGCTTACTTTTCTCTCTTAACTTTCAAAAGAATTCTAAGGGTCAGCTTAACTTTTCCAGCCAGAGTCACGTCTGGACCACCACTCCATCAGAAAGAAAAAACTTTCTTTTTCTCCTCTTTAAAATCAGACACTCTCACCTTCCTGACTACACTGGTGGCCACCTGGAGAGTTCCTGACTTTGATATCTAAAACTTTGGGGAGCTTTGCAGGATGGATACCATACGTGGATCACTTACTGTAGCATCTAAAGCCGGAGAGGACTACAGGCTGAAATCGTACCTGGTTTCCTCACTGTAACATCTTCCAGTAAGCCTAGGGTACTGCTGGGTGATCTGCAGAATGATAAGCAGAAGTGGTTTTCTCTACTGTGAACATTTAGAACTGAGGAGACTGCACGTCCATAAGAGACTACAGGTTCATAAGCATAACATTTGGAACTCTGTCGTACCTTCAGGATCATAATTACGAAAGTGAACTGAGGTTCAACGCACTTAACGCGAATGTAAAACGTCTTTACAGTGACACTAAATGTGTGAAATGTTTCTTGCCCATCATAAACAGTGTTTAACATCCTCCTTCGTGATGCTACTGATAAACCTTGGCTAACTGGGTTAATTATCCTTGTTAATTAACCCCTTGCAAACGACGGTAATTACCCTCAGAATCCATGGCCAGGTCACAATAGCCAAGGGTCGTACTGTTGTGCTCAAGGGTCGTACCACCACCATCATGCCTACTCGTCGTACCCTCGTGTTCAAGGACTGCATCATCGTGCTCACGGATCGTACCGTCTTGCTCAAAAATTGTACCGTCGTGCTCAAGGATCGTACCGTCGTGCTCAAAAATTGTACCGTCGTGCTCAAGGATTGTACCATCGTGCTCAAGGGGTCAACACTATACTAATAACACCTTTTAAAACTTTCTAGCTTGATAAACATTTGTCTTACATGATACGGAGACAAGGGTTAATTAACGGACGAACACTACCAATAAACACGACAATATCTTTCCACAATGGAATATAGAATAATTCATTATCCATCATTATGGAGACAAAGTAAATTGATTACTTTCATGAGTTTCAAAGCCCCAGGAGATACAGGGTTAGCTACGTTATTAACCACACACACATACACATATTCACACCAACCTAAGCCAGGTGTGTGTGTGTGTGTGTGTGTGTGTGTGTGTGCTCTCCCCCGTGACAAGCAGCTGGGCGTTACAGGAAGTCATGTGGTGAACATAGTCACCCCGGAAACTGCGTAGTTAGTGTTTCACTTCCTGAGTTGCTCAATGCTTACCATACCAAGCCTTACCTTGTGTGACTCCCTCCATCATGACTTACCATCAGAACAATCTATCAAACTGGTGAAAAACATGTTTGGATGCAATTCTTTTAAGATTTTATAGTTTCATTTTGAGTATATATATATATATATATATATATATATATATATATATATATATATATATATATATATATATATATATATATATATATATATGCTGATAACCACGGATCGTCAGGGAAGATGAAAGAATTCTTGCATCTTCCCAGACGATATGATCATTGCACAAAAGTGCACTTGGGGCTTATCGTATGTCATTTTCTTCATGGATATCAGCAGATATTAGACCATTCGCACCGCTGTGACCTACTGCATTATATATATATATATATATATATATATATATATATATATATATATATATATATATATATATATATATATAAAGGATAGATGGGACTCCTTGCGCAGGAAATAAGTATTTAATACATTCGTTAAATACATTTGCCGAGATACATATAGATTTATCATATGTTGGAATGTTTTCCTGTGGTTGTGCAGTGGATGTTTAAAGTGACTGTAAAGACGGAGAGGCAATAAATGATCCGGCACCTGGCAAACAGACCAATGTCCTCAACATTCCATCATCTATGATGTCTTCATCATGCTAATACATATATATATATATATATATATATATATATATATATATATATATATATATATATATATATATATATATATATACATATGTACATATATATATATATATATATATATATATATATATATATATATATATATATATATATATATATATATATATATATATATATACATATATATATATATATATATATATATATATATATATATATATATATATATATATATATATATATATATATATAGCGAAAGAAATGTGTGAATGTGGTGAGGGTACAGTGAAGGTAGTGAAGTGGCGGTGGTTGTGGGCGGCCGCGATACGGACCCCGCCCACACGCCCACATCCGTCCCGCCCACACCTGTCGCTCCCCCACCCAGTCATTTGCAAATTTATGATTTCGAGCGAGTGTCGTCCTTGAGGCGGTCACTAGGGCAAGCTACCGTCCTAGGACAAGAATCACCTCCGGAGGGTCACACTCAGGCCGCTCGTGACAGTGGTAGCCAACCACCACCATCACCCAAGTACACCTCAACCCTCACACAGGAGACAGACCTCAGGATCATCAGTCGCTTTGTAAGCCCTGCTTCGAAAATCTGGCTCCTCCAGCGTGCAGTAAACCTCTCAATCTAATGTTATGGCCAGATGATCAATTTACCTATACATTTTTTCTAAAGCATTTTCAATCAATTCATCAAAAAGAACTTTAAGTGTAAAGTTAATGATACACAAAGGGAGGTAATCAACGGCAGGAATATGAGTCAAAGAAGTCCATTTAATCACAACACGATTCAAGAACTGTTAGAAAATAAAACATAAAGTTGTTGTGAGAAAGACCAGCAACTAGATACTCCCTCAGCCAGCCAGCATCGCCTCCACCTCCTCCACACTTCGCGTACTATCCGTCCTTCCCTAAACGTCCTTCAGTTACCAAACAAATTCTTTTGTCATCTAGTTACCCTAAAAAAATATGACAACGAAAGTTCCAAGACGATCAACAGCTTATGTACTGGTTTAAAAACGGAATCACAAAACCCCCAGTCCAGCTTACGACTTAGTATTTCATCCATAGGTACTCACCTAAAACTGCTATCTAGAAAAAAAAGTAGATATGATTTACGAAAACCAATTTATGATACAAATTGAATTAGCACTAGATAGACTTGGCAACATAGTTTACCTCCTTCCCGAACTTTGGCAATGACTGGGACCGGAGCAAAGGGGAAAAAAAATGTATATATATACACCAAGGATGACTGGATGACAGCGAGGGTAAGTTCGCTTTGTGGAACACCGCCATCACAAGTTATACACCGAGCCAGAAATAACGCTTCAGTGTGTGCGTGGAGCTGCCATCCAATTGCGAAATGACGGGAGGGAGAAAAAAGGAACAGCGTCATGAATGGGCAAGTGTCGTGACCACAGTTCGTGTTGGTAATGTTTACCGTCAGCCCAGGAAGTGTGCCACCAAACCCACGCTCCCGCAGGTCCACCCCAGACTCCCTGAGAACGCTGCCAACATTGCTGGTACCGTATGTCACCAGCCCATACCCAAGACACCTAACGACACCTTATGATGGTACTTTACATATATACCTAATACGTATAAATATATTACCGGCAAGTATAGACGATGTCACTATAGATAAAGATGGTACTTACAATACAAGACTTACGTTAAATTGTTCTACGGAATCTGTCACGCTTGAAGGTGGTAGTGTTTAGTCGAAAATAAAGTTAACAGCTCCATTTGACATGCGCAGAATACTTTGCGGACCTTCAACAAGCAAAGTCTCGAAGTTACACTGACGTCATATATATGGTATGTTTCAATGAGGTCATACATATAGTATGTTACACTGACGTCATAGATATAGTATGTTACACTGACGTCTTACATGTAGTATGTGACATCATATATATATAGTATCCTCATCCAAGACCAAAACAATCAATTACCCAGAGCAAACTACGCAGTTCAGGGTTTGGGTCATTACCTCTCCTAATTGATCAACTGCTGCAGAAAATATTACGAGGTAAAAACAAAGTTATTGTTGAGGCAGCTGACATCAGCGTTTTAAAAAATCATTAATATGTCAACTCAGAAGAAAAATCAATAATTATGAGAGGTATATATAAGTTCATAATGTTGAACGGACAATCAAATAAGGCTTTTCCTAAGCAGCATAATCTCATCGCAATCAAAATGTAGTACAGGCAGTAATAACATCTTTTTATTCTCTTCTGTAAAATTCCTTCCTCTCCTTTTACCTCAACAATCTATGGGATATATTCCATTCTTTATCCTGCTCGCTGCTTTAGCCGGAAGGTAGAGGGAGAGAGAGCCTTCTTCCTGCTCTATCCTAACTTAATCCATCCACAACAGAAATATACTCAACATACAAATGTAACTTTGCAGATAAGCTCGCTCTAGGCCAATGATGCCTTAATGTCATATGCTTTTCCCTCCATGCTCCAGTGTAGTAAACCTGGCATAATAATCGGTCGTACAAGATCCTTCAAATGGTTGATGCGGTGCAGCTGGAGTCAGCCATACAAGCGTAGCCGTTCTCAGCCCACGACTATCCAGTCCCCGTCGTACCCCAAGACCAGCCGTCACACCATCCCTACATCTCCTCCATTATCAAGAAATGCAAATCATGACATGATCTCTTGGATGTCAGAGTTTATACAGTAATGCACATCGATAAATTTCCATGTAACATCGTTTTACATATACCCATAGTTCCCTCTCCAGATGAGTGATCACAGCGGGAAAAAAAAAAAAACGAAATCATTCAGTATAAATCTTACGTAAGCGTTCCATCTGCGCACGATTCTGGTGAGGATCTGAGTAAAACTTCACCATAAAACGCGGAAAAAAAAGTCTTGTAGTTCTTACGAGAATAAAACGAAATGTAGTCGGCACAATAAATCAGTGAGGAAGGTGGAGCACATCATTCTGTGACAGCTCGAGCAGAGAAACTTTGTCAAGGGTCAAGAGAGCATCAGTCGTTTTAAGACAAAACCTCAAACTAGATAAAAAAGAAAAAAGTTTGGCTAATTCTAACATGAGCAGATCAGGAACCTTTAGGGTCGTAGCTAGGCTAATGCCCGGTGAATCTTTACCACCACAACCAACATAGTAGCAGCCTTGGACCGTGCTAGGCGAATCTTCACCACCCCTACCAACATAGCAGCAGCCTATCGCCGCGAGGTAGGCTAAGGCCTGGCGAATGTTTATCAACATCATCAGCCAATGTGGTTGGCTAGCTGGCCTTGGGACGTAATGAGAACTTTAACGCTCACGAACTCAGCCTCAACACCCGCACTTAACCCGTTTAAGAAAATATAAAATACACTTAAACGTATTCGTCTGACCTTCCACTAGTCCAGCTGTGAAGTGTTCCCACCAAATACGTAGGGTGGATGAGGAAATTAGGTAAAAGAATTTATATAAATCCTTCACTTACAGTTTTTCATGATATATATATATATATATATATATATATATATATATATATATATATGACGCGAGCGGAAAATCTACTTTTATCGAGGATGTATCCTCGTCAAAATGACAAAAGGATCATCGTCTGGTAGAGATCCTTCTCGCCCCCGATGAGATCCATCATTCCCCTCCTCCTACTCGGGGTGTAGCCTTGAGTTTGCAGGAGCCCCATAAAAGGTGCCCTGGGATTGTATTATTAATAAATCATGCATTATACATGACAGTAAGAGTGTGGATGTGTGCAGATGAGACAATCTTTTGTCTGTTCCTGACGCTACATCCCTAAGGAGGAACTTACTTCCAGGTTTTTCTTGGTCTGACAGTGATCAATTGGACGTCATATATATGGCCAGAAAAACTTTCAACTTCGCCGATAACCTAAAAAGAAAATGATGTTTTCATATCTGGTTGAATAATCCTAAGTATTTATTCATAATCCGTGTCTCAGTCACACACGCCGGTTTAGAGAGTTCATCAGCTAACTAGCTTAACTGCAATCACTCGAACACACACACACACACACACACACACACACACACACACACATAAGTTAGGCATGTGCGAACGTTATCCGCTTTGGACAGTATCTGTCTTACAGCTGCCAGAGTACAAGACAGAGGTTATGCACGTGTATGGAAACTGCTGGACTGGACAGTCACGAAGCCAGCAGTTGGTTGGTTGGTTGGTTATTTGGGCTTTAGGCTTATGGACTGCCAGGGTCATTAAGCTCGTCAACATCAGCTCATAACAACCAGTTCATGACAATTCTAAGACCGTACAGTATTTGGAAATGTCTTGGGAAAAAAGCATGTACTCCAAATCCAGGCCATGCCCCGTGTGTTTGAAGTGAAACACGAAATTTCCAATCTATCTTAATGCTTCCTACTTTTCTACTCTAAACACTCAGTGGTTTCGTCAAGACCAACGTCTTCTCTATGCACGAAAATTGACTAATGCATCCTTTCCTAAATCACTCTTCCGGCATCCTCATCTGATACATTTCTAGCCAAATTAATTTCTCGATGCATCTTTTCACCTCTTCCGCGGTCTATGTCAACTTCAACCTTCAACCGTAGTACTATATACACTTCCCCCAGAAAGTATCGGACCCCGCTGGGCCTAAAGTTTCCAATCATCATCTATAACTGGTCGACCGAGATTAAAACTTGACTTTGCTGTCACCCTGATGCAATTTACAACTGCATCAGGTTGGCTGCAAAGTCAAATTTTAATCTGGTCGGCCAGTTGTAAATTATTAAACACTTCAGGAGGGGAGGAGTGGAGGGGGGTAAATACTTTTTTGGAGAGCGTACATCTTAACTAGTTAAAAAGATTCATCCCTGTGTATTCTTTACGCGTCTTCTCTTCATTCTTTATTCTCTTCATCTTCCTCATTCCACCTTTACTAATGTACGTTCTTATCTTCATAAAAAGATAAAAAAAAAAAAGTCTGTCAACTAAATGCCATCATGATCAAAAGATACCTTAAAATTTTTGTTTAGATAATTGATCAAGTGAAGATTCGCCCGCCAACGTTTTTGTAGAGTAGGTTGAATTAGGTTAGAGTTGATTAGATTTAGAAGATCATATTTCCCACGGCACCCTGAGAAAAGAAGTATACCCTAGATACAGTTAATTCATATGTGAATCGCAGCTAAATTCCGATTCAAAATAGCTAGCCCTACAATCCTTTCTCAAAGAAAATGGGGATGCATTCAACATTTTCTCTTATCATTATTGAGGTTTTTGAAGGTAAACTCATATCTAGTGAATTCTCGGTAATGACATTGGTCATCATGTGATTAAAATTGCACTTACTCTCTTATGTTAGCAAAGTGGTAGTTTAGCCAAGTGTTTGCAATACCCTTACATACAGACTGATTTTACTTCGCAATGACAATGTAGTGTTGAAGAGACTATGATAAGAGTGGCGAAGCGTTATTTGGAGCAGCTTATATCATTCCTTCGATATATAAGGTGATGACTATGAGGACTATGAATATCAGAGAAAAACTAAGATTACTTAGCACAAAAGTACGAAAAACACGTGTCAGAAATTAAGTGACTCTTTAAAAACCTTACCTAACCTTCCCTGGCAGCCAAGATTGATCTTCAGTTTGATATAATTTAGGAAATATAATTACTTATTTTCCAAAACATATCAAAACCATATCAAAAACATATTAAAATTCCTAACAATCTTTTCGCCTAATTTTAAGCTAATTTACCCTAGATTTTCCCTGATATTCCTAAAAGAAAAACATACAGATCAAACTGAAGTGAAAGAGCCTCAAGATGGCTACTTACCGCCGCGTTGAAATCTCCAATATTAAGAAATAGAGAAAAAGTGTTTTGAAGAGCTAGAGGGATGATATCAAGAAGGACTTTATGGGAAGAGAAGTGAATTTCAGAGAAAGAAAGAGCCAGACCTCAACCTAGCCTGCTTGTTATTCAGTAGTTCTTCCTAAAACGATTTTGATAGAGAGTAAATGGGTAGGCTATAGATAACAGAAGACCTGATGGTATACGAAGAGAATAATCTGCTGGAGGACAGTTCAAAGCCAAGTAACAGAAGACCTGAACATCAAACTTCAGTGCCGCTAATATAGAACCGATTGACATAAGAAAACGGTCGTAAATACACACAAAATAATTAATTATCAAACTTTGATGTAAAAAAACAGTCGAGATAGCTACTTACTGCCGCGTTGAAACTTTCAAAGGAACTCTGCTCGAGAACAGTGCATTGGAGCCAGATGATAGAAGATCTGATCTTCTGTGACAAAGGTGTCTGCTAGAGAACAGTATCAGGATTCTACACATCAAATCTGAATAGATAAACATTAGCACAGGGCTCGAGAGAAGATGAGGAAGAGCTCGACTCACCGGTAAATGTAGGAGGTGCTGGAGGGAGTGCTTGGCCGCACCACGCCTCAACTTGCAGAGCGCCACGAACTCCTCGTCCATACTCTGCTTCTCCCGCAGGATCCTGAGGAAGGGGAAGCCATTTGTGAGTGTGAGGAAGCTGCTGGTCGCCGCCAGACAGGGGAAGAAAAATACTATTGTTAGGGACTGTATGCAGTGACCAGACGTTACTCCTCCGTCGCTATATAAGATGTGGCCCAGGGACATCCATACTCAATAGACTTAGTTATATATCTAAGGATGAATGTCATAATCCTGCTGGTATTTGTGAAACCGACACAATTTTTCCCATATATTTTTATTACAATATATGGCATGGAAGCTTGGCCCTAAAAAGACGAGAGGAGACTGAGAGGTGTTTACTTAACAAGAATGCACCAGTGTGTGAGTGTTCGGGAAACTAGGGCCACTCTCTGTTTACGATCGATCTCCTCTGCTATCACTATGGACCCAGCCGACCCGTCCCTCAAACGTGTCGACATGAAACAGAATAAGATCTGGTAGAGTGAAAACATTGTAGTTCTGTATCATACGTAGCACCACACTACGAGCGATGTGGAAACCTGCGCTCTCCATGTAACATATGGCTACGTTACGAGAGATTGTAATCAGTAACAAACCAGTGGGTCCTTCCGAAGCTGTTGGTGATGGTAGAGGAGATAACAAGTGACTGAAGGAGATTTGACTGCAGATTATACAACTTATAGAGCAGCAAAAATGAGTCACTTGTTAACTTGTAAATGGTGAGACTGTAAAGTCCGCTCTTAAACGTACTGCTTTTAGTCAGTGATATCAGACTTATCAAGCCTTAAATAGTTGCTGAAATCAAGATTACAAAGGACTTAGATAATTTTGAATATTTGTATCAAATACGCTCTTGTACCGGAACTTGATTTCTATCATTAGGATAAGACAAATTGGTTTAATACACAACCTGCTAGGTAAGTAGGTAGATAGGTAAATAGGTAGATAGGTAAGTAGGTGGGTAAGTAGGAAGGTACGTAGGTGGGTATGTAGAGTAGGGTAGGGTAGGGTAGGGTAGGGTGCGGTACGGTACGGTAGGGCAGGTTAGGTTAGTTAGGTCTAGTTTCTTGGGCTGGTTTTTGTAGCTTAACTTTCTGCCCTAAATTTCGCTTGAGCTTCAACGCCTTACTTATAGTTTCCGTGTGATTACCCTTGAATTACAAGACTATGTTTTTAGTAAGCTTCGCAGTTGTGAGAATGTTTTGTTAACCATAACGAATCCATTGATGTTTTTGTTTATATTTAGAAGTTCAGACAGCCGCGTCCGTAAAGACAACTTGTACAACAACAGTTCTACCAGACTGTAACTGAGATTGTAACTACACATAAAACTACCACTGAATTGATTCAGATTCAGATTATACAGAGCACAATACAATTTCTTATAGTTAGTCCAAAAATAAAGAAAATGGTTGAATGTAACTTTACAGAAAACGAATGTCCCCTTCTGGGTGACTATATCAATCAGTCTTTTCATCATTTTTTTTTTTCTTAGTACTTTGTCTAGAACCATTTAATGAGCAAAATGTATTAAAAGATAAGTCAATATATCAAATACATAAAAATAGTAAACACAAAATACAAACTTACGAACATCTCAAATGCACAACTGTATGAAATGTACAGCTAGCACTCATATACGTGTACATTTACAGTGTACACTCAGATGTCATGTGCAGTCATCAGTAATAATAGGTGTAGGTGAGTGTGTGTGTGTGTGTGTGTGTGTGTGTGTGTGTGTGTGTTCAGAACGAGGGGATATAATTTCGAGGGGCCCTATCTCTTGAACCTTTTCTACTATCAATACAACTTCTTAAACGCCTGTACACCGCCTACATTCATCATGTCCCCATTTATGAAACGATGTTGCAGCAGGGAAGGGCGTGTTGCGCGTGGCCCTCATGGGAGTCGGCAGACACAAGCGATAATGATGTATCGTCTCCTTAATTCTACAGTGGAACCAGCGCCTGACCCTGACCCACGTCAATGAACCACTACCATGACAATGCTTCACAAAGGATATCTACCCATGACACATTGGCCGTTTCTCCTGGTTGCAATCACCTACGAGCGACCTTGCTGCAGAGGAGGATGTAATTGAACACAAAGCAATTTCGAGCGGATGTTTTCACTGAGGATCAATCTCTGATTAAGACTGTGATTATCAGATGAATCACATTTCATGCCATGCCAAGGACGTGTGATTATGATTACTGGAAAAGGTTCCTTCCTCCCACCACATCCTGCTTCCTTCTCGGGTCCACCTAGATCGACCAGCGACACTGAGGATGAATCATACCGGCGGTCTGATCGCCACGACCCCAAGCGGTCGGCCACTAGAAACCCACAGACGCTACGTAATGGTGTAAAAACCATTACATTCGACCGGATTAATCCACCTGACGCGACCGAACGCGCTAATAGCCCCCCACCACACACACACACCACACCCACACACACACACACACACACACCCACACACACCCACACACACCTTACCCAACCACTTGCCTCAGACGTGACCTCTAAAAGACACTGTTCCAATCCCTCAAAGTTATCCACTAAGTCTAAACAAATACCTTAACCCATAAAGACACAAGGCCTCTAAAACATATGGTATCTACGTGAGCTACAACGACAAGGGGCGTTGAAAAAAAAGAAAGAAAAGAGAGGCATCACTTCGACCATATGTGCACAAGCTTAGCGGTACTGTGGGAGGAGAGACCCCCCCAGCAGGGATGCCCGTGACAAATCGTTCTTGAATCAGGCGACGATCCCGCCATACTTGACTAACTTCAGTCACAAATGATCCGGGGGTCTGAGGCCTCTGAAGGGGGGAAGACTAGACCTTCCACATGTAGAGAACAGGTGACACGGGGAAGTACTGGGTAATCAAGAGCGACTGGAGGGCTACCACATGATACTATACGTAAGTAAGATACGCGGGTAAGTAAGTAAGTAGCAATACCTTTCTGGTTAAATAAGTAAGTAAGTAGCAATACCTTTCTGGTTAAATGTGTAAGTAAGTAGCAATACCTTTCTGGTTAAATAAGTAAGTAAGTAGCATTACCTTTCTGGTTAAATAAGTAAGTAAGTAAGCGAGTAAGTACCACTAGCTTGTTGAGTAAGTAATTAGGCATGTAAGAATACAAGTATTGAAGTAAGTACCACAACCTTGCTGGATAAGTGATCAAGACTGTAAGTGAATAGGTAAGTAAGTGAGTAAAGGATTAAGTAAGTAGGTAGATAGATACCACCGTCTTGGTAGATGACTCACTACAGGATGATAAACACTGACATCTTCCAAAACAAAAGAACAGTTCATCCAATCATTCGTTCAATAGCATTGGTTTTAAATGAGTAATACCCAATTTACCTGCTGTAGGGGATGGGGCAAACCGTTATTGTGAACTGAGGGAAATCTTCACTCAACCTCACTGGAAATTAGTCAGCATCAAGATCTCTGGAGACTGGCCAGTTTACCGTACCTGCTCGGATGATTACAGTGTCACACGCTTAGCCAATCACACAGCTTGTGCCTCGGCTCACACTCACCCAGGGTCGTCCACAGCCGAACACACGACCCTCACTACCAGGCTGAATAGCCTACTAAGGGTTGGTCATTTCTTGTACTGTTATGAAGTTCCTTCATCACAAACCCTAACTACGTAGCTGGGGAAACATTCCAAACACACAGTCAGTCATGTTCTACGAATTCCGCAAACCCTCTTACATCAAGAGTGAAAATGACGCAACGTGCTACAGCAAATGTAAAAATTACGGGCCACACTACACCAAAGGAAAAAAAAAAGCCACAAACAGCACCCACGGCAAAAGAAAAAATGATGATACCGTTTAATCCCATTACAGTTAGAAGGTACTACAGCAGCTGGTAGTCTGGTGCCCTGATAAATACACACACACACACACACACACACACACACACACACACACACACACAGCTCTGTAGCAGACATCTGGCTTCCCTAAGCCACGGATGACACCAGTAACCTGAGTCAGGACGTGAACCGAGACGAGGCGTTTTCTGTGGCAAAGAAACTTCTTCCCAAATTCCTCCAGCTGCACCAGCGGTAATACGGCAGCTGAGAGAAATCAAGACCCGCTGATCGTTAACTTTGACCTCACGATGGGAAATTCTCTATAAACGTACGTCTCAGTTTTTTTCTTCCAGGATTTCCTCAATACAAGTATAACGTCAGAGTAAAAGGTGTCAGGTGGTGTAAAAGTGTTCCATGAGCTGTGACCTTGTACTGTGACCTTTCGAAAAACAACTTCTGACAACTCACATCATCAGGACGATGTGCTATACCTCGCCCAAGCTTCAGTGATGTACAAATACGTTGTCTTCATGCTACAGATCCCACATAAATAACAAAATGCTTAGAATAATCGACCTATGACCTCACGAAGGTCAAATTTCTCCAAAGCACATTCACGTCATTCGGTGGGCTCGGAGGATGAAGTTCTTCTTAATGATTATGCCAGTTGCAGAGACAATGCAATAAGACACAGGCTTTCCGGATCTCACTGCGAAGCTTAGAAAATGACAAATCCAACCACTGCTGTTTCTGCTGACTCCCGCTCCTTCTATATCAGCCATGTCGACGGACAGTGAACAATATATGTATCACCATAGAATACAGTTCAAGGCTGTGTGAGATCGGAAATCGAATGAACATCGAAGCCATTCTTTCTTTCCCAGTTCCACAACCACAGTTCTTACTCTCTGATCGCGTTTACGTAAAACCACAGCAAACGCCCTTGAGGGTTTTATTCAGCGGGCAGCTTCTTCACAGAGCGGTACTTCGCCCAAAACCCACAACCACGGCAATAGCACAAAGCTAAACAATCTAAACCTAAATTCCCTTTAGACCCGTACATAACTGTCTTGAAATGGGAAGCCAGTCGTGTGTGGCTCCCATCAAGTGGGGTTACCATCATTTCGGGCCCCCATTATATTTCGGGCCCCAAAGATGTTTACACATAATTCTAGGGTCGCAAATCTGTTCCGTGGAAGTGGGTCGATAGCCTACAAGACTAGGGTTGGTGACCTCAAGTTTGTGAAAACAATTCCTGCAAAAAGCACAGCAATTTACATGCATACCAGATCCTCCGCATACAGACGGGTACAGAGTTAATGATAACAGATAAATTTAATTCCCGAATGAAGAATATTCGCTGAAGAGAAGACAAGACACTCGAAAGTCTGCAAACGTAAAATCTCTCGACATTCTGCTTTACAAGCAACCCATCGCACATTCCTCTACGAGTCTGTAAATATCTTCCAGGCATCAGTAACAACAGTTGTGATGCAAGTAGAATTCTTAGAATATGAAGGGCGATGCTGGTGATGGGAACCGACGGAACAGGGATGAGGTGTGTGTGGGCACACAACAGTGTACTGAGAAGATGCCTCAAGGGTACTGGACTGGTGTAAATGGTTCAGAATATATGGCTAGGTAGGCGTTACGTGAGAACAAGCTTGAAGGTTACTACGGCAACCATACATGAGCAAGTGCATCTGTAACACACACACACACACACACACACACACACACACGGAGGAGGTGGGGTTCATAAGGCACGAGGCGCCGATGAGACTCACCTAATAGCTTCCCTGTACTGCCCCAGGTATTGCTCGTACTGTTCCCACAGCTCTGCTACGAACAGCGGACCTGCAGGGTAAAAGAAAACAGCGTTAGCTCAGTTACATTATTAAACAATCTTATAATTCATATATATATATATATATATATATATATATATATATATATATATATATATATATATATATATATATATATATATATATATATATATATATAATCAAGGACAATTATGATCAAGAGCCTCATATGTCTTAAGTCATCTGGAAATCATTGAAATATAAAACGCCTGTGACAGGTTGCCATCACTGCTTTCGGGAGTTCCTCGATAATCATACTGAGGATAACAACTTTCCCCTTCTGATATAATCGCTCACACATGTTTGCTTACATGTATGAATAGCTTTCTTGGTCATATGTCCGTATGTGTGAGTTAATCTGGCCCTCATCCACACCACCAAGTGTTACTTCAGTGTGGAGGGCCAGTTTCACCTTCACAATTAATCTAAATGAAAATAGTATTGATGCAGCAAAAGATGTTGGAGGTCAGGCCTTGCGTACAGTGCTAGGACTACTGAAGGTGAGGTCAGGGTAATTTCTGCATAATAGGTCAAACATTTGAAATGAGGTCAACTTCCAGACAGAGAACCATGGTTACAGAAGGCAAAGTTAGTTCAATATCTCCGTAAAATGTTAAAATTGATATATATAGCTTAGATGTTCATCTTATAAAAGATGTTAGGTTAGGTCAGTTCCTATATAGGAAGCAATGTATGTGGTAAGGTACATGTTCGCTCATGTTGATACCAGCGACTCAGTCACTAATTCACTCGAAACATATGATCAGTAACGATTCACAAATGAGACTGTTAGTTCTGGCGAAAACGAAGGAGAAAACTCACTTTCGAGCATTAGTTTTCCTTTTGATATTCAATTTCTTTTGATAGCTTAACGCCTTCTGACTTTGTCATATACATCTGCAGAACACCCGCACATGATGGGGTAAAATCATTAAGACTGTGCGATGCATCTGAGGACGTAGGTAAGACTGGGTGAGGCAGATCGCCAGGAGGGAGCGGTCAAACATCGCACATCGCATCTCCAACGCTGGGGGAATTTTCCCTCCTCCTGCCCGGCTTGGACACGCCGTACACTGAACCACTACTGCAGGAGTATTACCTGGTGTTGTCTTGACTCTACCGACAGTGAAGGTCGGTGGTCGCGCGATGTAAAAACATGTCCGGATTAAAAATTGCTAGGTACTGACGTGGTGTATAATCCAACTGTCTTTTTTTTTTCATCGTTAACTTCGTCCTCAAGAGGCATTTCAGCTACAGAAGATGGCTTTAGTCGGCATACACAACAACGCACTACTTAAAAAGAAATTTTAGGCAACTATAAATCTTTACGAAAAATATGATGTTGTAAACTTCTCAAAAGAAAATATGATTCCTGTTTCACATGCATACAATTTTCTTCATCGATATTGATCAAGCGAGTCGAGTGGAAATTGGAAATATGAAATTACATGAGCGGAACCTGGCATACGTTTGTGAGGCTCCATGTAAACAACTTTTATAAATCATGATATGACCAGTTAGGAATTACAGGCTCGATTCCACCCCTTGCAGATCCAGTGTGGGGAAATGAAAATAATGGCAACTGATGCCAAAATGTTTTTCAATTTCCCATCGTTAAAGTCATATATATATATATATATATATATATATATATATATATATATATATATATATATATATATATATATATATATATATATATATATATATATAACAAACGGGGAAAGAGATACACTTAAACCCCTTGTGCACCTTAAAGGTCGGGTCGAAGGTCAGGTCATCAAAGCCAAAGGTCATGTCATAGCACCATGTGATAAGGAGACTGTAAGATAACTTTCTAGATGTGACGACATCAGTTCTAAAGACCTGGTTCTGTGCGGGTTGCGTGCTACCATTATAGCCAGGTATCGGGAGGTGTATGTATCTATCACCAGTACCCAAACATGGCATCACTCTGATCGAGGACCAGTTATATCATGGAAGGTCTCCTCCCTACCCTGAGGGCGTGGCACATGACCTCCCTCCCCACTGTACTCTCCCCCTGCTTCCCTTACCCTACCAGATTCTCTCTCTCTGTCTTCCTCTCCCCATCATATTCTCCCCTTGTCTTTCTTATCCCAAAATATTATAGGGATACCTTCATCCGCAGAGAGACAAGGACTGGAACCCACAAGGAATAATATGAATTTTAATAATAATTTATTACTATTATTATTATTATCATTATTATTATTATTATTATTATTATTATTATTATCATCATTATTATTATCATTACTATTATCATTATCATTATTATTATCATCATCATTATCATTACTATCATTATCATTATTGTTAACTCAAAACAACAACAACAAAAGTAATAATAACCTGTCGGGTTTTTGCTTCAAATTTCATACAAGAAAGAATAAGAAAACGAATCCTATCTAAACTAGGTATTTACATGAGTCGTCAGCTGGTGTACGTAAGGCAGCATATCCAGGCCCTTCGTGATCCTTTTAAGTTAATAAATCTTATTTTGGAAGTAAGACTTACATATATACAGAGTAATAACCATCATTTCTACACCAGCTCTAAGCCGTGACTGATGGCTTGTCTTGGCTAAGTAGTTGGTTTATCCACATCCACTTCAGATAATTATAATGCAAGACGTCTGCATTCATAGTTATCATTCATATTCCACAGATCCTTGACCGCACGAGAGCTAAAACACACAGTATCAAACCACACGCGGAACCGCATTAAACCGCACGACCCTACCGCATTTTGTTCTTCTACACCAGCTGGCGTGGGTGAGGGGACGCGGCACCGCGCTGCGGTCACCCGCCTCGTATCGGGAGTCGGTAACTTTTCCCACGCGAGTCAATGACAACTTGGCGGAGGAACACAAAAGCTCCCAGTGTGTTGTTCCGCGCAGCCATGGACGTTACGTAACGAGCCTCTCCGCCACAAGGTTACGTCGTCCTTAGGTACAGCAAGTCTACAACTCAAGGACAGAGGCGCCGCCAACATACACAACGAACCAAAGCCGCCAACACCCACCGTGTCATCATCACCTTCCCCGCACAGCGTAAACCATGCCCGTGCTGCACGTCCACACGGCTGTACAATATACTCCACATCACAAAGATAAATATGCTTTATGACGCTATTGTGTCCCAAGTCATTACAAAGGTTCCTCACATCCCAGAGACATAAGGTTCCTATCTCCCGTGACGGAGCTCCTGGGTCGAGCCAGACATAGAGAGTCTTGTGATGTAACTTTCGGGGTAGGGCGACGCTTCGGTCTGGCTTTAGTAGAGACATGGGAAAGCTTAGCTTATGTTTCGTTTACCAACAACCTTAAGCTTACGTTTCTTTGGCCGGCAATTCATTCTTTTTTACCAACTGAATCAAGCTTATGTTTCTTTAACTAACAAATGTAAACATATTTCTTTAGCCAACAAACTGAAGCATATTTTTCTCTGTCAACACAGGTCAAACAATCCTGTCATCAATCCTAGCTACAGGCCCGTCACAAAGCCAAGAAAGAGTAGTTCTGTCCAAGAACGAGAACAGACCAACTGTCCTTAACGCATATTCTTCGTATTTGAGTAATTATCCAATTTAGTTAATTGACCAGCAACAAATGATGAACATCTGCATCTCTAACAACCTGTAAACATCAGAAACATTCCATTCATAAATCTTGTGAGAGAAAACCTAATCTTTTACAACTGATCCAGAGATTGTTATCCTGCAAATGTATGACATAAAGAACATTAAAGTATTTCACAGTTACTAAAATTATAAAACAATCACCAAAATTCAAACATTCGGATTACCCCAAAACACTGAGTTCTCCAACTATGTCTGTGAGACCGAAGCTCACCATCCATTACAGCTCAATTCTCCACGTCATTATGTTTATCATAATGGTGCCTCTGCCTCATTAAACGAAGGAGGTTTTAACGGCCGTTAGTAATAGTCATGGTGTAGCCTGATCCTGAATAATTTAAAGGACCTGGATGTCCACGTCTTATAGAACTTGTAAAACAGTTGCTCAGCGTAAATGAGCTATGAAGAGCCATGCACACAGTCAGGTTGTAAGTGATCTTAAAATTGTTTTTAACGCCTGAAGAAGTCTTAAAAAATATTCGTTGATAATTATCATATTTTGACGAAATCGACCTTGTCAATGGCTCCAGGCAATCGTTAGGCTTAAAGCCTAATCACCCAATTAACTAACTAAACAGCATCAGTAGCTCTTTCTAACCACCACGTCGCAAATTTGCAAGCCTCGGTCAGCCGAGGTAAACACTCAATAACCGTCCTCTACCACTATGCACACAACTGCCTAACTTACAGCGAACGGTCGCTCCGTCGATGCGGGTTTTTTTTACATCATTAAGTAAACCACTCAACAATACGTTCAGGATCAGATGTATGGGGAGGACGAATTGATATTAGATTTCTGTAGTATTTCCAGTGCGGACGAAGGTGTGCACCAGCCCTTGACAATAGACACGAAGTTGATGGACGATTTTGTGAACATCTAATCATTAATAATAACGATGTGCGTTACGATAGAGGAATTTATCATTCCAGTTAATTTACGCTATGTTAGTCTAGGGTGAATTAGGTAAGAATGGTTATAGGAAATCAGTTAACATTACAATATAGGAATCACATCATTGTAAAGTTTGTATGACGTGAGTTAGACTACATAAGTTGTCTAAAATCAGTTCAGTTGTTCGTGCATGATACTGTGTCTTTAAGATCCTGATTAGGTTTTCGAGGTTAGGATCATGGAAAAGACAGAAATCCGTTCTTTCTAAGATCTAGTGACGTTATCTTCTGACTAATGATAATGTGCAGAACATCGAGAAATGAACACGTAAGAACAGATGATAACTGAAGTATCATTGAAGTCGTAAAGCTGTTGAAATCTATAAAACATATCAACTGATGCTCAGTGGACATTTCCCGTGACAGGAAGCAAAATAAAATAAAATTTCATCAAATATTTTCTTCTGGCAACAAAGCTCTGCCAGTGAAACTCATGTTGCGTAAATAGCTCATTTGAACTACTTGTGGGAGATGGTACACTATCATACAAAGACACTTCTATCTGATTGGTTATTCTAAACAACAATATTCGTAAACCATGAGATTGTACAGGACTAACAGTGTTGTACTTATCAGGTTAATGACATCCAGACTTTTCATTTTCCTAACGACCATATTTAAAGCTACAGCATTGTCTCCTGGGTTAACTACCAATCCATTAGCCTCGCTCGTTCATCGCAGTCACTTTACGGAGAGTTCGCAGACAACAGCAAACATTGCAGTCATGCATCATCATTCATGCAAGTTTTCATTACAGATCATGACTTATGACGGCAATAATTCAAATATGATTAGGGAGATCATGACTGAGGCTTCACTTTCGTATGAATATTCAGTTCTAAGACAACCACATAAAAGACGGCCGCCAGTACCAGACTCCGAGGTGCAATGTCTTCTAATTATTACGAAGTTGAGGAAAGTATTTCAAATCTCTTTACATAAGGCGTTCTCACATCACAAGAGCTACTTCCATGCAAGCTAACACTTGGCTTTCTATTCGTAACGAGCTGACACGAGAGAAGGTAATGGGTGCGTACTAGGATGGCCATTAAGCTAAGGACAATGGGCTTCCATTTTTGTTAGGTAGCCTATAATGCAATTATGGCAGCCCACGTAGAGACCTAGGCTAACCCATCGAGCCAGAAGAAAGTTGCCCTTTATCCTATTTTGCTGCCTATAGGTATGAGAAGGTTGCCTGTCAAACCCGCAACAGGTTGTTTATGACACAGTATTCGCTGTTCATCAAACCAATACTATGACATATGTTTTTGTTACCATTACTTAGTACTGCGGTTTACTTTTGAGCAATATAGTACGTTCAGATCTGTATATTGTTTTATAGCCACAAATTGCTTCTAATGTATCAAACATAACTGCGAGACTAGGCAACTACCAACAAGGACAACAGTCCGATTCGTTGCTTATGTCAAATTCATATACTTAACGTGCAGCATATTTGCACTTTTCATTAGGAAACTACTTTAAGCATATCTTCTCTTACGTATGTTTCCGAATGTATCTCTCTTTAGTACTTTACACTTCACTGTACCTTCTGTATAGATGAATACTGCTCCGTAACCAACCTCGAGCTCACTGCAATTGTTTTTGTCACAATCGCACCATTGTGGATACTGTGCCGACTGGGTGGTATGTGCCGCCACGTCTGCCCAATACCCACAAATCTTATATTTCCTCTACTTATATCTATTATCATTTATATTTATTATTATTACATCAAAATTAATTTTTCTTTCTTCTTTTAATAGGTATCTAGGAAAGATGACATAAGTCATACACTAAATAGGGTTGCAGGCCTAATGACCTTCCTCATAGGTCGATGGCCGTAAAACCTAACAAACATCATCGCACCATTACCCAAAATTTCATGAGCGATTCAGCGATGTGCAAAAAAGCTGTCATCGCAGTCTTCTTTTTATATCATTCTGATCATCACTTTCTGAATCTCTACATCACACAAACACAGCTACAGAGACATGAAGTATTGTATACCAATTCACTCGAAAATTTGAAGTACCGTTGGTTGCTGTCGTGTTTACATTGCCCAAGGAAACATTTCAGGCGCAATAAACTTAAAATACAACCACCGTTCTCGTGAGAAAGAGGAACGCACGATTCTTAGAATATAAACGAGTTGTAACAACTGCATTTTCTGACGTTGATATTAATACGGAACTGACTTAACCGTGAATATGAATATTATGATGACAGTAAATATAACCTAACAACAAAACCTCGCAAAAAGATTCTTTTTCGTAAATCAATTTGATTTAGAAGCGCTGCTTTTGGTTAGGCTGTCTTCCAGCACCTGTATGCATGTCATAAACAATCGTGCCAACCACCAGTTGCTGCAGCCGCCTGTCTGACTGGCCGCCTCACTCAGGCAAGGCCCGGCTCCTGCACGTCTTGAGCCTCACACAATAGCATTCATTCGTGGCATCGAAGCTCACACATCTCTCTCTTGAAACCAATATATGGATTTCCTAATATACAGAAACTCACATGGAACTTAAATTACATGCACTTGAAAACCATTTCGTATCAGAGGGCCTTTATTTCACGGAAGTGAAACTACATTCCATTACTTATATCGTTCTGAATACCATGAAATGAATTTTCATCTATATTCTTTTTGCTTCCTCCGACGCAACCAGAGAAAGATACGAATCAAAACATTGTACTGAAGCAAACTGTTACGTTTTCGTATACCAAACAACTACCACTTTAAGTGCAAAACCTATGGATGAGCAAGACGTAGTGAAGGCGATGAATGATATTTACTGCTCATTACGTTTTACTCATATCAAACCGTCAAGCTTAGATGGGTCGGGTATGTTACCTGTACTACGCTATCATCTGTACATACACGTGAGGCGCCTCTACCCTGATTGACCCTAGGATACCAGCTATCGCTATGTACTGTCCTTGTGATTATAACGTTTTAGTTAAATGGTCTACCCTACTATATGCCATCCTATCTGATTAGACCTGGTCAGATATACTCTCCTTTGTGCTATCCTCCTGATCACATATTTTCAGTTAAATATCATTGTGTGTGTGTGTGTGTGTATATATATATATATATATATATATATATATATATATATATATATATATATATATATATATATATATATATATATATATATATAGTCAAGCGTAATTATCTTCTAATTCACCTAACAACACCATGTCAGCATCACTAACATAGATCACAAAGAACATCTACATTCAGACAAACGAGTCTTGGTTTTCAACATCCAGTCTCACGCCACAACTCCTCTGACCCCGCTCTATGTATCATATAACAGAAGAATTCTCCACGATCCTCAGGAGTACCTAGGTGAGAATAACAAAGGAGGTAGTGTGAGAAGTTGCCGAGATGCACACATAAGAACGTTGGATTAATGACTGATGCCCAGTTCGACCTCTTAAAGACAACACTCACCATGTTATCATTTCGATGATATAACAATGAAACATAAAAATATCCATACTTTTTGGGGTCAATTTATTGTACGATTTTGTTCGTTGTTTGATAATTAGATTGTGGTTGTTGGACCAATAAAGGGAGAGCTTCTGTGATGTGAAGATGCTTAGCGTGTCTAATGCGCTCGCCTCAAATGTGCTCATTTTTTTTCCTTTCCACCTTAGACCAATCACAACGGTGTGACAGTATAAATCCCTAACCCCTCTTTCCTTCCAATATGTTCTTGTGTTAGCACCAATACAGATTAGGAGATATAGGATACTATTACTTTCTTCAAGCAGCTAACCTCATTACGGACCCACAGGTCTTCTGTTAACTGACTTTCCCACGTACCTCCCTCTAGACCTCCCGTCATTAAGTTTGGCGAGGCAACCGGACGAACCCACACACGGACATGGCTGGAAGAAGCGCCAATTGTGGCAGCGGCGAGTGCGTGGAACTAATGATGTGTGCTCACACCAGGAAACACAACCACTCCAGGAAGTGGGAGCAGGCAGGAGGCGCTCAAACGCCAACTGCAGGAGGTGGTAAGCGGGCGCTAGCCACTCATACTCCCACTGCTGGTAGTGGTGGTAGCAGGCATTAGCCACTCAAACACCCACTGCAGGTAGTGGCAGCAGGCATCACCTACTCAAATACCCACTGCAGGAAGCAGTAGCAAGCATAAACCACTGAAGCTCCCACTGCAGGTAGTGGTAGCAAGCACCAGTCACCCAAGCTCCCACTGCAAGTAGTGGTAACATGCACGAGTCACTCTAGCTCCCACTGCAGGTAGTGGTAGCAGGCATCAGCTACTCAAGCGCTGGACCTTTGATAGCCAGCAGAGTCACGCTTTATCAGACATGAAAGAAACACAACATTCCTTCCTCTTTTCTTTTCTCACGACTAGTACTAGCTAGGCTCGTAAGCTTCTAGTATCACTTCCTGGTGGATTATCAGCATTCCATGGTTTACAATATGAGAGTTCTTCACCCTAATGGCCACAATATAAGTATAGAGTGACAACACAAACACCAGGACCAATTCACCTCTGCCATACCATGAAAATCCCATCTTAACTCTCGAACACAAAAGTGTGTGTGTGTGTGTGTGTGTGTGTGTGTGTGTGTGTGTGTGTGTGTGTGTGTGTCTAAAAGAGAACAAAGTGATTGAGGAGTAAGTCACCAGTGTCTTAAATGTGGAAAATATATCGACGGCATGAGGGTTCTTGTAATGTATTGAATCAGTGTTTGTAATGATGGAGAGGAGGGTGGGGTCCAGACACGAAAGAGTTACTCGAACATACCTTGGGAATGTAGTTTCAGATGGGTGGATGTCTGGTGGGGTGGCGTTAGATGGGAAGGCGGTTGTTTAATGTTTGTCGGATCATTTCACTGTGAATTTGTTTTGTCAATGTCGCGTGTGCTTGGGTGGAGGGAGATCTGAGAGGATGTACCGCTGAAGTGTGAAACAGGGGTGAGCTTCTTATTACATTGGGGTTATTGATTGGTTAATAGTGATTTGGATGAGAAGAGTCAATTGGTTTTGCTATAACTAAGGCCCAGCGCACTGAGGTGAGATCATATGGCAAGTATTTCGTTTCACTGTGCAGTTGTTGAGTGTTTGTGATTGCTGGGCAGCCGGTGACTGTTCTGTGTGCTCTGTTTTGTGAAGTTTGCAGTTTTGTTGCATTCGCTGTTCACTTGGTGGATTACAAGGCAGCTGAGGCGTAGTTTAGGGTGGGGTGGACGAACTGTTTATAAAGGATTATGCAAATCCTTTGTGTCAGTAAGTGTTCCGAGGGCGTTTAGTTTCTATATGGCCTTTGTGCTGATGTTTTATAATGTGGAGATTGAATGTTAAGCGTGTGCCAGATGTGACAGCCAGTATGGTTTGAGATGTGTTTACTGGCTGACCAGTCTGGGTGCTGGCAGGGTGCATGTTTGAACCTTGTCGGCAGAGATGAAGGTGGTGACGTCAGGTAGACTTCTTTGGCGATGCCGTACGTGTTGTTCTGAGGGAGCCAGGGTTATCAACTGCATGATGTAGTGTTGCAAATATACTGTTGTTATTGTTGTTGTTGTTGTTGCTTGGGTAGTGACAGGGTTCTGTGATGTGATTGTTTGGTCATCAGCATTTGAGAAGACTTTCACGCTGATGGAAAATCATACAGGAAGGCCATATATGTCTATATGATTGCACGTACCTTTGCTACCATCTACTTTGCCATGCTCTCTCTCTCTCTCTCTCTCTCTCTCTCTCTCTCTCTCTCTCTCTCTCTCTCTCTCTCTCTCTCTCTCTCTCTCTCAGCCAGCTAGAACATGCAAGTAATGCTACAAAATAAACTAAATGATACTAGTAATTCACGCAGCACTTCAGAAAATTTTCTAGAAACACTTGCAAGCCACGGCTGAACAGCTATGCCCCTTGCGGTAAAAACTAGGCTGCGGGTACCGCTCCAGAACCGAGCTATTTAATCTGACAAGATTGGAACAAAAACATCGTCATGATGACCAGAAAGTGGCCATCATCCTCCTCCTGCTCCAAACAATTTGAGTCTGGTCAAGGCACATGATCAGTCGAGGCACACGAGAGGTAACTGAAACGATGCAGTGATGGAGGGTGGAAGTGGTAGCGTTGGTCCACACAACATCCACAATGTGGTAGTTTGATGGTGATCCACATAATATCTACGCCCACAGTGTGATAATAAGGTGGTGGTTCACCCAAAATCTACCCCCATAGTGAGACAATGGTTCACTCAATATCTACCCCTACACGGAGAGACAATATGCAAGTGACATATCTAACATCCACTCCTGAAAAACATCAGAAATACAAAGCAGGACAGAACGCCACTGCTTCCAATACGAACAATGATTTCCGAAAGAAATCGAAATCAAAAGACACCACAAAAATACTGGCTACATGACAGACTCCTTTCCTTACTTGAATAAAAGATATAGAAAAAGATGTCAGAGTGCTGGGGAAATGTGTGGCCTGCCTGTCCTACTTATACAGAGGGCAGGAGGCACGAGAGAAGTGGCAGCATGTTTGGCGCTCCTAAGGTCAGAACGTGTCCGCCAATGTGTTCCCGTGGGAGGCTATTTCTAGCCTCGGTGGTGTGGACACAAGCACCCAGGATGGTGAGGTGCTGCAGGAGAAGATAAAGAGACAGTACTCCTTTCATAATATACATATATATATATATATATATATATATATATATATATATATATATATATATATATATATATATCGATATTAGTATGATACAGAAGAACGATTGTTGAGTGATTGATGAGTGTGTGAATGTGATGGATAGATGGTGGATGTGTGATGAGGTGCGCTACCACCACTGGCCTGGCTACCACACCAACCACTTCCACCATCCATGACCTGAAGGGCCAGGCGTCACCAACCCACCGTCACACCCCTAGCATCATCCCCCACCCACCCACTGGCCAAACAACCCACCCTTCTATCTTAACCCTCCCTAACTCCCCACCCCCAACTTCTTACCTACCCACGCTCCTCAGCCAACGCACTTACCTACATAAGCTTTCCTAACCTACCTACATACCTACATACCTATCCACATTCTCACAGCCTCCCACTCAACCTTTCACCCACGGCTCTCTCCCCCCCATGTTCTACCGACCACCTCCCTCCCCCCCATCAGCTGTCCATGTTCTATCAGCCACTCTCCCACCCCCTCCCCCAAGGTACCTCCGAATTCGAACCATGGTCCTCACAGCCACCACTCTCACCGGCTAACGACCTTCCCACAAATCCACAAGAGCGGTGGGTACTTCCGACGTGTCCCCGGGCAGTACCAGTACCGGGCCCACCATGCAACTCCTTCCTCACCCTTCCCCCCGCCCCCCACCACACGTGCCTAGCGGTACCACACTACGCAAGCACCTGGTCTGAGCCTGCCTCAAGAGCTACAACATCAGTACCAGCGGTGGAATAAACTGCTCGTCACAAGGCCTCTCTCGCCTCCCTATGTGGCCTGTGGGTCCGGGAGAAGAGCTGCTACCACATCTCTCGCTCACACACCTGGGAGGTGGTGGCAGCAGCATCTGGTCCGACTCGTGTCCACGATTGCAACGTCAACGAGGAGGTTACGCTGCGTCAAACCCCTTGACCTCTTGGTGTTTTATATTAATCACTCAGGATTACATTACGGCACGTAACGTCGGGCATAGGATGACTTAGCTTCCAACTGTTATCTTTCGATAGCCAAAGGGACGATAGTCATCTAATTTTCCTTCACGAGATAACTAAGCAAGCAACGTGGACACGTCTTGACTCACGCGTCAGCCCAAGGCATCACTAAAGAACCCAGGACGGGAGTCTTGGTCCTCCTTCCTTTTTTTTTTTTTCTTTTTTTTTTTACAACGGGGTCTTGACGCCATTACTTTTAGCCCAGACCTGTAATGTAACAGGAGCGACAGGTCAGCCGGCTGGCTGGCTAAGGTAGATCTCGAAGCGTTTCGAAAGTGCTGTTTAGTTTGTATGGATACCACTACATAGAGGGTTGCAGCAACATGACAGTGGACACAGACTAGCTAGAGAAAGCAACCAAGCCACCAGCATCTGTTCATATTCATATATTCAACTTTATACAAAAAGAAAACGACCGCTAAGCATATTAGGAAGAACACAAAAAGAAAAATATCGCAAACATTCATAGAACTAACTCTACTGGCATTAGGCAATATGGTAACTTTAACAACCAGAAGTATATATATATATATATATATATATATATATATATATATATATATATATATATATATATATATATATATATATATATATATAATGAAATATATTCTCCATTCTTATAATAACAGGTGAAAGCAGATGATATACTAATTGATAAATTAACTGGCAGTAAGTGATACTGTATCAGGAATCTGAGATTACAAAATATCCATTACAGCACAGTAATGAGCTAAGTCCTGTAGGCTCTGTTTACCTACAAATCCCGTTGCTCACTGTACAATACGTATGGCACCCTGCAAGGTGTACTTTGTTATAATATTTGTACAATATTTGATATTTTACATAAATCATAGCTACTACGAAGGTCAATACATTATGGACGCAATACATTATTCACGTAAGTAACTGTACACAATGAAACGTAAGTGTTTATCAGTCATAGCAAACCTAAATCTCTTTTACAGACAGCAGAGTATTGAACTAACTCATAGGGAAAGGTTTGAAAACTATGATCAAGAGGGTCACTACTATAAATATTCCAGCAACAACAAGTGTAGTCATACAACATACTCACCGAGGCATGATTCCTCGGGGTCCCAGCTGGCTATGGCTTCTTCAAGCTGGAAAAAAAGACACATGTGATCAACACTGAGGATCCGAACACCAGGGACAAGTCTGGGAACAGCGTAAACAATGATTGAACAAGGGGATAACAGTCAAGGGAAATACTGAGTCAAGTCTGAGGGAGGCTGAGAAATAGCAAGAAATGAGAGATAGTGTGGTGTGATGGTCAAGGATATAATGTGCAGTAATTTCAAGGATAGTAAGGTAATAGTAAAGTCAGTGATGGTATGGCGATAGTAAAGTCAGGGATGATATGGTGATGGTAAAGTCAGGGATGGTATGGTGATAGTACAGTCAGGGATGGTATGGTAATAGTAAAATCAGGAATGGTATAGCAATAGTAAAGGAAGATCTGGAATAGTATAGGATAGTAATAAAAAGTCAGGATTATTCCGTTGTTAGTAAAGGTGTGGTCATATGAATGTAGAAAAAGTCATGGGTAATATGTTATAGCAATAAAGGCAGTAAAGTCAAGGAAATTCTAATAATAATAAAGAAGTCAGGTATGGGTCACAATTACAGAATTATTCGCCTGACTGGAAAGTTGTCTAATAAAGATCTTCGAGAATTAAGAAAGCGAAGGGAGATACTAAACTGAAAATTCGTAGTAAACTATCAAAATTAACATTGAAATTAACTGTTCAGATGAGTGAATAGCGACTAGTTTCCAGAAACACATTATCACTGCAGGTCAACAGCGATGGGAAAGTAACACGCTGGTTAACATATCCTGTCAATAAGCTATGGTCTTGACCAGCATCTTCGAGTGTGTGTACGAGTGATAGTAATACATCCTTGACCCGACGCTATGGCGGGTTATGTAGAGGGGCAAGGGTGGAGGGAGCCAGCAACAGCCATGTAGCGCAGCCTGGCCATAGATGGTCAGTCAGGTGTCTCCCCAACCCTATGTCGCCCTAGAAGCTGGCGGGTCAGGGCTGCTGCACCCCAATATGTAGGTGGGACAGTCCAGTATGTATGCCCATATGTATGTGCGCGCTTGTGTGTGAGAGAGAGAGAGAGAGAGAGAGAGAGAGAGAGAGAGAGAGAGAGAGAGAGAGAGAGAGAGAGAGAGAGAGAGAGGCCTGAAACACCCACCCTGACTATGAGAGCGAGGGACTGCGCCAAGATGGGAGCCACGCCGTGGAAGAGGACCTGGTACTGGTAGTGGGTGACGGAGGAGAGCCTCCGCAGGTGCTGCCCGTACACGTCCTCCACACACTGCAGCCGCTGAGACAGCGTCCGCTCCGTCGAGGCCACCACCACAGCCATCCGTAACCGTGGCTCCAACTCTGCAAGTAAAGATCAATAATGATAACAAAGTAACATGAAGAATAAAGGTGATGCTCGCAGCATTCTACAGGCTCAGTAAGGAGCAGGATGGCTGTGCTCCTAACATCAAATGACACTAAAAATGCCCATACGTTTTTCTGCTGATCATACGACACCAGAATCCACCACCCCTTGAAGTCCTGGATCTTTGAATGTCTTTGAAGTCCTGAGCCTTAAAATGTACGACCAATAACTTCAGATCTTTATTTGTGTATCTCATAATCTTATAATCTAGTATTTCTAGTGATAAAATTAAGACGAACATAACACCGTGTGGACCTAAGACTCGGTATTCATTAGTACTACACTAATGATATCCTTCCTTAATGTACCCTTTCCACCCTACAGAGGTCCTGATAACCGATAGACGGAGAGGACGTAATAGTCAACACTTCTCCCTTCGCTCTTGAGTGGAGTTGGATTCGACTGGATATGACGTTCCAGAAAGCATACAATTCAATCATTTAAAGAAATATAAAGTTCTTGCAACTTTCTTTGCATACACATCAAAAATCCCACACAAACACATATAGACAAACAGACACACAGAGACCTCAACACACACATGAAATCACACATACAGACAGACTCTCAGGGAGGGTAGCAGTTTACCACCGCTCCCCCCAGGAGCCGAGGTAATTAAACCTAAGAATTACTGTAACTAAACTTGATATCTCCAGCTGATAACATTTCCAGGGTGACGCTGGGGTAACTTACCACCTCTTGCCCTTTAATCAGGTCAGAACACAAGTCATCCCTCAGTGCAACAAGTGTGTGGCCACTTTACAAACAACCAGTGATCAAATTGCCTCACCGTCTGTGACAAACGTCGTGGGAATCATGTGATTATCTTGAACGATAAACGTAAGTACTGGGAAAAAAAAAACTTTTGGGTGCAGCTTCAAAGCACACAGTGCAAGCTTTTCCCCACGCCAACTCTTACACCATTACTGGCCTCCCACACAAAGCAGCAGACATTCCTGTATGACTCTTGCCTCCCACAAAGAGCAGCAGACATTCCTGCGTGACCCTGACCTCCTCACAGGTCACTAGGAAGGATCCCACTCAGTACAAAGTGGACACAGCGCCTCACGGATGAAACCAACCGGGAGTGGAGTAGAAGATAAACATCAGGCCCTGACGTGCGGTAGCCAGGCCCTGACGTGCGGTAGCCAGGCCCTGACGTGCGGTAGCCAGGCCCTGACGTGCGGTAGCCAGGTCCTGACGTGCGGTAGCCAGGTCCTGACGTGCGGTAGCCAGGCCCTGACGTGCGGTAGCCAGGCCCTGACGTGCGGTAGCCAGGCCCTGACGTGCGGTAGCCAGGTCCTGACGTGCGGTAGCCAGGCCCTGACGTGCGGTAGCCAGGCCCTGACGTGCGGTAGCCAGGCCCTGACGTGCGGTAGCCAGGTCCTGACGTGCGGTAGCCAGGCCCTGACGTGCGGTAGCCAGGCCCTGACGTGCGGTAGCCAGACCCTGAAGGTGTGGTGTTCCCTGGTCGTGGATACTTGACAACAGATCACCACGAGAAAGATCACTCATTGTACCATCACTGGTCAGACATAGAAGGCCTGGGGACCTGGCATCCCCTCATTAAGGCCAAACACGCGAGAATATCAACGTAGATATAACAGAGAATATCATACATCATACATTCGAGTATCAACTAGGTATAACATAGAATATCATACATCATACACCCGAATATCATCCTAGGTACAACAGAGAATATCATACATCATACATCCGAAAATCTACATATGTATAACTATCATACATCATACATCAACTATAGTGACTGCTCTTACATGGTGTAAAATCTCATATTGTCACCCCAATCTTCAGGTTTCGTGATAAGCTTTATCAAAGATACGATCATCTGATGACCACGGAGATACGGGTGTGTTCCCATCCACACATCTCCATTATTATGGTTAGGAAAGACCTTGAATACATCATACAGTGCTTACCATCTTCCTGAGACGTGCTGTAAAGCTATGAACACACACACACACACACACACACACACACACACACACATGGGCGGTTGGTTGTAGGCAACCACCGACCAGGGAGGTACAACCCCTGTGGTAGTGGCGCGGTGAGCCAGCACTACAGTGGTTGTCAAGTTCCCTTCCTACTCCAGACTGTTATCTCTTCAAGCACACTCTGTCTCACACGTAGTACTCAACACTATATATCTCACAAGATTCATTATTTTCAACCTTGTATCTTCCTGCACGAGCGTCCGTCCACCTCTCTCTCTCTCTCTCTCTCTCTCTCTCTCTCTCTCTCTCTCTCTCTCTCTCTCTCTCTCTCTCTCTCTCTCTCTCAGTATTATATCAGAATGTAATCAAAAGTAATCAAAATATAACTCAGCTCTTCATGGGCTGGGCTGATGGACATAATGCTCCTCAAACCCAACATACGTGACCTTGAGGAGGGTTGAATGACGTTGCCACAGAGTAAAACAAAAGAAAGTCGATAGATAGCGAATTAAGATGAACGTGATCATGATATCGATATATGGAAAGAGAAATGATATCTTAGTACAATACGTATACTCATCGGTAACATACTCCTTTTCTTCTTGTGGCTTTCGTGTGTTATAGGAATCACTGATTTATCGATAAAGAGTATTCAATACCCCAGGGCCTGTACCATCACCGTACCATACATCAGACATACAATATATATAACAATATTAACGTTACTGCTCAAAGTTACAGGTGTTCATTTCAACGATGGCAAGAGACAAATATTGACCTGTCGCACACCACAAGTGGGAACCCTTGATCAAATTGTTCTTGGTAAGTATCGACCATTGATTACGTGAGGTTACAGGTAAGCCTCAGCCATCATTAGAGTCAATACCCTCAAAGACTTGCGTTATCATCAGTAATCAGATATCGTCAGACCAGTTAATAACTTAATCGCTACAATGAGCCACGTCAAATTACCAGCGTCTGCAACATCTAACCGACACAGTTGCTATGTAGTTCGATGTGAGTCCCATTAACACCCCCCCCCCCCTTCCTTCCTCCGTTCCTTCCGCTCTCACGGTAATAAACGCCTCGCCGTCATCGTAGATGATAGGTTGGTGTGATTTAGTACGAAACAGACAGGGTTGCAGGGGCACCGTGTGGTTCCCAAACACAAAAGGAATTCTTATAGTAAAACGTCTATGAGGAGTGTAGGTGAGACTGTAATGCTTCAGATATGTAGACCCCAAGAAAGCAAGCTTCTTTTTTCTATATCTCTTCACGTCATCACAGTAAACGTGGAGTCATAAACTTGTTATATCCAGTGAAAAGTTTCGACCCAGTTCCTGGATGAACTGTGGTGTCTGGCCACACCAGACGGTCGGTCATTCCCAGAACACAGTCTGATGATACCTGACCGACTTGACCACCAATGGTACGACAGTCACAACCTGGTAGGTAGGTACCTTCTGACTCAGTCCTCAACTCACGGTCAAATCTGACGGAATATCCTACTTGCTCAAGACGCATTATGCAGAGTTGTACTTTTGTCTGAAATAATGTGGAGACCTTTTTTTCCGATGCGCGACATCACCATTTCGTTAAACTACAGGAGGTGAACTTACGTTGCTTGGAGCAGCAAGGAGTAATGCTGAGGTTGGAAGTATAACCTAACTAGAAACGCACCAGACACTTCGTCTGTTTTTTGTTTCGTTTTTATGATTAACATCACTGTTATACAGTGAACACAGCTGGTTTGTTTAATCACCAAATGTTATGTTTCTCAGATAATGTAAGCTTCAATCGAGTCGAGCAGGCAATGTAAATGGATAGATTCGAAGTCAGCGAAGTATAAGTATAAATGAATCTCCCTATGTGAGATCAAACTCTAAAACAAATCGATGCTTAAAAGTACACGACACGAGTGGAAACCCCTTCATATTGCGCGGGAGGGAGAGAAGGTGCTCTGATTACGGCACACACACACACACACACACACACACACACCCATCGTGTTGAGGATGAGACCACTTTACGACTGACTATCGAGGCAACATGACAGACACAGAGCAGGAGACACGAGCTTGTGAAACTTATCAAAATTCGTATCTAGTAACCAAACACCGGAGGCGGCAATCAGTCTGGAATCGTAATGTTCAGTTTTGTATGAAATCGTCTGTCGGTAGTGATCTGTCAGCTGCGGATGGGAACCCAGAATGGTGACACCTGGCTAGAAAGGAACCCGAGGAGGTATATGGAAGGAGTTTATGACAACTGTATCATCAGACGGACTTGAACTTGGAATGAACCGAGGCGCTCCACCCGTCAACTGAATGAGGATGGCTCTGTCAGCTGAGGTAGGGAGGAGGACGTAAGCATCAGACGAGGTGGATGGCTGTATCAGCTGAGGTAAGGAGGAGGCAGCGTCAAGGCTGTGAGGAAGCGTGATACACTCCTTCAGGGACACAACAGAAGCCACCACTTTGTGGCAACTAGTGAGGTTTGTCAACTGCTTCTTATTTTGATACTGCCCAGACTCCTTCACCTTCTGACCTTTACTTGCTCCCCACAAGCTGGTACCAGCCATTAGCTTCATGGTATTGTGTCACCAAGATAACCCAGTGACGACCAATATTACCTTTAGACGGGTGAGAATGGTCACAGGACAGAATCCCAATATTAACGTATGAATTATTTCTAGACGGAATAAGATTGAAAGATCAAGGGTGAAATGAACGACTGGGTCATAAAAAACGAGGAAATGATTAAAGATACCCACTTTAACGACCAATCCCCTGAGGGAGGATGAACAGCTGGGTCGAATGAGGACCAACCGCCGCGACCAGGATTCGAACCCAAGTGTTGAACCTCAGGGTCCGTGAATGCGTCACGATAACTGCCACACACACACACACACACACACACACACATGCGTATACATATTTACTTCTACTTTGAGTTGTCCATGTTTGGTGTTTAACATTTTCAGCCGTCATGTAGACGCATTCTCAACGCTGCTCAGCGCCGGACGGCCGGCAGCATCAGCGGTGCGCGGCGCAGCAACGCGGGCTGGACGAAGCTAAAGATTGTGGGAGGCCAGGCCACCATAAATACTGCCAGTGTGGCCAAACCTGTACGGCAACCTGGCCTGACCTGGCCTCCCTCCTCCTCCTGCTGCTGCAGGTGGTGGTCAAGCATCATAGGCCAGACGACGCTGGATGACACAGCCTCGCCACCTAAACTACCCAACTACATCCCAACTGATCGTTACAATCCTAAGGTCGAAATTTACACTAGGGAGGAAGAAAACCGACACGCAGTTCAACAAACACAGAGAAAAAAGAAGATGCAAAAAAAATCCTAGCAACTGAAAAACAAAAAGAAAAACAAAAAAAAAATACGTTTTTTTTCTATTCTCGTTCACATTCTTTCCAGATTTCATCGACGTGGACTGACGGTGGCGAGTGTGTGGAGGAGAAGATTTTTGAGAGAGAGAGAGAGAGAGAGAGAGAGAGAGAGAGAGAGAGAGAGAGAGAGAGAGAGAGAGAGAGAGAGTGTTGATGGAGGGGGGGTCGGAGTGTTGGGTTGGTAGGTTTATGTATCCAGCTGAACGTGAGGTTTTACCGAGCCACAGGCTGACTGGTTCTGTAAAACGCCTGTAACTGTAACTCGTCGTTGATCACCTTCAGAACTTGGGCATGAAGCCCCTGAGCCTGACGAGGCATTCGATCTCCTCCTGGCTTACAAATTGGTCGTTTTGAAGGATCTGAGCTGACGTGGGAACTGAAATTATCATCAACAGAAAATGGGAAAGGTAATGACAGAATACGGATGGCGTTTCTGTAAGGCACTGGGGAGGTGGGAGGGTATGGGTCGTAGGGCAACGCACCCCCATCAGGGGAGTATGGGGATGTGGGGATCACAAGAAGCTGAGAGACAGCTCATAACGCCTCATCCAGGCCTGGCGCACAGTCTAGTTAGCGTCGTTGACTGTTTGAACCTCACGGACCAGGGTTCGTGCACAAAGCAGTCGACTCTAAGTCAACCCAACTGTTCATTTCTTTACCCATATTTACTCTAAAACGCTACTAAAACTTATGCTCAGCTTGAGTTAGTCTATACAAATATTATCAAACATTTCCTTCGGTCAGATCTAATGATAATAATGATAATAGTAATGATAATAATGATAATGATAATAAGAATGATAATGACAATAATGTAAAAATAATATATGATGAAAATTATATTGAATAATGATATTAGTAAATAATAATAATATAAGAACATAATAATTTCTATAAACTGTCTATATAAAGCTTTCTTCCCTACAAAAGGTCTATTGAAACATGATATAAGCTTTGCCACAGTGGAGCTGGGAACACAGTTACTGGCTGCCCTTGTGAACGTTACTTGAGCTCTGATATAAAACTCAATATATCCCTCCCATCCATACTGGAGCACCCCTGGAGGACGCCAGAGTCCACAGTCATGAACCTGCTTTTGAAAAACAACAGATGAAAACGAGATTCTTAGAGTGACGAAGAAAAAAGCTATTCTTCTTGTTATATAGGAGAGAATTATAAGCCTTCCTTCTTGTTATATAGGAGAGAATTATAAGCCTTCCTTCTTGTTATATAGGAGAGAATTATAAGCCTTCCTTCTTGTTATATAGGAGAGAATTATAAGCCTTCCTTCTTGTTATACGGGAGAGCTTTATAAACCTACCTATCTATTACACGTGAAAACACTACAAACCTCTTTTCTCGTTTCACCCCAGAGCAATATAAGCTCCCAAACATGTCAAACAGAAGGGCACTCTCAGTCTCCCTGCTTGACACACTTAAGAACACTATGAGCGTCCTTACTCGTTACACCTGCGGCCATTAAAATCCCCTCCCCCCCCACCTGCTACACCTGAGAGCACTATTACAAGCCGGTTGTGTTATCTATTGGGTTATGTTATCTATTGGTTTGTGTCATCAATTGGGTTGTGTTAACTATTGGGTTGTGTTAACTATTGGGTTGTGTTAACTATTGGGTTGTGTTAACTATTGGGTTGTGTTAACTATTGGGTTGTGTTAACTATTGGGTTGTGTTAACTATTGGGTTGTGTTAACTATTGGGTTGTGTTAACTATTGGGTTGTGTTATCTATTGGGTTATGTTATCTATTGGTTTGTGTCATCAATTGGGTTGTGTTAACTATTGGGTTGTGTTAACTATTGGGTTGTGTTAACTATTGGGTTGTGTTAACTATTGGGTTGTGTTAACTATTGGGTTGTGTTAACTATTGGGTTGTGTTATCTATTGGGTTATGTTATCTATTGGTTTGTGTCATCAATTGGGTTGTGTTAACTATTGGGTTGTGTTAACTATTGGGTTGTGTTAACTATTGGGTTGTGTTAACTATTGGGTTGTGTTAACTATTGGGTTGTGTTAACTATTGGGTTGTGTTAACTATTGGGTTGTGTTAACTATTGGGTTGTGTTAACTATTGGGTTGTGTTAACTATTGGGTTGTGTTAACTATTGGGTTGTGTTATCTATTGGGTTATGTTATCTATTGGTTTGTGTCATCAATTGGGTTGTGTTAACTATTGGGTTGTGTTATCTATTGGTTTGTGTCATCAATTGGGTTGTGTTAACTATTGGGTTGTGTTATCTATTGGGTTATGTTATCTATTGGTTTGTGTCATCAATTGGGTTGTGTTAACTATTGGGTTGTGTTATCTATTGGGTTATGTTATCTATTGGTTTGTGTCATCAATTGGGTTGTGTTAACTATTGGGTTGTGTTAACTATTGGGTTGTGTTATCTATTGGGTTATGTTATCTATTGGTTTGTGTCATCAATTGGGTTGTGTTAACTATTGGGTTGTGTTAACTATTGGGTTGTGTTAACTATTGGGTTGTGTTATCTATTGGGTTATGTTATCTATTGGTTTGTGTCATCAATTGGGTTGTGTTAACTATTGGGTTGTGTTAACTATTGGGTTGTGTTATCTATTGGGTTATGTTATCTATTGGTTTGTGTCATCAATTGGGTTGTGTTAACTATTGGGTTGTGTTAACTATTGGGTTGTGTTATCTATTGGGTTATGTTATCTATTGGTTTGTGTCATCAATTGGGTTGTGTTAACTATTGGGTTGTGTTAACTATTGGGTTGTGTTAACTATTGGGTTGTGTTAACTATTGGGTTGTGTTAACTATTGGGTTGTGTTATCTATTGGGTTATGTTATCTATTGGTTTGTGTCATCAATTGGGTTGTGTTAACTATTGGGTTGTGTTATCTATTGGGTTATGTTATCTATTGGTTTGTGTCATCAATTGGGTTGTGTTAACTATTGGGTTGTGTTAACTATTGGGTTGTGTTATCTATTGGGTTATGTTATCTATTGGTTTGTGTCATCAATTGGGTTGTGTTAACTATTGGGTTGTGTTATCTATTGGGTTATGTTATCTATTGGTTTGTGTCATCAATTGGGTTGTGTTAACTATTGGGTTGTGTTATCTATTGGGTTATGTTATCTATTGGTTTGTGTCATCAATTGGGTTGTGTTAACTATTGGGTTGTGTTAACTATTGGGTTGTGTTAACTATTGGGTTGTGTTAACTATTGGGTTGTGTTAACTATTGGGTTGTGTTAACTATTGGGTTGTGTTATCTATTGGGTTATGTTATCTATTGGTTTGTGTCATCAATTGGGTTGTGTTAACTATTGGGTTGTGTTAACTATTGGGTTGTGTTATCTATTGGTTTGTGTCATCAATTGGGTTGTGTTAACTATTGGGTTGTGTTATCTATTGGGTTATGTTATCTATTGGTTTGTGTCATCAATTGGGTTGTGTTAACTATTGGGTTGTGTTAACTATTGGGTTGTGTTAACTATTGGGTTGTGTTAACTATTGGGTTGTGTTATCTATTGGGTTATGTTATCTATTGGTTTGTGTCATCAATTGGGTTGTGTTAACTATTGGGTTGTGTTAACTATTGGGTTGTGTTAACTATTGGGTTGTGTTAACTATTGGGTTGTGTTAACTATTGGGTTGTGTTAACTATTGGGTTGTGTTAACTATTGGGTTGTGTTAACTATTGGGTTGTGTTAACTATTGGGTTGTGTTAACTATTGGGTTGTGTTAACTATTGGGTTGTGTTAACTATTGGGTTGTGTTAACTATTGGGTTGTGTTAACTATTGGGTTGTGTTAACTATTGGGTTGTGTTAACTATTGGGTTGTGTTAACTATTGGGTTGTGTTAACTATTGGGTTGTGTTAACTATTGGGTTGTGTTATCTATTGGGTTATGTTATCTATTGGTTTGTGTCATCAATTGGGTTGTGTTAACTATTGGGTTGTGTTATCTATTGGGCTGTGTTATCTATTGGGTTATGTTATCTATTGGTTTGTGTCATCAATTGGGTTGTGTTAACTATTGGGTTGTGTTAACTATTGGGTTGTGTTAACTATTGGGTTGTGTTATCTATTGGGTTATGTTATCTATTGGTTTGTGTCATCAATTGGGTTGTGTTAACTATTGGGTTGTGTTATCTATTGGGTTATGTTATCTATTGGTTTGTGTCATCAATTGGGTTGTGTTAACTATTGGGTTGTGTTAACTATTGGGTTGTGTTAACTATTGGGTTGTGTTATCTATTGGGCTGTGTTATCTATTGGGTTATGTTATCTATTGGTTTGTGTCATCAATTGGGTTGTGTTAACTATTGGGTTGTGTTAACTATTGGGTTGTGTTATCTATTGGGTTATGTTATCTATTGGTTTGTGTCATCAATTGGGTTGTGTTAACTATTGGGTTGTGTTAACTATTGGGTTGTGTTAACTATTGGGTTGTGTTATCTATTGGGTTATGTTATCTATTGGTTTGTGTCATCAATTGGGTTGTGTTAACTATTGGGTTGTGTTATCTATTGGGTTATGTTATCTATTGGTTTGTGTCATCAATTGGGTTGTGTTAACTATTGGGTTGTGTTATCTATTGGGTTATGTTATCTATTGGTTTGTGTCATCAATTGGGTTGTGTTAACTATTGGGTTGTGTTATCTATTGGGTTATGTTATCTATTGGTTTGTGTCATCAATTGGGTTGTGTTAACTATTGGGTTGTGTTATCTATTGGTTTGTGTCATCAATTGGGTTGTGTTAACTATTGGGTTGTGTTAACTATTGGGTTGTGTTAACTATTGGGTTGTGTTAACTATTGGGTTGTGTTAACTATTGGGTTGTGTTAACTATTGGGTTGTGTTAACTATTGGGTTGTGTTAACTATTGGGTTGTGTTAACTATTGGGTTGTGTTAACTATTGGGTTGTGTTAACTATTGGGTTGTGTTATCTATTGGGTTATGTTATCTATTGGTTTGTGTCATCAATTGGGTTGTGTTAACTATTGGGTTGTGTTAACTATTGGGTTGTGTTAACTATTGGGTTGTGTTATCTATTGGGTTATGTTATCTATTGGTTTGTGTCATCAATTGGGTTGTGTTAACTATTTGGTTGTGTTATCTATTGGGCTGTGTTATCTATTGGTTTGTGTCATCAATTGGGTTGTGTTAACTATTGGGTTGTGTTATCTATTGGGTTATGTTATCTATTGGTTTGTGTCATCTATTTGGTCATGTTACCTATTGGGTTTTGCCATCTATACAGTGAGCGCTGTCTGATTAGGATCAGATCGTCTACAATGTCTCTGTTGAGGTAGGTTTTGCTTTTTCTTAATTCTTCATGTGAGAGATGGACGTCCATCTTCAACGCTTCCACCCTCTCTTGGGTCACCCGCATCACAACACATTAGCCCACTAAAACATACACACGTAAACACAAACACTCGTACTCAAGACAGATACACTGGCGTACCAAACAGTGACACATGTACATCCACACACGACACTACGACGAACGACGAACGACACATGCATAAAAGATAACCTACGTGAAGGAGTAGCCACGACAGACACACACCAGGAACACATACCAACCACCGTTCACCAGTATAACATGCATTTAAACAAACAAGCACCGACTATGTACAGATATTACGAACTGGACATCGGCCACATGATGTTCGCAACCTGTGTGTTCTATAACACGTACAGCGGTAAAATGTCAGGGAGGAGGTAGCGTGGTACAAGCGCTACCTGGACCGACCAGGGCACACGTTGCCCCAGCCACCACACTGTCACCAAACCTACGACAAATGGGAAGAGGTTCTCACAGAGGCAGTGGGAACCACGGAGCCTCATCAGACCAGGAGACCGCATCATCAACTACCTCAACGTCTCTAAGATGCACCACAGCCTCAAGGAGGAACCATCTCAAGTATCTTTCTCGAGCTATTGAATCATCTACTGGAGCTGTTGTTACCTCGTTATTATGACACGCGTGTACCACTCTCATAAGGAATTATAACAGATGATTATATTTCCAACAAGTTCCTTGCTTCATTTCATCTCATGTTCCCTGGTTATTCTATCTTCGTATTTGTCGACGAACAGTTCAGTGTCGACATCATCATCAACAAACTGCTACAAAAACGTTATAGGTTGTGAGCAAGTCACAAGGAGGCACATTATCTTCGAGTTTCCAGACCTTTGAGTTTCCAGACCTTCGAGTTTCCAGACACACTCAGAGACAAACTCCGTCAGCGTACGTGGACAAGGTTCCTCACTGCCTTCTACCTATGCTGACTCAAGGCCAACCCTGGCACCGAGTCTGCCACTTCCACATTTGCATGCAGAAATCAAATGATTTTTCTCGCCTCTGATTACACAGAGGCAGACGCATGACTGTCTAAACATGCGTGAGCACACACGGGAATGCTCATCCGCATACACGTTTATCTAAACGCACACAGTTCTGTTTAACGAATACAACAAAAAACATGTACGATTTCAGAGCGTGGATAACACGGATTAATGGCCGATCTGTCTATCTGTAATGACCACAGAGCCAATTTCTAAGGAAGAGTCATGGCGTTACCCCAAGATCTCCTTCCAGAGGAGTCCTTCTGCAGCCCAACGATGCGCTGCTTCCAGCAGCAGGGAAATGTGAACGCCATTAAAATAAAAAGCTTTGTGACAAGATTGCTCTCCCATTGATACAGTCTCGCCAAAGGTAACTTTTGCTGACATCAGTGGAAGACATTCAACACCCTCACGTCCACACGTGACGTCACTGCTAGACATCACTAAGACATCTCACACATATACGACGTCAGTCACTGGCAGACATCACCAAGACAACTCACACACGCTGTCCCATACATGATGTCACTGGCAGACATCACTTTGACATCTCATCCACAAGTGACATCACTCGAACTTTCACAAAGAATTACGGGCCTGAGGCACTCTGGTGGTGAGAGGCCGAAACATCCTGTAAATAAAGACACTGAAAACGGCCTGTGGATGACGTTAATGTTTGGAAAATGAAAGAAAGTTTACAGTATAATGGGAATACACGGTTACATGAGACAACGAATGATGAGGGACCCTCATCATCACAACGAGTATCAGAACACAAGAAGCATTAAGCATAAAGTTTAAACTTCAGCTTAATACATATTATGGTTTACACTTACACGTCCCTCACACGACTCTGTGTGTGTGTGTGTGTGTGTGTGTGTGTGTGTGTGTGTGTGTGTGACACTCTACCATCTGGAGTTACCGATCTGAGTATTAAATACCTGGACGTGACACCACGTGTTTACTTACTCCTCTCTCTTCTTCAAGTTCGTCAGAGGAGTGTGGTTCGCATCTATCAAAAATGAAGAAGTTGCTTTGCTTATGTTCCTAAGGGGACGCTGGACTCCTCAGCTCCGCTCCAGGGAGCTTGCCCACACCTACACACACACACACACACACACACACACACACACACACACACACACACACACACACACGGGCCTCTGTGGTGTAGTGGCTGGCGTTACTGACCATGAGTCATCAAGGATCAGCCTGGGGTAGGAGCCGCGTGGGTTTGAATCCTGGGCGTGGCAGTCGGCCTACACCCAAGCCAGGTGTTCATCTGCCCTCGGGGCTGGGCGATAAATGGGTACTTAGCTTAGGTTAGGGAGTGTGTGTGTGTGTGTGTGTGTGTGTGTGTGTGTGTGTGTGTGTGTGTGTGTGTGTGTGTACACATACGTAGGAATAAAGACATGATACATATATACAAGTCTCTCCCCGTAACACACACACACACACACACACACACACACACACACACACACGTATATACGAGAGCAAACATTCGCAGACAGAGGGACACACACGGATACACATGGGGCCTAGAGGGAGGAAGTCATCCACAAAGGAATCTCCGGACTTGTTCCATACTATGAGCACCTTGTCCACAAAAAAAAATCAAACGAAGCGGTTGGTGGACTGTGATGTTCTCGACAGCCACAGGGCATCTGACGCTGTCCCTTAAATGGAGGATGGTAAAAAAAAAATGGACTTCCATAGAGGATTAAGAAGAGAATACTATCGACGGATCAGACGGTCCCTAAAGTGAGGGGGAGAGACGAGTCACGTCAGAGGTGACATTCCACCCTAATGGTGTACACCAGGGGATTGTCTTGAGCCCACTGGTGTTCCTGGTGGTCGACCTGCATTGCTTCCCAAAGGAACATGACACATCTCCAGATATGTTTGTGGATGATACTAACCTTATGTGATGAGTCCAGGATAGCGACGACCATCAGTGAGACTTAACCTTCATAATACATGGTTAGTGAAACTCTAAGCGACTTACAGTGAGCAAAATGGGGGCACAGTGCACAGTCAGAGCCTGGGTGTGGCTATCATCCTTCATGAGTAAAGTACAAGCATCAGCTTGTGAAAGGATCTCAGGCGTCTCTATAATACCAGGTCGGGTACTAGAAATCCACAACTTCTTGAGTTGTAAAGGAGGAAGGTCATAGATAATTTGGTGTTAAAATTACTTCCATTCCAAAGATAATGTTTGATGAGCAATATATATAAAGCTTACAGACGGGACTCAGCTTAATCCAGACAACCTAACCTGAGCCACAAATTTGGTTATGAAAGTCAATCACTGAGCGACGAACCCTAACCCATACATAACCATATTTTTCCCAACAGACTGTTCCTACATCTTCAGGGGTGCGCTCCACACAGGAGCAGGTCTTTTACTCTTTAACAGAGAGTGGAAAAAATTCTTGTCTATGTACACGGTATTATAGTCTATAAAACGTATGCTAAGACTGCCTGAAGTAAGGGCGCTCAGCTACTGGGGGAAAAAAACAGCAACCATCTAGACCCACGTAATTGGACAAGGACATGATTACAGGTTCCAAGTTCCTCGCTGGATTCGAAGATACGAATATCGAACGCTTCTCCGAAGTGCAGGGAACAGAACAACCAGAGGACCTTCTGCTATGCAACAGAAGCGTCAAGAAAAATGTTGGAATAAACTTGTAGAGTAATTAAGCTGTGTACGAACAAGACGAACTTGCGGTACTTGTTGCTGGAAAGTTTTAATACGTGTATGTGAGAAATGAGAGGTTTTGAGTTGTGGGGGCCATACGAGAGTCGAACTCTGTCTCCCCGTAGGTACGAGAAGATGAATAGACACATACACACACAGAGGAAGCTAGAGGAGGAGGACAGTGGACGGGAGTGACACGGAGGCGAGGCGAGGCGGGCCCAGGCAGGGGAGTCAACGTCCTCATTCACGCCTCTGACAACCTCCTCCAGTCTTCCGCCGGCTCACCTGCTGCTGCTGCTGCTGCCTTCCCGTGACGCCGGGACCGCCGGGGTCCACCAGTCCCACTAATCTACCACCACCACCACTACCGCTACTACCTGCATTACCATCACTGCCACCACCATCATCCAGTCCCACATAACGTCATTAGTCCCTTCCATAACACCATCAACTCCTAAACTCACATCACCAACCCCTCAAAACATACCACCAGCCCACCACCAACACAGATCACCAGACCATCTCCCTCAACACACACACACACACACACACACACACACACACACACACACACACACCACCACCACCAAGTCTCACACAGCGTAACGGAACCCAGACCCTTACAGTCGCCCGGCTACTATACGTGAGTAGCCAGTGATACAGAATACGTCTGAGGGGGTCCACAAGGCCGATAGATCGGTTCACGATGGACGTAGAGGATGTGGCTTTTCGTGTCCTGACGCTTCACCACCGCCACCAGTAATGTCCCTAAGGGTTTTCCATTCTCAACACCGTCCTTCTGAACAGTTCTACTGCGCTACGTAATTACATTTTCCAAATACATAACACGAGGATCGACCCTTACGATATTTCCTTCCTCCTCCCAACAGCGAAGCTAAGGAACACTCTTCCCTTTCCATAACATTTCTCCCTTTAAGAAACAGGTCCATTAAGGCACCTAACAATATTCTAAATTACTTTCTTCACTCTTCTTCGTACATTATTTTCCTCTACCCCGGATGGCCATGAATGGGGACAAGTCTGTCTCGTGCCATGTTGGTCATTTCGATATAAAATGATAAAAATCATCATTATTTAGTACCTTCAAATCGAAAACACCTGACATACAGAGAGCTAATTACAGACTGGAAGTCACTGACAGACGAAGAGTACAACCTCTACAAAAGCTTCATCCTCGCCTCCGCCAAGTGATGATCAAGACATCCCATCGTCAGCTTCACCCACCTCATCAAGTTCACATCCAAGAGACTCCTCCGTTTACGTTTCTTTCACACGAGATCCATAGTTTTCACGGCAGTGGACCGCTACCCCAGAAACCCCTGATTGAGGCCAATAAATGATCACAGTTGCAATAGGAAGCCGCTAATAATAGCGTTTCTCTTCCGGAGGGAAAAAGCTAACAAGGAATGGGATCATTACAACCATCAACTGTTCCCTGTTCAATGTTTCGATTGTGTGGCAGCTATCATCGACAGTAGTACTTTTGATTGCCAGGTCACAATCATCAACGACGGTGTTTTTGATTGTCAAATAGAAATCATCGACGATATTTTTCAGTGGTATCAATGTTGGTGTTTTCAGTGTCTGGTCACATTCATTAATGATGGTGTCTAGAGTGTCCGGTTATAAAGTCATCAGTGATGATATTTTGAGTTTTTGGCAACAATCTTGAGTAACAGCTCGACCCTTGAACACAACGTTACGATCCTTAAAGGTCAGGTCACAGGCTAGGCCATCATACCCAAGTGTCATTCTGTCGTCCTTCACAGAAAACAAAGACCAGGAAAGACCACAGCAAGGGCAAGAAAGACCAGTAAGAACCTGAAAACAGACAACAAAGATCAGGAAAGACCAAAGCAAAGACAACAAAAGACCAGAAGGAGCCTCAAAACAGACGAGAAAGACCAGAAAAGACCACAGCACAGACAACAAAGATCAGGAAAGACCACAGCACAGACGAGACAGACGAGGTCTAGCACAAGAGAGACAGACAGACAGAGAGAACGCCCTGGCCTGGGAGTATTGATGTGAACTGCCCGCCCCGTGAACACTGGCTGTTTGTCACAGAAGTAACCGAAACATTCCTCCAGGAGAGAGAGAGAGAGAGAGAGAGAGAGAGATAGGTTTGTGTTGGGCGTTCATTTCCCGCCGCGCCATACGCTCTGTGGCTCTCACGTGATCTTAAGTTGTCTCGCTAACAAATGAGTCTTCCACTTTACAAGCCTTGGGAGTCGTCTTTCCAGAATGAACATAGATGCTTGTTGGAGTCGTTGAGTGTCGTCAATATTGATTTTTATTTTCTTATTCCATTACGTATTTGTTGAAGAGAAAATGGTTCTTCGCCGGCAAAATGGCTGGAATCATATTAATCCCACCTCATATACCTGCAACAATTTTTCTTACGTAACTGTTGTTTCTCGCATTAGCGAGGCAGCGCCAGGAATAAGCAACTGAGCTCTCGAGGATTAGTCCTCTATTTGCTTCTCCCTACTTTTGAAGTGATGATGTTAAGGTGATAGGATGTTGTGAAGATAAGGGCGTAGTGAAGATAAGGATGTAGTGAAGATAAGGGTGTATAGAAAAAGAGTTTTGTGAGTGATGCAAGCTTGTTTCAAGGGCGGCCCGCAGAAAAACTAATGATTTATACAATAATGCATAAGAAGCTAGATGATGGCGAACACCTAACCAGGAAGGGATGGTTCGGACACCGGACATAAATACACTCCAGCCTCAATGTAGACCCGGATGTGATGCGATACGAAGGCGCGCACATCATCTCGGTAAGACACCGCCCTCCCTGGGGGATTCATCCTCAGGCTAAGGGTATTTACCTCTCGTTAAGTTAACCCTCCGTATCAGGTTTTTGCATTCATGTTGCACTTATACCTGACGGCAAGCGAACATGAAGCATCCACTTCAGTTTTTAACAAGATCTTCCGAACAAGGGAACAAGCGAAAGAAATGTAAAGCATATTTGTAAATTATTTAAGTCTAGTATTTGATACAAAGGTTCTCCAGATGTTGAAGAATTTCATAAAAAGACCCATCATATATATATATATATATATATATATATATATATATATATATATATATATATATATATATATATATATATATATATATATATATTCTAAAAATCTTACTAAAAGCAATTCGTATATTTACTACGTGTTTCAGAATATCATGAACTTTCTATCGTGGACGAAAATCCATTCCAGTAAAATGTGTAGGTGACAGGATGGAACTAGGTTAACACACGGGAGTCTTACATGAAATTCACTCAAGATCATAAGGAACTGTTAACCTCCCTAAGAGCTCTTTCCCTACAGAACTTCCTTAAAGTTGCTCTAGTTCCATAGTTTGGTCTTTGCTCCCGTGAGCTGGCTGCCTGTGTGCCCCCACCACTTGCTAGACCACGCAATACTGGCAAGCTGCTGCGTCACATGATTGCAGTATGGCCGTTGGTAACTCAAGGGTGGGCCGTTTTGATGACTATTTCTTTCCTTACACCTCGAAGCTTTGGAAGTCTACCTTCTTATGTCCTTCCCAGTAACTATGACCTGACACATCTTGAAAGACAGGTTTTTCACTTCCTCCGGAATTCGTTGATACTTTCCCTTGTCTCTTTACTTTACCCTCCTTTTATAAACCTCTGTATTTCATTAAGTTCCCGGCCTTGATGTGGACTTCAGTCCACGACTCGAGCCTCCAACGGAAGAAAATATAAAGCAGTAATATGTCAAAATCTCTAACCTCTACAACTATGCATAGCCTTTCATATTCATATATATACACCCTGATCTGACGCCTTCTCTGCCAAAAAAATGTGTCATTTCTGTAAGATGTTTCGACCAACATTATAAACTCAGCATTGTCAACCTGTGAAATGTGTTGCCTCTGTCAACAAACCAATCCAAAAGCAACACAATCATTAATTGTCTTATAACCACCAACACAACAACGTCTTGCAACATCTCCCTACAGTTACCACTACAACCTCCACACACGACCAGTTTCTCCCAAGAACTTGTTTCTGAAACACCTACCGTTCCTCACAACACCTGCCATTCCTCACAACACCTGCCATTCCTCTCAACACCTACCATTCCTCTCAACACCTACCATTCCTCTCAACACCTGCCATTCCTCGCAACACCTATCATTCCTCTCAACACCTACCATTCCTCTCAACACCTGCCATTCCTCGCAACACCTACCATTCCTCTCAACACCTGCTATTCCTCTCAACACCTACCGTTCCTCTCAGCTACGGGCCAACAAAACTACCTCCCGTCACCACTTACCAATACTGGGGTCGAAGGAGTCAATGGCATCGTGGAGGAGGATGGTGTCCCCGTCGAGGAGGTGTGCTGGGGCGTCAAGGTCGACCTCGGCGTGGGAGTCGGCCAAGGCCAGGGCGAAGGTGACCAACCGCAGCTCCTGGGCCACGGGTCGCAGCGCCTGCCCCACCGTCTGCGCCCCTTCACCCACCACCTGCGGCAGAGAGAGGGAGAGAGAGAGAGTTGAGCAACATCTAGCAGGCAGGTAACATAATGAGGATACAGTGACACAGTAATACACAAGATACAACGATCGAGTAATACAGTAATACACGGGATACAAAGATCGAATAATACAGTAATACACGGGATACAACGATCGAGTAATACAGTAATACACGGGATACAAAGATCGAATAATACAGTAATACACGGGATACAACGATCGAGTAATACAGTAATACACGGGATACAACGATCTAGTAATACAGTAATACACGGGATACAACGCTCGAGTAATGCAGTAATAGATTGCAATATGATGTTTCGCAGTCAAATCCGTGGTGCACACTCCACGGCGCTGTAGGAGGGAACAGGTCCTCCTTATCCGGATGATCCTTGGCAGCGTGCGACGGGTGAGTAGGATGCTGACGGGTAGAGGTAAGAATGACTGTGTGGGGGAACAGGAGAGGATGTTCAGGTGGACGAGTTGGGGCTGCGTGGGCCATATGTCACAAATGCTGGGCGTTGAAAGAAGGATAAGAGAGAGACGATATGGGATCATGGACTGTGTCGGAAGATGAAAGATGATGATGGGGATAAAAAAGGGACTGTTTGGGATATGACAAGGACTCTGTCAGTAGATAATGAGGACTGTTAAGATGAAATGGGGTCCTTGGAGAACGTGGAAGGGTTGTATGGGAAATGTGCAATTCTTGGTGAGATCATGAATGGCTGTGCAGAAGAATGAAGAGAAGCTGTGTGAGGAATGTGAGGGAGCAGTCTGGCGGAATGATGTGGGTATATGGAGGGGAACTGTGGAGGCTGTGAGAGTAACGAGACGAGCTGCGTGAGGGAGGGAAGTGGCAGCGTGGAAAAAAATATACATTTTTGGGGGAAAGAAAAGATACAACATATAGGATGAAACAGTTAATTTGGGTGAGATAGGTTGAGTGGAGAAAAAGATGGGTCGTTTCGGAGGAATGAGGAAGGTTGTTTGGTGTAGCAGGGTCTGTACGGACGATCATAGAGTATTGCCTGGACCTGATACTGACACATGGAAGGAGAAGAACGTTATGTAATAATGCGAGGGAGACTGTGTGTGTGTGTGTGTGTGTGTGTGTGTGTGTGTGTGTGTGTGTGTGTGTGTGTGTGTGTGTTGGAATAACGCGATGTGGGGAATGAGAGCGGCAAGCTGGTGGAGACAAGAGGAACGCTCGGCCCAGACAGTTGTGGCTGCTGAGGGAGGGAGAGACACAGTAGGTCGGGTACCAAGGATCACACGATGCCACCTGCAGCCTCCACTACACGGGTAGGGCGGCAGCTGCAGAAGACAAGTCCACCCGCCCTTCACGATAACTGGCTGCAGGAGGGAGAGGCCAGTCAGGGGTTACTACCCAACACACACACACACACACACACACACACACACACACACACACACACACGTCGCAGTCGGAAAGTACAGTTGAGAATAAGAAGTCTCGGAACACATCTGGTCCTAACTGTAACGACCCCCCCTCTGTCTCTACCTATCGAGTTAGAGGGTTCGGAACAGTTTCGATCAAGTGTGTCCCAGGACTTACTGTGACTGTACATACTGCACACATATAAGCACATACAGAGAGGAAGACAACGTATACAAACATATATAAACAATGTACATTGTTTTTACCACAATGGTGAACATTGTCTTCCCTACGTGTACATACATCTTTAGCGAAGCTGTGCAGTTAATTTCTTCATGAGTCACAGATGTAGCGGCGTCTGTTGATTGGTCAATCACACCATTACAGTTAACTAACTGCCCAAATTACGTCAGTCTTGTGCACCAGTTGGTTCACCGAGATGTTACCGTCCGCTAATTGGCCAGCCCGTGTGAGCCAGGTCAGTGAACGACCACCTGCGACACCACGAGACCATCTGAAACAGTCATGAGCCTGGCCGAGGCCAGAGGGCGAGACTGACGCCTTCCTCACGGCCAGTAGCACGGGTTGCAGGCTACCGTGGAGCGTGGGTGAGGAGCGACGAGAGGGAGTGGCCATATGGCAACCAAAGGGCGTTGGTAAATGGCAGCTAAAAACCGTATGGATTATAAGTAGACTGATAAAATGACAGGCAACAGATGCTACGGGTGAGAGGTACAGAGAGGGCGTGGGTAAGAGGTACAGAGAAGGCGAGGGTGAGAGGTACAGAGAGGGCGCGGGTGAAAGGCATTGACAGTAGGGTGGCGGGAGGTGACCAGGTATGCTGGTAGGGGGAGCCAGAGGGAGCCAGCGGCAGGACGGATTACGTCAAGATGAATAATGTAGGAAGAAAAAGGCCAAAGAAGGCCATTAAACCGCGAAAGTTACTAGATGCTTCAAAAATAAGAATGGCGAAAGATAGAACTGCAAACTAATGATCATACATATATATATATATATATATATATATATATATATATATATATATATATATATATATATATATATATATATATATATATATATATATATGTATATATATATATATATATATATATATATATATATATATATATATATATATATATATATATATATATATATATTGTAGGTGACAGGTACGAAGCCTGGACGTGAATAAACCTCCCAAACTGGACAGATGTGCAGGAGAGAGAGAGAGAGAGAGAGAGAGAGAGAGAGAGAGAGAGAGAGAGAGAGAGAGAGAGAGAGAGAGAGGTTGGACGGTGACCTCAAAAATTATTAAAGCCAAGGGTTCGATGCCAGACGACAGACAACGGCAGAATCTGACGTGTAACAGTCTTGGTGCAGGATCGGATGATGGATGATAGTGACGCAACAGGTAACAGATGACAGCGACACATGAGGAATGATACTACGCAACACAAGAGACGGGTTAAAAGCTCATGGTTGACGAGCTGGATGACAGAATTGACAGTGAAGTGACAGGACTGGAAAATATACGGATATTGGGACGAATGACGGGTGACAGGATTGCTACAAAGCCGTAGACGGACTATTAGGGAGTGACAAATGACAGGATGGCCACAGGGAGGTAGACAATCAGGGAGTGAGGCGTGACAGTCTGACCATAAGAGGTAGACAATCAGGGAGTGACGCGTGACAGTCTGACCATAAGAGGTAGACAATCAGGGAGTGACGCGTGACAGGTTGACCATAGAGCTGTGGACGGACCCTCAGGGAGTGACGGGTGACAAGCAACCTTTATTACAAAGCAGGTTCTGTCAAGGAGCCAAGATGTAGGAAAGACCTCAATGTTCACACTGTGTCCTCCCACACCTCTGGCAACGAGTCCTGACCACAATATCGTAAGGAAACGTCTCTTATCGTACATCAGACGACTGGTGTTGAACACGGCCTATATTCTCATGTCACGCCTTCGACCCTCAAGGGCTGACGAAGACTGAAAAAGGGAATCCCTTACGTATCAACGTACGATCTTGAGGTGTTCAATATCTTCTTACACGTTGACGACCTCATTATTGACAAAATAACTTCCTTCCCTGAGACACTCATGCGACGAGGAGCGAGCCACGGCTGGCTACATGCCCTGCCCCACACCAGATTTTAAGACCACTGGAACGATCACCTGTATGATGCAAGATCGGGTCGTCCAGCAGGTGGGGTGGTGGTGGTGGGAGGGGAGAGGGGGTCTCTCTCTCTCTCTCAGTAAACAAGGTCAAGGCACCACAGCATGAGTGAGTCTGCTATCAATTTCAGGCAGCTGGGCCGTTAAGGTTCAGCGCAGGCGATATTTACCAGCCTTCTTCACCCTTCACAGTGCCACTGACCTCCTCCTTCTCTCTTTTACCACTGCTGGAAGAACAGACTTGTGGATGCACTTTTCTGTGGCATCTTTTGAAGTATGGTGGATATTGAAGTATCCCTTCATCCGTAGTCACTGTCGTGAGTCAGCAGGAGTCGCCGGGATTCGCCCAGAGTCGTCAGGAGTCACCCACAGATGTCGAGAGTTATCAGGAGTCGTCAGGAGTCATCCAGAGTCGTTGGGAGTCGTCAGGAGTCACCCAGAGTCGTCGAGAGTCGTCAGGAGTCACCCAGAGTCGTGGGGAGTCATCATGAGTCACCCAGAGTCGTCAGGAGTCTTCAGAAGTCACACAGAGTTGTCAGGAGTCACCCAGAGTCGTCGAGAGTCGTCAGGAGTCTTCTGGAGTCACCCAGAGTCGTCAGGAGTCGTCAGGGGTCAACCTTTCACTTGCAGGTTAACCCTGAGTCATAACTCGTAAAGTCAACATCAGATTTTCTTTAAATCTTATACATTTTTTCCAGCATCTCAAGAAATAAATAGCATTAAACCTACAAACCTAGTTTGGGTTTTGTCTGAGTTACGCTTCTCAGAAGAAAGAAAGTTTAAACCTGGAACTTAATTAAACTGGTTCATAACATGGAACAAGTTCCACTTTAGATAAAGAATTCATTACAGATATATTAGATTTCTTTAAATTCTTCGAACAATATCTCCAGTCATTTGGATTTCACCAATGACTCTGCTGCACTGTTCGGGTTTACTGCCATTACTTTATATTTCCTCAGGTGATCTGATTGAAATTAGCGCCATTACTGAATTACATGTAGTTTGGATATGAAAAAAAAATGTTATGTGGATATTTCTGTTGAAAAAAAATCTTCGATTTTTTTTTTTTTTTTTCCAAAAGGAGCAGAGAAGGGGGCCAGGTGAGGATATTCCCTCAGAGGCCCAGTCCTCTGTTCTTAACGCTACCTTGCTAATGCGGGAAATGGCGAATAGTTTGAAAGAAAAGAAAAAAAAAAAAAAAAAAAATATATATATATATATATATATATATATATATATATATATATATATATATATATATATATGATGAAAAGTAGGTATGACTGCGAGCCAGCAACCGTGGCCGGGCCTCGGACCCCGGGGCCCGTGAAATTCGTGAGTCGCAATGCTAACCACTGCACCGCAGAGTTGTGTAATGACCTATGTGTAATTACCTATTTGTACAGTACGGGGAGGGAGGTCTCTGCACTCGTGGGGCCCCCATGTGTGTGTGTGTGTGTGTGTGTGTGTGTGTGTGACCACTTATCCTTGATGGTCACGGGTAATAAGGACGGAAGTCATGAACCGGTAAAGTGAAAAGACGATCATATATACAGTGGAAGCCACAAGGGGCGAGGTGACATCCACTGAGGCGGGACCACAGGACCGTCACACTAGGATGGACTCAAACCATTACGTGGAGGGCGGCGGTCTGCCACACCACCACCTTCACCTTCACTTCATTATCTCTCCCGTCACTCTCTCTCTCTCTCTCTCTCTCTCTCTCTCTCTCTCTCTCTCTCTCTCTCTCTCTCTCTCTCTCTCTCTCTCTCTCCACCCAAACTGTGTGTGTGTGTGTGTGTGTGTGTGTAACGTGGTTAATGAGTGAGCACTCATCACCTAGAGGCAGCATGATGACACACACAAAAAAGAGATCTTTGAAATCCACACGAACTACATAACCACTGGAAGTACCTGGAAACTGGAGGTACCTGGAAACTGGAAGTACCTGGAAACTGGAAGTACCTGGAAACTGGACGAGAGAAATGGTAGGAAAGACGTGCGGAAACATTACATCATGAGCAGGAGTGAGGATGTGGAGCAAATATCTGGGTTGGTGCACGGAACAGTGACAGGTTTTGGAAGCTGTATGAAAGTGAGGGACCGACCATGAGTGTAGCGCTCCTGCCCCCAGGGGTCCCTTCTATCTCCATATGGTTTCTGCAGCACTCAGGAAGCTAGCCACGTCTAGTGGTCGGGACCGCAGGTCATGAAGCGTTATGATATGTAATGTTATATGCAAGTGCAGGAGGGAGGGGGACGACGGGAGCCACAGACTCCGTCTCTCCGTGACCCAGAACTGCCCTTTTACTGCAGTCAACTTTTTCGTCCCCGTTACCATAACTTCTGTTTTTCCACGTCACTGTAATTCTAATGTTTATACTGATGTTGCTAATGTTTATACTGATGTTGCTGATGTTTATACTGATGTTGCTGATAACATTGTATTCTCTTCAGGGAACTAGCTGGGAAAAGAAGGGAAAATGCCCCTCTTGTACCACGAAACCTGTCAGCAGAACTCTGGCCACTCACCTACCACCACACCCATGACCTATGTCATTCATCTATAAACCAGCCCACTAAACCATCAACAATGCCATAAACCAGGCCACTACACCATCCACAAGACCAAAACAAGGCCACTGACAGACCAGAGGACCCACGAGATACGCCACTGAATCCTTAGCAGTCTTACTAGGCAGGTTACTCCGAGCTAAAGGCTACTGACCCTAGCACATTCACGTGTCATGTCATGACTCCTGAGGTCAGAGTCTCAAACACACCCAGAGTCTAGCCTCACGGGTCTGTTAACAGACCCTCTATCTTAACCGAAACTCAGTCTACCAGTCTTCGACCCAACCCGATAAAATCCTTCCCCAGAGCAAGAAATGGCCTCTCGATAGCCGCGGACCCAAAACATCTGCAGCGTGCCCGCAAGCCAGGCCGCTCACCCACACTGTACTTGATACACCCATTAGAGAAACACCCACTCCAAGCTACGGCTCCCGCCGCACACACGAGCAACACACACACACACACACACACACGCACACACACACACAGCTCCAGCACGCCCAAGGATCTAGACTACCGCCTCACAGCAACTCCACGGCGTACACATAGCCACAATGTCTCCTACATGCAAAGCCACTCACCTAAGCCACTCACAACGTACCTAACATCCTCTGAAAGTGAGTTATCCACCCACAACAGTCCCCCCCGCTTCCCCAGAAAGCCTGCAAGCCAGGCCATCCACAACTTACCACAGCATGACCACATGCCAGGGCCCCTCACCCCACAACACTCCACAGCAAGACTGCAGCCCTGGCCGCTATTTGGTGAAATTAAAAACGCCAACGAACCACACCAGTTACCAGGAAAATGACCCCAGCTTGCCAAGGGACCAGGCACCAGGTAAGGACCCAACGTGGCCCCTTCCATACGCCAGGCCACTGAACAGCAACATCTTAGAAAAGCTTCCAACTTAAGCCCAAACATCTTAAACAAGAATACAGGTCGGAACACTGGTACGGAGACGCCCTACAGTCGTCCACAATCAAAGTTCCCAACCCGTAAGATCATAAGCAAGCCCACAAACCAAGCCATTGACCAGCTGTATCCTAGACACGGCCATAAACCAGACCACTGCCCAGCATCATCCCCCTCATTACTAGGACAGCGACCAGCAACAAGTCGGTAACAAGTAAAGTACCCAGGATACTTCCAGTGTTTGTGTCTCACGCTATGTACCTGCCCGCCACCTGGGAGACGGTCACCTTATTTCCAAATTAACCTAACACGTCACTCAGTCAAGTTGTTAATTTACAACAAACCCTAACATGTCCTTAAGTCAGGTCACTCGCTCACAGCCTGCGTCGGGAGGCCAGCAAGTCAGGCCTCTGAACCTGTAACAAGACCTAATAGTTTCCTAAGTCAGGTCATCGACTTTAACATGCCCCTGGAGGCTACTGACTCAGGTCACTAACCTTCAACTTACCCAAGCGGTCTCCTACGTCAGGGCGCTGACCTGTGACATGCCCCCAGCACGCGTACAGACCGTGTCACTGACCTGTAATCCTATCCAGAGCACACACCAGGTCAGGTCAGACCTCACAGAGTCAGAAGCTGTGCTTCGACCCCAGGTCCGCCGCCAGTGGTAGAAAAAAAAAAGAAAAAATGTTGAAGACAAGATTGCAACAGAGCGGATCTGAGGAGTCAGGAGCGGGTGGGTGTCAGCCAAGGTGGGGTGCCAACCACGGAATGGTGTCAGGATGGTTGTGTGTCAGCTGAGGTGGAGTATCAACCAACGTAAGGTGTCAGACATGGTAGGATGATGTCACTCGGGGTGGTGTCATCCACCTTAAGGTGTCAGACAAGGTACGGTCCAGCCTGGGGTGGAGCATCGGTAAGAGATTTCAGTGAAGTAGGGTAGTGTGTCAGTCTGGGTACGAAGGCAATTCGGGGAAGGGATGGAGGTGTCAGCCAAAAGTGGGTTGCCAACATGGCCGAGAATCAGACGTCAACAATTAAGCAGTCAATCTGTCGCAGTGGTCAGCAATGACACGAGCGTGCGGGGAGCGTGGTGTCAGGCGAGGCGTCAGTCACTGGTGTATGATGTGTCAGCCGCCGGGCGGGGAGGTATCGGGTGTCAGCAGGTTCCCAAGCTGACCTAAGGCGTTGTGGGTGTCGTCAAGGGTAGGGTGACCCCCCCCCCCCCCCCACCTTGCGTTCACGAACCGGAGAGGGAAAAAAAAACTAAAAAAAAAAAACTTGTCCCTTCAGTCAGGATCCGTTTTCTCCGACATCCGACTTGTTCCTGGAGAGAGAGAGAGAGAGAGAGAGAGAGAGAGAGAGAGAGAGAGAGAGAGAGAGAGAGAGAGAGAGAGAGAGAGAGAGAGAGAGAGCTATCTACTTACCTGTCTACTTACGAGCATACACAAGATCTTGCCATAGGTTTAGCGCGTAGCGCTCAACGCGCCGAGTGTGTGGATGTCTGCCATAATCATGCTTTCGTCCAGGATTGGTCTCATCAATACCATTACGGGTTTTATCGTCATCAACTGTGTCACTTCCATTATGATGGTTGGAATCCCATCTGGTGTCGGTGCTGTGCTCTCTCTTTGATCTACTGCCTTGCATACGTCGCTTCCTAATTCCTCAATATCTCCAATTAAGTTTCACATCCGATCAATAGTTTATCATCTAACTTCTCATTGCTTTCTGAGATGGTTTGCTTCATGTCTACTGCTGCTCATATGACAAGTTGTATCTTCTCCTGAGATCAGGTACATAATTTCCCCTCTGCTA
>NC_092226.1:74500290-74762790 GCF_036320965.1 Panulirus ornatus | reverse complement strand
TATGTTTCTTCAATATCAATCCATGTCCCCTTTCAGCTTATCATCGTGGTTTACTACCTCAATGTCCTCAGTGTATCAATGCGGTTTAAATCAACATTTTCAAACTCAGTTTATCAACATAGCGTCTTCCTAAGCATACCAGCATGTAACACCGTCCAAGTCCCCGAGGGGAGGATGAACAGCCTGGTTGACTGTGAGCCGCCTGCCTTGTCCAAATTTCAAACCCTGGCGATCCACTGCTACATTCCAAATCAGCATCGCTAACCGCTACAGAACGGAAAGCTCACAAAGCCTCACGTATCCCATATCCTCCACCTCATCCATCTCACGTAACCAGCAGCAAGCAAGCGTTGGTCTCCATAATCTGCCCGACATAGTCTTCACTGTTCATCATCATCATCATCAGCGGAACGAACTACCCCAGAACTTATGATCTCCAGCCTCACAACCATGGTCTACCGAACCTCAGTAACAGTACTGTTAAACATTCAAGTTTACCTCACCTCTTCAACATCCACTTGAACCCATTCCTTCATTCGCATAGCTATGGGCGTGGAGGCTGGATACACACACACACACACACACACACACACACACACACACACACACACACACACACACACACACACACACTCTGCAGTCACTGTGGTCCCCTGCCAGCTAGCTAGCCTGCCAGCCAGACAGCCAGCCTGACAGCCAGCCAGACAGCCAGCCTGACAGCCAGCCACAAAGCATGAGGAGGAGAAGAAAGTCTGGTTGATGATATTTCAACCGCCGCTGCAGGACGTGCAATGTACTACATACGAGGCCAACAACAGCCCAGAGACCCATTGTCTCAGCCACACTAGTGGCGATACACACACACACACACACACACACACACACACACACACACTTGGTGACTTGGTGTGTGTGTGTGTGTGTGTGTGTGTACCAACTTATGAGTAAAGACATGGCACATATACACAAGGTTAAGAGACGGGGCAACACGAGTGTAAAACTCTCTCCCCGTAACACACAAATGGTAATTACAGATAATAAAACACACACACACACACACACACACACACACACACACACACACACACACACACACACTTTACCTACATTCTCTCGTCTATGAGAAACATCAAAATATCTTTACACAAAAGGTGTTTTTCTGTAGGACGACGAGAGAACCATATAAACACGACGATTAACTTACGAAGACGACGACCAATTTTTTCTTTTTTTTTCATCGCATTGACGACATACTCTCCTGTGTCCGACGCCCACAGAACCTGAGGACAACGGCGACTTGCCTTACCTAATGCCATGAGTCACACTTGAGTACGAAGACGAATCATTCCACTGTGTCACCTGAGCACGTCGACGACTGGACCCCTTGAGCACGTCGACGACTGGACCCCTTGAGCACGTCGACGACTGAACCCCCTGAGCACGTCGACAACTAGACCCCCTGAGCACGTCGACGACTGGACCCCTTGAGCACGTCGACGACTGGACCCCCTGAGCACGTCGACAACTAGACCCCCTGAGCACGTCGACAACTGTACCCCTTGAGCACGTCGACGACTGTACCCCCTGAGCATGTCGACGACTAGACCCCCTGAGCACGTCGACGACTAGACCCCTTGAGCACGTCGACGACTAAGCCTCCTAAGCACGACTCAGTCCATTGCAGTAAAACGAATGAACTTCGTGAGTACAGTGACTTAAGTGGCTAAGTACGATGACGACTACTGATAATAACACCTGATGAGTAAACTAACTTGATGCACTTGATTCAAACGATCGGAACCCATGAATACGACGTGTCTATATATATATATATATATATATATATATATATATATATATATATATATATATATATATATATATATATATATATACACGTTAGTCCCTTCAGTACGACCCATTATTCTCTGATATACGACGGCCTACCGACAGAGATCGTAATAAAACTCATGGGTAATATTGATAACAATATATATAATTACAAGTCAGGCCCTTCAGAACGACACCTTGTCCCCTGATAAACGACAGCTTATAAACAGAGTTCGATCATTCGACGAATGGGTAACTGACTAACATGGCGTCCATACACAAGTTAGAACCTTCAGTACAGTACTCTATCCTCTGATATATGACGTCCTATCAACGGAGTTCGATAATTCGACGAATGGGTGATTTCACTATCAATAACATAGAGTTGAGGACAGCCACAACGAACACCCGCGTCCGGGTTCAGGCATCAAGAGTGGACCGTTGGGCAAGTCTTCAGCACCAGCAGGAGGGAGAGAGGGTATAAAAGGCAAGAGGCAAAGAAAAAAACAATCAGAACTAACGGTTAGATTACAAACATCTTCAGGCGAGTCTTTCCCTGGAGGCTTTATCGTTGGCCAGCCAAGCACAGGACTCTTGTTGTCTGGCCTGGGTTCCCCCCTGCTGTCGGCTCCGCTATTCCGTCTACCACGAGCACACGCCCACGATAATGCCCGCAATAATGCCTCACTCCATGTAAATCCCTCACCAGTCCACGCCTACATTAATGCGTGTAATACGGCCTTATTCCGCGGGAGTCGCCGCGCCAGTATTGTCTGCCTCACCTCCCAAGTTGTCTGAGACGCGCCCCACATTTCACCGGATGTTGCTGGGAATAATACCATAAATAACAGTGGCTCTCTTACAGCTATAGCTACTGCCGGAATCTAGTAATGATTAAGAGAAAAAACTAGTTAGAAATATGCATTACAAGGAGGTGGGGAACGTGACCAGGGCATCAACCTCCCATCAGAGAACACCAAGGTGTAGAGTTGGAGGAAAAGAAAGCGAAAGTCAAGTCAACCTAATTTCCATAAAATTTTCAATACGAGGAAAATCTTGACTATTTGTTAGTGTGGCCTGGGCACGTGTGATGTAGGGGAAAGCGGCGGAGAAGGAGATCAAGCTGGAAATGCTCAAGTAAAGGAGTTACCCTTGGGAAGCTGACGTCACATGCGGGTAAACGGGTCATGCAAGTGTTATTTCCCCCCTAACAGCTTGCTAGTTTTTTGTCCTGAATCGGTGCGGGTCGTGGCGCGTGAGCACTCTGACTGTTTATCAATATAACCATGAGTCATTTACCTACTCCACACCCTAGTGTACTGTGTACAGCAGGAAGGAACGTTACATACACATATGTGAGGTCACGAGAACCATTCGCTGAACCCGACGCACCGCACGCGTCTGCAGAATAGGATGAGGAGGTTTGCGAAATGAGGGTGACATGTGGGTTTGAGCAAGAGGGAGGAAGACTGGCTCTGTGTCGAGTGTTACACAACGTCAGCCCAAGGGGGCTGGCTGGCTAGGCTGGTGTGTTACAGATGCCAGTCTGACGTTACGACGGGATCACTAAGGACTGTAGTCCCGCCTCCTGGCAAAAAACTAACCCTCACAACAGCATGTTGGAGGGTGTGGTACCCATAGACGACCCATGAAGCGTCACTTACCATAGCCCGTGTCATTCTACACCTACCATGATGTGCTTACTGCTATATTATCCTGTATTCATTATGATTAGGTCAGCAGGTCATACACCATCAGGCCTCCTGTTATCTGTCCTTCCCATGCACTGCCATGCACACAAAGCGCGCAAATAATGCACGTTCTGGATCTTACTGTAAAGCAATGCCACGGGTAACATCCGGGATCTCTGCCCGAAGGAGGAGAAACAATTATCCCAGACGACAGGGCGTGGCGGCCAAGGGGGCTCTTAGAGAAGTCTTGAAGCCAGAGCTTCGAAATCGAGGATGAGAGGAATGTGACACACTCGAAGCTCCTGAGATACAGAGAAGCCCGACAGCGAAGCCATGTCCCTGGTTGTGCCTTGTCACTGCTACTGTAGCAGTGACTTAAAGACTACTGAAGTATTCTACGAATATGGAACGTAGATACAGAGGAAAGCTCTTTATTACGTTGACTGATATCAAAGTACACCTCAGTGATTATGATTCAGAGCCAAGGCTCAAGACAGTTTAACACAGGATACATAACACCTTAACAGCGACTGTAGGAGACTGTACTCATTCTTGCCCTACCTCTTCGTCCCCTTCTTTCCTTCTTTTCCTGGCATTCAGTCCACAAACGCGAACCTTCTCCATCTCACACATAACACGAGAGCACGAAACTTAAAGCTGTATTCTTTAGATTTTCTTGCGGTGAGCGCTACGCGATAGCCCTGCCTGGCTTGCTAAACCTCGTCGTAGGTGCTCTTTCATTCACTCCTTCATTTTTCCTCTCTCCTTCCAGACGCTCCCTCTGGTGCCTTCTTACTACCAGCGCCTCCCTTCCCCTAGCGCTCCTTCCAACCAGCGCCTCACTCTTTCTTTAGCGCCTCTTACAGCTCCTCCAGCCTGACTAGTGGTGGTTGCTCCTGCGGTTTACACTCGCTGCAAATATTCTCACACATCTATCTTCTTCCAGGCGGTGTTCGCTCGGATTAAGTCCAAACCTGCTATATGCGGCTCATTTCTGAATTATTATACCTCGTAAAGGCGGTACACTCGCCAGGTATTACGGTACATTAGATAAGGAAGGCCCCACAAGCGCACCGCTGCTTAAAGTGCAAAATACATCACCCGTTCTTTACATTAACGTTTGATTAAACTGTTGCGAGATGCATTACGACCTGAACGACTGCTGCCTGTGGTTACAGCCGTCCTGTATGCCAACAGCTGTTTGCAGACTCGAAGTATACAAACGTTACTTGGCGTCATACGTAATTTTTTCCTAAATAAGAGAACCCGTTTGAGGGAAAGAATCCTCACGTGATACATAATGTCAGTTATTTAAAGAATATGTAAATACTTTACGTTACTTTGTTTATACTTCAGCTAAACGTACAGGATCATAGAGATGTGTAAAACGAAAGAGTTTGTCTACCGGACGACAAACGTGAAGCTTATCTATCAACACTTGCCGAAGATACCAGCCAAGATCTCAATCATTCTAATCTATCTTAAAGCAAGCCACAAAGTCGGGATCAGTTCCGTTAAACGATTCGGCATCGGGATGTGGAAGAAGCCGTGCCGTATATACACTCAAGTCTTTCCCGTATTCAAACCGTTGCTAGGAAGCCGTCGTGTATCTTTACCCTCCACAACAATTCGTTTGTACTTAATTCTAAAATGCCTGGTCGGCATCCGTTACCACACAACGTACGGTATCTGTATATACGGTATTTACCATGCAATGAAATTCGCGTGCAACTGTATTATCTTTTTTTTCATCTGTACACAGTTGCTCCTCCTCCCACCTTGGCTAGGTGGCGTCAGGCACAGTCCAACAATGGCCTCATTTGCACGCGTCCACGCTCTGGCTGACCTGTATAATGCATCGAAACCAGAGTCTACCACACACTCAAACACACACACACACACACACACACACACACACACACACACATATGCACACACACACACACACACACACACACACACATATATATATATATATATATATATATATATATATATATATATATATATATATATATATATATATATATATATATATCTTTTTTTCTTTTAAACTATTCGCCATTTTCCGCGTTAGCGAGGTAGCGTTAAGAACAGAGGACTGGGCCTTTGTGGAATATCCTCACCTGGCCCCCCTCTGTTCCTTCTTTTGGAGAATTAAAAAAAAAAACGAGAGGGGAGGATTTCCAGCCTCTCGCTCCCTCCCCTTTTAGTCGCCTTCTACGACACGCAGGGAATACGTGGGAAGTATTCTTAATCCCCTATCCCCTATATATATATATATATATATATATATATATATATATATATATATATATATATATATATATATATATATATATATATATATATATACCGCAGGAATATAGAAAATGTCTTTTAAAACATTATAATCAAATTCTATGATGCCTCCGACTTGTACTATACGTAAATAAGAGCAAATGTCACAGGGCATCGCTGAGTTTCAGAACATCACCAAATTGTGCGATTCCGTTGAAATCTTTGGTAACATAATATCCTATTTACCTTTACAATGATTCATTTCACCTTTGCAAATCAACAATGGCTCACTAGAGCTGTACACAGATATACAGAGTTATGAGAAGGCAGTTCCATAACGATGATTTCCTGCTTCCTGGCTCAGGCGATTTTCTAAAGATCAGAACATTTCTTTTAAGATAATAGTCTCCAGGAAGAGTGGATTTAATATCCCTTTAAAATCTATGCCATGGTCTCTTATCCAACAGCTGCATGTTTCCCAGTTGCTTCAAGGTGAAATGTTTAGTACGTCTCATAGACACCACTGTATGTATGGACTTATACAATGGGTACTTAAATAGAATGAATGAATATCAATGAATAGATACACAAAATTATGTTCCTACCTATTAATCTAATCTATCAATATATCTATATCTATCTACACAAGTATATACATACACGTCCACACACGCAAATATACACACCTATACATCTCAACATATACATAAATATACACACACAGACATATACATATATACACATGTAAATAATTCATACTGTCTGCCTTTATTTATTCCCATCGCCACCTCGCCACACATGAAATAACAAACCCCTCCCCCCTCATGTGTGCGAGGTGTGTGTGTGTGTGTGTGTGTGTGTGTGTGTGTGTGTATGTGTGTGCGCACGCATTAAATTGCACAAACATATCAGACTAACTACGCAGGTAAACACAAAATAGATACGTGCTTACCTTGAATAACTCTTCTCAACACACACCACACTGGGTGACGACCTAACTTCGGTACGTAAAATTAGGGGAAAAAAAAGTTTACCAAATGTTTTTTAAAGATGCAGAGACCAGGCGAGTGAGGGTTTCTGGCCCACCCGGTACTGTGGTCCTCACGGGGCCCTCTGACAGGAAAACCAAAAGCCGTTATCACTCTTGTTTGTCACGCTACAGTTTCATTACCCCTCCCCCCTCCCCCCCATCCCCCCGTTAGACCACTTAAACTAATTGCCGCAACGCCTCTGGTGCAGCAGCAGCGGAATATACTGGAGCATAAACTACACCCAGGCTCCGACGGCAGGAGCGAGAGACGCCATAACCTACGGAGGATTACAACCCCATGTTACGCGAGCCATTTTTGACGATACGTCTTGTATTGTCATGATATGCGGAGCGTGAAAGAGACCTGTTAGCGGGCAGAGCTAAGCCCCCCCTCCTCCTCCTCCTCCTCCTCCCTGGGGAAAGTCTGTTACGACGACGTAACCTTCGACGTCGTGACGGAGGTGATGGTCGATCGCTTACGACACGGAGACGCTGAGGTCAGTGGGAAAGTGTAGGAGGCTTGTGGTACCGAACGTGTTCAGGAAAAATCGTGGAGAGTTCAATGTCGCAATCAGAGTTCCCTGTCTTTCCTCTCTGTCTGCCCAAACGAGCAATTGTATTATCACGTTAGAGTCTCATTATAAATGAACTTGGGTTTCAAAACAACCGGCCAGAAAAAGTATAATACCCGCTCTTCATGGCTGACGAGGTATTTCCGACTGGATAATATACGGATACAATAACTTATCCGGATAATGGTTTGTTCTTCGGAACGTGGCGTGACGACAGGTGACGGAGGAGCGGCCGCAGGCGTCACAGCAGGTGCCTGGGACGTGGGTCACGTCCAAGACGACCGCATCACCACACCACAAGGATGATATAATTCAAACGACAACTTCACGGTCGGCGACGACACTGAAGGGCACAGAGGAAGCCACTATAAACACTCCTTCTGTCTCCATCAATACATAAAGGTGGGAAATCCCGGCCTCTTACCACAGGTGGACGTGTCGCGTCGTCTGATGATATGATACTAGGCATTTTATGGCATCCTCCTGCCCCTATTGCACCACCTCATAATACGTGACACAAGGACACATGTCACACCATAGCTTGTGACAAACATCAAATCTACATTACAGTGGGTGACAAACTTACACACACACACACACACACACACACACACACACACACGACACCACAGCGTCCCAACTGGCTCCTGTACCTCCTCATCTCACAGGATAATAATACATCATCCTCCCTGCCAGAGCTTAGCACTCATCGCTCTATAATCGCTATCCATGAACTTAATCTCCTAACGAGTCTGTAAAAACAAATCTTACCGACTGAAAACATCTGACTGAGGTTCATAATCTTTAGTTTTGACGAGAATTTTCACGTAAATTCTCGTCCTTAATCTTCTCACACCACGAGAGGCAAGGACAACTTTGTAATATACCACCTCCGAAATCCAAAATGTACCATATGCACACACAAGAGAAGAGGAACACCTCAAACATCCGGAGTCCAAGACTCTGCAACACCTTGCCTGCTGACTTGAGAAATACCCTGGGATGTACAGCAGAGACGTTTAAGACTGCCTTACACAAGTACCATCAAAATACCAGACCAGCCAAGATGTGGAAGGTATGTGGGCCCGCGGGCTACGGCTTCCAACAACCTGGTCGATCAAGGGCCCAACCCAACAGCCTGAACTTAGCCTGGGTTGTGGGGGTTAGAAGACCTCAAACTATGGTCTAAAAGCTGGCGAGATGTCTGTAGTAACCTGTAGAATCCAAGTGCAGCTTGGCTATGGCTCGTAGCTTTACATGCATTGGAGAAAGAGGAGTTATGAGTGTAATGAGGCAGGGGATACGAACGATGAGGAATGAGAACTATGAGACGCCAGAGGAAATGAGAAACTGAGATGACTGGACGTTTGAAATGACTGGAGATTCTAATGATAAGAGATAAACAAGGTAGATAAGATGTGATATTGAAAGAAAGAGAGGTAAGATGTGAAACAATGAAAAGAAGAGATAAACGAGACATGAAAGAGATGAGAAATCTAATCTGAGATATAAGAGTTGCGAAAAGATTGAAATGAGAAATTCAAGTTGAAATATCGTTTGACAAAAGAAGACAAGGGTGGAACTATATGAAGACAAGGGTGAGGCTACATGAAGGAAAGGATGGAGCTATATGACGACAAGGGTGAGGCTACATGAAGGAAAGGATGAAACTATATGAAGACAAGGGTGAGGCTACATGAAGGAAAGGATGGAGCTATATGACGACAAGGGTGAGGCTACATGAAGGAAAGGATGAAACTATATGAAGACAAGGGTAGATCATATGAAGGATAACAACGGGAGAATAAGGTGGCAACGAGAAGCGTGTGAGAGGACAGACATATTAATGTATATATTCATTGGATGAAAATGTTCCTGCTGCTGCTGAGCTGCTGCTGTTACAACAGCTGCTGAGCTGCTGCTGTTACAACAGCTGCTGAGCTGCTGCTGTTCCTGATCCTGCTGTTTTGCTGCAGCTGATGAGCTGTTGCTGTTCCTGCTGCTGTTCCTGTTTGTTAGTCCCTGAAGGGACACCAGCACTTCCGGCCACTCATTATATACACAATCATGTCTTCAAGACAGAAGGACAAGGGACCGGTACGTGACCCTGGTGGGCTGTTACGTGACCCTGATGGGATGTTGCGTGACCCTGTAAGGTTGTTACTTAACCGTGTAGGGCTGTTACGTGACCCTAGTGGGCTGGCACTTGACCTTGATGGCTGTTACGTGATTCTGGTGGTCTGTTACGTGATCTTGATGGGTTGTTTCATCAGAGAAACATTGAAGACTACAAAATCTCCAGAACACATCTATGTCAAAATCTAAATTTTCAAATAGAATCAGTTGTTGGGGTGATTTCCGAAAGATCTGTTTGGAAAAACTTTGATCTGTCCACATTATCTCCTATCCCTGTGGGGTTCGAACCGGTGCTCGTAATGTGTGGACGGCCGCGTGGGCAGATATACCTGTTGACGGGTAAAAACGAATACCTTTAAAAATCACTTTCACTTAAAATTACTAAAGATAAAAAAAAGAATGGTTCATAGATTAACAAAGACTATGACGGGAAATCGGAGGCATGACCTCTGTTTTCTAACTTTCATCAGAAGGTTCAGCAGAGGAGTGTAGGCTTCTGGCAGCCTAAGAAGAACCTCTGAGGGTACCTACATCTGAGGTCAAACCTCCCTCGTGTACTGCAGGCCTCTAGAACATACCCTGAGGACGGTGGGCCCTGCCGTTCCTTCTCTAAACCCTACCTTCAACATATTTCTGAAATAGAAAGACGTCATTATGTCGACATAAGCAATCTCTGATCATCCCTTCTCTAAATCTCATTCTATCCCACAGATTCGTCCTTCGTATCCCGCACACAAGGTATCCAACCATCCCTTCTCCAAACCTGATTCTGAGACGAAAAAATATATTCGTCTTTCTTGTCGCGATCACATAATCATCTAGTGACGGCCCCACGTAGTCAGGTTTGAGAACCGGGGTTGTCTATGTAGGTGACGATGGCGACTTTGCTTCTCCCGGTTGAAGACACGGTTCAATATCGCCTCGAGTCCTGACGTTTGATGTTTGTGGTCTTCATCATGAAGATCCCTACTTATGTCTCGAGCCCCGGACTGAAGTGTATGCAAATCAGCTACGTTAATTAACAAAGAGCATTTGTTAGACTCCAGTTATTCAAAACCACTTTTCACAAATGGTTCAGAAAGCAGAAAGTATTTTTTTCTGTCAACTTGTCCTAAGCCAGAGAAATTATTTGTGCTGGTTTTCATGCGAGAGTCGTGCCTACACACACACACACACACACACACACACACACACACACACACAAACGTGGGGTCTGGTTCGCAGAAAAAGAAAAGAGCAAAAAAGAAAAAAAAGATATCGTTCATGACATCAGCATCGGATGAAAGTGATTCTGTGTTACCAGAGTTGTGAGGCACCTCACACACGTCTCTCTAACTGTCGGTGGCTGGAAGATGTGTGAGTTCATAATAAGAGTGAGTCTACCTGTATAGTTGACTATGTGTCCTCTTACTTCTCTCTCTCTCTCTCTCTCTCTCTCTCTCTCTCTCTCTCTCTCTCTCTCTCTCTCTCTCTCTCTCTCTCTCTCATATCCATACAACTCATCCACTGTTCCACACATTCATCTGACCATCTGTTTGACCCACTGATTTATCCATCTAATCACAAACACGCTCATTAAGTAAGCTATGGTAATGTTACCACTTGATTCATCCACCTGCTGACTCATAGTGGAGCCAGTCATCCACTCCTCATGGATGACCCTGCCTCGTGTGTGTATCATGAGTGGCGGGGAGTGGGAGGGAGTGCAGCGCAGGGCAGAGACATGAGGCTGTGTGCTGCTCCGTGCCCAACTTGGCTGGCTGGCTGGCAGGGAACCCCGCCCAGGGAAAGTGGAACAGTCCACGCTGACCAGTCACTTCTACTGTGGCACCAGTTGTGCTGCTCCCTAGACACGAATATTAGGTGCTGTGTGTTACCAGCTGTGCCACCTTACACACACACACACACACACACACACACACACACACACACACACGAGAATTGCCGTGAGGCACCTCTTGTGCCACCATACAGACCATACTAGGTGCTTTGTGGCACCTGTTGTGCCACCCTACAGACCATACCAGGTGCTGTGTGGCACCTGTTGTGCCATCCCTCACACACACGCTAGGTGCTGTGTACTCAGTCCAACACCAGTCACGCTGTGTGCTGTATGTGTGGCACCGGCGATGTCAGCCATGGAATGAGCCATATAAACACACGCTGCATCACGCACTACACCGTCCCTTCACTACCATTTACAAGCTTCCAAGTCTGATGCGTGACTTTTGTAAGTACTTCACTGACACCAACGCACTTGGAGATGTACTCCTGTTGCGCACTGATGTAACTGATGTGGTCAATTATCCTTATAGTACAATGCAACCTGCCTTATGCACTATGTCCTGTAATGTACGTAATTGTGTCCAAGTCCCACTGGATACATGGGGCCCTCGCTTCACCTCTGTAACTTGATTTACGTATCACTCTTGTATATCATGAGTCAGGGAGCCCTCACACCACACCCCACCCTTGTAACTCACTCATGCCCATCCGTGTTAACATAAATCTACATTCTGAAGTTTGTCAAGTGCCTTCCACGTCATGGGCAAGCCATGTGTGGGCAGGTAGATGGAAATGTTAACAATAACTTCTGTAATGACTCACCCACACGTTTCATGCCGTGTCGTGGGTCCAGCATCGACTGTGAGACGTGCTGTGTGGGCAGCTGTAGTGTGAGACGTACTGTGTGGGCAGCTGTAGTGTGAGACGTGCTGTGTGGGCAGCTGTAGTGTGAGACGTGCTGTGTGGGCAGCTGTAGTGTGAGACGTGCTGTGTGGGCAGCTGTAGTGTGAGACGTGCTGTGTGGGCAGCTGTAGTGTGAGACGTGCTGTGTGGGCAGCTGTAGTGTGAGACGTGCTGTGTGGGCAGCTGTAGTGTGAGACGTGCAGTGAGGGCAGCTGTAGTGTGAGACGTGTTCGGAGCTGTGATGGATAGCACTACTATTGTGGTCTCCAGTGTGAACCATGCTGGATGTTGTGTGGGTGGCTCTAATATCAGACATGGCCCTCAGTGCCAGGTGGTTCCCAGCCTCAGATAGCTCTCAGTTCCAGGTGGCTCTCAGTGCCAAGTGGTCCTCCATACACACGCTAAACCATACTCACCAGTGAAAGACTACCACTGTATAATACGTCACTGTTACCTCTGAGTAGGAAGGAGGGAACAGCCCAATAGTGGAAAAGACATGTGACATGATCCTACGACCCTACAAGGTCATATTATGACCGCAGATACGATCTTCTGGCAACAAAACGTGACAGGAATGGGTGACAAAATTTATGACGTCACCTCAGGACGAAAGGTGTTACGACCGCATACCGAGTGTGAATCACGGCTCTAGAAAGTGTGACACAGCCATATGACACGAACATGCATCGACGTGTCATATAAATCGATATGTGACACAAGTGTCTCACACACACACACACACACACACACACACACACACACACACACACACACACACGAGAAGAGACTGTGTCACAATATGCTGTTGCTTTAGTACGCGACATAAGCCGGTAACACAAGCGCGTGACAAAGATACATGACATAGGGGTGTAACACAGCATCCTGCTGAATCAATATATGACATAAGCCCGTGACACAGGCGTGACATGAGTGTGGGATGCGACACGGGCGAACCATACGGGTGGTGGCAGCGTGACACACGTCCCACAGACACGGCCACTTCCTCCCATTCAGGCCGACCTTGTTATCGTGAAAGTCTTAAATGGCTTCCGCCACCTCCACCTCCGCCTCCTCCCCAACAATATGCCCCTCCCGTCCGTTTCTTCAACCAGGGGAAGCTTAAATCACGCGAAACTGCCGTGAAATTGAAACTACAACTTACGGGAAACATAAGACCCGGTAAGAAAGCCCACTTTCCCCCACCAAGGGTATAATGGTACTGTGTGAGTAGAGATGTGCTGAACGTTGTGAAACAAGCGTGTGTCATGCCGTCTCGTGACCACCTATAAGACCGTGACAAGCAGGGTCTGCGGGGAGGAATGTTTAAATATATATCTTGTCACGATTCGCCTCCCATCGCCGCCGCAGCAGCAGCGGTAGCGGCGGCAACTGCGGCACTTTCATTTGTATTGTTCTTTGTTAAGTGGATCTTGCCGACGTGCTATTTCGGACGAGAGACCGTCATGTTTCTCACGACAAGGCGGGCTCCCCAACAGCTCCAGACACCCCAGCTTATTCTCACGTTCGTCCAGATAACACACTGACCTACAGAGAGTAATTTACATGGGTTGTGAATATGATTTACAGCAGCAGTTAACGATTTTTACAGGTGTTTGATTGAAGCATGAACGTGACATGATTTACACCAATCTCAAGACATTATAGACAGTGGTAAGACACAGGAGTGCCTTCTGCGTAAGTCTGTATTGTCCTCACTCAAGACTATGCTTCAGGTGTCCTCATGCAAGGATGTACTTCAAGTGTCCTCACCAGAGAACATGCTTCAAGTGTCCTTTGTCAAGGATATACATCAATTGTCTTGTGTCAAGTATATAAATGGAGTATCCTCCAGCTCTGTATTCTTCGGGGTGTCCTTCAATCGTCTTCTGCGGATATGGCTTATACGTCCTTCGTCTGAGGTATTTCATAAGTGCCCTATGACAGGGACATACCTTAAGCGTCCTCCGGTATACCTCAAGTAACCTCTTCGTCGGAATAGGACCTCCTCATGATCCCCCTTCTCTTACGAAGTATAAACTCGTATGGCCTTTGGTGTAAAGCATATACTTCAAGTAACCTCCGTCACGGGTGTGTCTTGAAGTTTCTCTGTCATAATCCCCCAGCGTCCTCTGTCTTACATATGAAATTCGTGTTCTACAGCAGAACTACACCTCAAGTCTTCTATGCCAAGGATATAGTTGGCCAATACGTCTGAAGCATCCTGCTTTCCATATTAGAGAACATCAGAACTTACGAAAATCGTGACAAGATTCAAGATACGAAAAATAACTGATGTAAATTCCTTGGTTCATCGAAGTTGGATCAGATCACAACATCCCTCAGAATACAGCAGACCAGCTACGCGAAGAAGAAAAATATTCACAACAGCCAAAGCTCACGTCTCCCACTGAACCCAGAGAAGGTTAAAATCCACAACAAATCCACAACGTTTACTGTGTCGTCACCTATAACGAAACCATCATTCCAAAACTGAAATAAGATGAAGAAAATAAACTTAACAGTCACTACCCTTGTTATGCACACAAGACTTCCAGAACAAGTGGAAATGCCTAAGATTCATGGTCTCCGGGTAGAAAGCGTGGGAAAGTCCTTAATAAAACGCTTGGCACTCATCGAAGACCGACATGCCTCAGTCCCTCCTCTCATTACACTACACGTCTTCAGCAACCAAGGCATCACAGCATATATGCATATACGAAAGACCAGTGTCTATCTAACATCGATCAATGAGCTTCCTAGCTCTCTGTTCAGTAATTCGTATAGTTGCTTTATTCTCTCATGGGAGAATGAAAATCAGCTCTCCTAGATTCACGACAGTAGATAAGCAGGACTGCAATGCAATATTTCTGGAGCCTTATCTCATTTTCAAGCAAAAAGATGTCTGTTTATGATCGTCTCCGATGTCTCGAAGTTCCTTCATGACTGAGGTTTAATGAAGCGAAGAGCGAATCTTTTTCTGTGAGAGGCGGACGAAAAGGTAGAGCCGGCAAGGGAACCTTCCCACCCTTCCCACTTGCTGCTAATTATGAACCGCCCGCTCTGACTATTCTTGACTGGGAGCTGCAGGTTAGCTGTGCAGGCTGAAAATGACTCCTAAATTAATTTGCCTATTCAAAATCGGGTGAAAATTTGCTTGATACGAGAAATTTCACCTACTTTTAGGATGATGAAGTCATGCATTACTTCTCAGTCCTTACGGCCAACCAGTGGCTCCCAATCAATGACAGGAAGAGAGTGTAGAACATGCCTGGCAGCCAACAGGAAGACCCTCTTACCCAGCTCGCTACTATTCCATTCAGGAACTTTAGAGGAACGAAAAGTTGACATTGTCTCTAATTAAGTTGGGATCCCAAATATTGCTTTATTTTTTTAATTCACTCATTGCCGTAGACTTATGAGATGAAATGGACTTAGTAGAGTTGATTTTTAATTTCCTACACACACACACACACACACACACACACACACACACACACACATATATAAACAAAGGTCTTATTTCCACACAGTTACTCTCTAATTGCCATGCATATAATGCAGTGAAACCAGAGCACGTAGAACCCCACACTTCCCCACGCCATCCAATTCGTTCTGTCCCATGCACGCCTTTCACCCTCCTGAATGTGCAGACCCCGATACCTCAAAGCCTCGCTCACTCCATCCTTCCATCTTCTCGCTCTCCCTGTCTCCGTTTCCATTTCCATGGCATGAGCGACGCACACATACAGCTTCCCAGCTAACTCACGCGTCCTTAATTTTCGTTCAGCGTCAGGAAGTGAACAAAAAATTCTCCCACGCCACTACCAGAGATCCTATGCTATTCACACCTCACACTGAACTCAGCCGCCAGTTGAAAACGATCTCCATTTACACATTCACACATGTAAACAAACCTCCTGTTATGAATATCATTAATGGTTTCCCCGTCATCTTCCTCCGACATACACCTTACCTTCAACATGTCATTCACTGCATCTGTGTCTCGCTCTTCTCTCTCATACCTTCAAGCACACAGACAAGATTCATTACCAAACGTTCGTGTTCCATACGCCCTACTTGACCACAGATCAAAGTATTTCTCAATCTGACCATCTTCATACTGACTGACTTCATGACGAAATTTTCTTACATCTTCGTCCTTTACTCTGTTCTGCTGAGGGACGGGTTATCTGTAGCAATAAATATCACTTTATTTCCATCTCTACCAGTGATATATAAGTTTCTACAGCCATACCTAAGACAAACGTAAGGCATCAGAAGGACGTACCTACACAAAGAAAGATTCTTCGTTGATTACTAAGGGCTTGTGGTACCCCGAAATGGACCTCTCGAGTCCTTGCGTGACTTCATCTAGCTTCCCAGTCCTCACTGCTAACTTCCCAGTCCTCACTGCCTGTAACTGCTCGTGATGCCCAGCTACCTCGGCAACTTCTGATTTTTCTGATACAGTAACTCGCTCTAACTGCTGACATTTACTTCCAGAAGCAAATACTTTTTATCTTAACTCGTATCATTGTTTCCTTATCTTCTTTCTACGCGCACTATTGTTACGAATACCTTCCGCTGGTTTGTGGGAGGGGCTGTCTTCCAACCCCGCAAAACGGTGTGCAAACAAACTCCCTCTCTGAGGGCCTCGCTGGCCAACAGAACAACAACGTACCATTCATCACATCAGCTGCGGCACCTTCGCCGTTGCTCCAACATGGCCTCACCTCCCGTCTGCCGCCAACAACACCCCAACCTCACCCTCTCCCCAACAGCCACTCCCACAGTGACAACCAACCAATCAATCAGGCATATCATCGTTGCCATAAGACATACGCTATTATCACCACAAAAACTTCTCCTTATTTATCTATCCACCATTATAGAAATTTATAGAAAATACAAAACTTTCTCTATTGGTCTTACGAAGTTTTTCTATATACTTAAGTGCAGGTTACACTCTGCTACACAGTTTTTACAACGATCTCCTTTTTTTCTAGATCCCACAAAGCTTGTTTCTCGCCCGTACGGTTTTAAGTAATTCATTCTATACTTTCAACATGTTAGAATATACTTTATCAATATACTTTACCCCCAACTCTTCTACACGTCATTTTTACATACTTCAAGTGGAAGAATCAGTTGTCGACAATAAGCACTTCATCCAATAATTCAACCATTTTGATTCTAAGGGTCTCGTCTAGGTGTTGGGTTTCGCTGAGATAAATGCCAGTTCAGTGTCTAACGATCTCAGCTGACGTCTCCAGTCCTCTGTCTCTGAGGACATTCACAAGCGACGTAGGGGCAGCGTTTAAGCTAACCATTCCCCTACGTCATCTTGACGCACATAATCTCTGACGCATTGATGCCTCCCGCAACCTGACGTGATAAACGGTAAATATTGAGGAAAATTATTTATACTTTCGATCTTTCTAATGAAACTCTTGATACCTTGCACATCAACAAACTACCTGACAAATCTCCCAAACATTTAGATATAAATACATTACCATTTACAAACTGTAAATAAAACATATATTATATACAAACATTAAACGTAAATACTTTATTCACAAACTGTGAAAGTAGTTACATCATCATTCACAAACTGTAAATGTCCCGCTCAGTCCACGATTATTCTCGCGATCATAATTGTTATTTATGGAAGGAAATCAGCGTAATTTCAGATCATAATTTTTGTTAAATGAAAATGTAAATTTAGGAGAAAAACTCATGATGGGTTTGTCTCCATTACCAGTTTAATGGCGGGAAATGAGATGGTCATAAGCGTAACAACAGTGCATCATACAACGTCCCCAGACGTATACAACTCATATATATATATATATATATATATATATATATATATATATATATATATATATATATATGCTACAAGAATCACTTTGCGTACAGAAAAGTGACTACAGGACATCTCAAGCCGCAAACACACGACCATGGCCACAATCTGTGAGGAAACAAAGAGATCTCGAGGGTCCTGGACCAGCCCACCTTGAAACCAGGAGTTGGAGAGGCAAGTTCCCTCCCTCTGCAGGGGTATACCTGGGGTTCGTGTACTCCCTCCGTACTACGTGACCCTGCCCGCCTATGGAGAGAAACGTTCCCTTACGCCAGCAGTTCGATGATCGAGGTGGGAACGATCAGAACGAAGGTGAACGTGTGAGCAAAGCCTTTCGAAACCTGATCCTTATCTGTTATCTGAGGACACTGTAGTAAGTTGGTTACCGACATTATAATGGTGTCGATCTACGAGGGTTTGTTCTTGCGTTATACTAGGTCACCTAAGTGTACAGCCTCTTCTAAGTAGAAATAAAAAAACAGACTTAACTCCTGAGTGTCGTAAACAGCGACTAACTGGGAAGTAAACAGGGCTGGAAATCTTTCCTCTCATCTGTCATTACTTTCTCATATCATGAACAGAGGAAGAAGCCAAGCAAGTATCATTCCTCGAAGCCTCAGGCTGGGGCGTCCTGAAACGTACGTTGATTGTGACCAGGATGAAAAGGAGAGACAGGTGCTGTATATCTAGTGAGAGAAACTTGGAAGTTCTGCCTCCGAGCAAAACGAAGTTGAAGGGAAGAGGGTAGAGCGCTTCGGGAAGCCCGGGCGTAGAGGACAATGGCAAAGGAAGGGACAGCACCCCTGGAGAGGCATGAGTTCTTGGGATTGTGTGAGGGAGTGCAAGGAACAAAGTTCAAGGTTGACGTGAGTTCGAATGTAAGTAGAGCATGAGAAGTGGGTGAATGTTAGTACTTATGAATCAGAAAATGGGAGAAGTGAAGAAAAGAATACAGTTGAATTTTAGGAGGAGCTGAGTGAGGACTATAGCAGTTGTGATGCAAAGGATCGAATCATAGTATCATGAACTCGAGGGTGAGTGACGTGGTAACAGAGGGTATATGAATGGGGGTTATCGAGTCACTGGTGTATGAGAAAATGGGAAAATAACTTTAGAGTTGTGAGCTGCAAGAGGGATAGTGACTATGGAAAAGGGATATGCATGACAGTACGCGGGTGGTGGTGGTCGTTGTAGGTCTACCGACATTACTGGACTTCGTCAACTGAAGGATGTGCGAAGAAGAGCTTGTTGGGTGTGAACGAGTCGAAGGAGGTGACAATGGGGAATGTCAGGTCATTTCTTAGCGAAGGCGAGAGTAAAAGTTAATGGTGGGTTTGGTGTAAGAAGAAGTAACATGTATGAGAAAGAAGTGGTGAAAGTGAGCGTGTCTTTGTGTAGAGATACCAGGGAGAGGATGAGTATAGAGTGGCTTATGGTGAGAATAAATGGAATGAGCGAAGTGGAAGAAGACTGGAAGGTATCTATGCAAGTACTGGTTCAGTGGTGGGGAAAAGAATGAACTTCAGCCAAAATAAGAGACGATTTTGAGAGGAAGTTAGTAGAGTCAGGAGGAGAAGAAGACGAAAGGGGATGACAATGAGGAAAACGGATGGAAAAGATGTAACAAGACAAAGATGTAAAAAGGTGTAGTGAGGATCTTGAAGGACTACTGAATGTGTCATATGACAGGAAGGCGGATGTGGGTGGCAGGGACAAGGCTGGATGTGGAGTGAGACAATTGTGAAGAATGGGATGTTAAAAAGGAAGCAGGCGGAGGAAGCCTTGCACAGGACGATATATGGTAAAGAGTCTGGATTTGATGGGACTGCGGTTGACATCCTCAAGACAAGGAGTGACGGAGTTGTTAACTGGTTTAGTCAGGCTGTCCGATGCTTGTATGGCCCCAAGATGAGACGCCAGTGGACTGAAGGACTGCACGTACATTGCTCCTGTATAAAAGTTCGAGGTGCAGAAAAATGACTGTACGGATTATTAAGGTACAAAGGTCTCTAGACTGTATCTTTTACGGTGTGATGGAGGGTTGTGACGGAGAGAGTAGCGTTGTGCACAAAGTTGCTGACTGGGGAGGAGCAATGTGGTTTCAGGAGAGGTGGAAGATGATGAAAACCAGCTATTTCCTATGAAAAATATCTGTGAAATACCAGATCTATGGATCTGGTGCAAACCTACGTCTGATAAACAGAGTTACTAAACGAGTGAGGAGTTTTCACAGGGGAAAGTATGGCATGTGTAAGAGAAGAAAGGGAGGAGAGCGAGTGGTTCACCGGTGAAGGTGAATCTGAATCAAGGATTTGCGATGTCCCCGTGTCAGTTTAATCTGTTTATGGGCAGGCTGGTGAAGGGAGTAAATGCGAGGGTTTTTGGAGCAAGGGCGGGTCTACGGTATGCTGGAAGTGGGTGAAGACATGAGAGGTAAATAGGTTAATGTTTTCGGAGGACAAACATCTGTTGGCTGACTCCGTGGCCGGTGAGGGAGTCTGGGAAAGTCTGGAAGAAAAGAAAACGATGAGTAAAGATGAACATATGTTTTTAAGTGTAGGACAGGATGAAGCAAGAAGGTATGATTGTAGGCTTATCTTGGGAAGATCTGAAGGAAGTGAAGTGCTTTTAGGTACCTTGAAGTGGACATGGAAGTAGATGGAAACATGGGGGACTGAAGAGGTTGACAGGCTGGAAGATAGGGTAATGTACTGGATACGTTGAGGGGTATATATATATATATATATATATATATATATATATATATATATATATATATATATATATATATATATATATATATATATATATAACAAAACTATTAGTAGCAAAAATCAAATTAAAACGACATACATGATTACTGACCTGCAAAGAGACTTGACGTAAGAGAATAAAGCAAGAGGTATCTGTCACTTCGTTAAAAGAACAAGTCGGGTTTATCTTGTGAATATTCAAGAATAATCTGAATAATGTCACCTCCAAGCGACCGAGGTTTCTACCTAATACACTGAAGGTTAACGTTGCATTTTGGCACAACAGTCGTACCTTATATGTTAATATATCACCATCGCCAGCAACAACAGCTACTGTCACTCTCACACGCTCCTGTACGATGTAGCTCTGGACAAAGCCTTTCGGAAAGTTGTGACGGAGAAAGGAAAAGAAGAATGCAGATTTTATTGTTTTATACTTGAAGCTACAGTCCATGCAGGCAGCGCCATATCTGATCCTTCCACGTCAACAAGACTTCGTGTTACTTTTTTCTAAGTTGGCTAAGACGGCACGGGCAACTGAGGCCGTAATCTAGGCCATCCATTAACGATATATATATATATATATATATATATATATATATATATATATATATATATATATATATATATATATATATATATATATACCCAAGCCTGAACCTGGAATCCATTTTGTCAGCAAACTGCTTGGGGTGGATGAACAGCTGGGTTGACTGTCGGCCGATTGCCGCAACAATGATTCGAACCTATGCGCTCGACAAAGCCATCCGTAGAGCGAATACTTAACGGCACCTGCTTAAGTTCCGTTGGTCAATATTTGTTCATTTCCTAACATCAAGTTCAGGGAAACAGACCCCCATCCTCTCTCCCGTTCACAGTGGTCACAGATCCCCACCTCGCTCTATGTACAAGCTATAGTGAAGACAGCAGTTCTGTAACTCAAAGACTCCGAGTTCTCCTGATGTCAATATTCGGCAATACAACTTCACGGGTGATCAAACAGAATATTCAGAAATATTACCGATCATTCCATGATCATTATTGTCAATTGAATACCAGCGTTTTCTCTCATGGTTCGCTGAATTTCATTTATCACAATAAGAAGACTCTGAAATCCAGTTCGCTGAGCTTCAAATGATTAATCATTGAAGACAAGAAGTAACGTCCTATTGCTACTGTGGGCCAGTGGAGCCTCCAGTGAAGGCTGGTCACTGAGAGAGCATCACTCCATGCATGAACGAGTGGGTTGGAGGGAGGGAGGACCATCCTCTGCACTACGCTACACACGCAAATTCATTTACGCTGTGAGAGACGAGGGGGTGCACGACCTTGTGTTACACCGAGGGGGTCCGGTCAAGTGAAGGGTGGGTGTCCCTCGCTACACCTGCCGACCACAACCACTCCCTCCAACCACCCACCTTCCACCTCCAACAGGTGGCGGGAACTCGAGCAAAATAAACAATTGCTCCCTCCTACTGCAGCGGTGTAAGAACATGACAAGCCACCCGCTTATCTAATATCACTCTGGTACAGTATATTACAGGGAGGAAACTGACTTTATGCCAGCTCTTGTGCGATGACACCGTAATTAGCTTCTTGCTGTGTAACCTAAGACGCTATGATAGAGAACTGGTGCATGGTTTTCTGCATGGCGGCGGAGAGGGAGGACTATAAGGTTTACTGTGGTTTACTGTAGTTTACTGTGGTATATACTGGTTTACTGTAGCTGCTTGGACATGGTTTTTCACCCAAGGCAGCTAGGTCTGACCTCCACAGCTCCTGTACCTTGTAGAGTAAAGGTGTACTAGTTCAAATGGTAATTACTTTATCCACAGCTTGATACTGTTGTAGTAAATACAGTAATTTTCTGTCCAGAATTATCTAAACATGGAACACTACTAGAGGGCGAGGAGAGGAGTACTGTCTCATCAAAGAGCTCCTCGCCCCTAAAAGAGTCCATCATTCCCCTGCTCCTGCGTGTAGTGCAGCCTCGAAGAGTAGTCATCCCATGAAAGTGATTCTGGGGTTGTATTACAATAATACATACATTTGCATACACGGTCTAAGAAGCATACAACCTCAATATCTCTTTTTCTCCCTGCAATATACCCAGCTGATGACAATACATGAAAAGAAATAGCAACAACACAAAACTTAAAAACAGAAGACTAATCGCCCTCCCGTCGATGAAGGATCCTCGTCACTGTTGTAGGTCACTGTTGTTAGCGGAGGCTGGCCACTGCTGTCAGAGGAGGAGAAGGAGATCTGTAGCACACCAAAGACTTCAGCCAAAACATCGAAGACGGTAACGCAACTTTACAAACGTACATAATACGGGAATTCATCACATGCAACATACTGTATGTGGCCAGCGTGGTGAAGGATGCCACATTGCACGCCACGTATACAAACGCCAACATAGTAGAAACCAAAAAAAAAAAGCCATAACACCTCCATTACCCACTTGTCATTGAAGCAGAGACCTCCCTAACACCAAGCACTGTTGCCAGCATCATCCAGAAACAGTGACGTAAGCTACACGCGACCCTGCCATCGCAACGGAAGTAACTACGACGCGCCGCACACCTTTGTCAGAAGAAAGAAGCAAATTGACTGTCCAGTGAACTCGTAAGTTGCTGCAAATGATAGAGCGCACGCGGCAACCATCAGCAGGCAAGGTCCGCATGCGGAACTTTCATTCATAATACCCAGGATGCGGCAATTTTGATCCACGTGTACGCACGTGGGGCAGTAACATGCGCCACAAGCGGCTCTCATCAGCGAAAGACGACGTCGCAAAAATTACCGGGAACTAGACTGGTTTTGGTGGGGGACTTGCGGCCCTTCCTGACCATGAAACTCCGGGACACGAAATTACTCGGAATAATAAGACACAAAGACCTAGCGTCGTCCACAAGAGGCGAAGACCTCCAGTAAGACCCACACACAGAATGCGAAGCAACAGACAATAAAAAGGAAATCTTAAAATCAACCAATAACTAAGAAAAAAAATATCCTTCGTGGGAAATATACTGACGTAAGGAAATTCTCATAAAAATAAGGATATACGAGGACCCAAACTGGCCACTAAGAGGGGCAATTGTGAAGGCTAAAGCAACCACCACTCCCTCAGCGGCAGAAAATTACAAACGGCATGAACGGATGAGGCGCATTATATGTGTGGTCGGGGCGTCTCACTTCCTACCTCTCAACCACCGTAGCCATCTGTTGATGAGGCCGAGAGTCGCTCCTCCCTCAGCACGATTAGACGATGACGGGAAGGCTCTCTCTCTCTCTCTCTCTCTCTCTCTCTCTCTCTCTCTCTCTCTCTCTCTCTCTCTCTCTCTCTCTCTCTCTCTCTCTCTCTCTCCTATTTCCAGCGACTACACAGCAGACAGGTTCTCAAGTCACCTGAAACAGGTTTGGTCAAAATCCAACGACCTATTGACATGATAACACTCAAGAGGCAATATGCTACTGCCGTAGAAACGGATGTTAATATGATATTCTCAAACGCTATGTTACCGCTCGACGTAGTGATACATGCATGTAGCATACTATCAAATGCTTTGTTGTTCTGCAACTTACTCATATATGATGAATACTCTCAAATGCTGTGTTACTACTACTACTACTACTACTACTACTACTACTACTACTACCAGTATGTTTACAACTACTGCTCTCATTATCATCATCATTATCATGATCACAGCCAATGACTGCTGCTGCATATCATCGCCAACCAGACACATAAGCGTATGGTAAGAACTACAACACAACCCAGCACTCTCCCCCACCTCACAACCTCACAACTGGCAGATCAACAAGAACTAACGCCACAGCCACAGTAGTGTTACCTTGCCAACATAGGAAATATAAGCAATGTCCCCAGACTCTGGTTGGTTTGGTTCGAAAATTCTCAGTTTATTAGTTATTCCAAATTTCATGTACAAATACGCATGCAGGAAACTCATAAATCCACATAACAGTAAAATGATCCAAAAATTTGTTCGCTGAGCACAAAATGGAAACGATGGATGAGCATATCTGTATACCAAATCAAGCTCAACTCGTCAAGTAAGACAAGGTCATTGTATGTTATGGTTGGAAAACATTGAAAAGGGGCGTCGCAAGGTGTCGGAACCCCGTCCCTCCTAGTGGAACGTGAAGGTAAGGTGTCGGAACCCCGTCCCCCACGGTGGAAGGTAGAGGCAAGGTGTCGGAACCCCGCCAGCTGGTTGGTCTCCGGTCAATATCCTGTACAAATTGCTCCAGCTGTAGCCAGCCGTCACGCTGCCTGCCCTTCCTCTCGCACTAGCTCCACTCAACTCCAACGATCTTAATTACTATTTTCTTTTTTTAAACTTCGTACATGTGATGGAGATGGTTGTAACACCGACACATCATCAGGAAACACTTCAAACGCTGCATGAATTTACACTTCACAGTTGGCCCTCAGTGTCAGAGACATTCAGGGAGAAAAATTAGATAAAGGACATTATCTCAGCGTACGCTTGACGACATCTTAAAGCCACGGCTACGCGCGCGCGCCTCACAAGCCTCGCTCGACGCGGGAGAGGGACCAACCAGTCCCGACCCGCTACGCCGCACGCCCGACAACACACTTCAAATCCAAGTTCCTCTCCGATATTCGAGTTACACCTCTCTCTCTCTCTCTCTCTCTCTCTCTCTCTCTCTCTCTCTCTCTCTCTCTCTCTCTCTCTCTCTCTCTCTCTCTCTAAGCTCCACTGTTTGGCTTTCAATTATCATTACATCCGTGATCATCTTGCCAGTCAACGTACCCCTGAATATACTGCCCCACACCCCCGACCAGCGGGAAAGTCTGATTGATACCCTTTGCTCTGCGGGGCAGCCCAGTGTCAAGGTTATCTGCTCGTCCCCACTGCACCATCATCACCACTGGTAAAATGTACCTGTCACTGCAACGTCGCCTGTGACAAACCGCACCAGTTACCGCACGATGACTAGGAAAATATACCTATTACTGTACCATCCCCTCTGGTAAAATGCACTTGATGTTGCATCATCACCACTCGTAAAATGCATGTATTATTACTTCATCGCCGTCACTGGTAAAATGCACGGGTTTAGAAACCACAATGATTTCCTCAGTAAGCGAGTACAATGTGTCAGCGGAATTATCTGCAAACCTTCTAACTTTTACCCCACTATTCTGAGCTTCTGGCATCTTCCCCTATCACAAACAGCCTCGAAATGACCCCTAGTTTTGCTGATTGAATTTCTTTATATTCCTTTGCCAGACGACGAGTGACCCCCAAGCGCCTTACAGGTAGACAACAGAACATGGCCGCCTTGCCTTTAGCCATATTGTTGGCCACATCGCCTCCGTCATGTTCCTCAATTTGCTACCACAAGCGCTCAGCACGTCGCCAGGTGGCTCCTCGAGACTTTGCAATTACACGAGTCCTTTCGCATCCCACCCATCCAAGCAGCGGTTACTCGAACCGACTCGTCCGGCAATCCACACCATTAGAAAAGTAAATATCTTACACACAGGTAGCGGCCACTTGTCAAGCGTTCACCGTCCTTTCCTCACCACACCAACGTACCCCCACAAACCTCTCAGAGGTTTCCACATTATCACAAAGGCGTGATAAACGTCCGACTCAAGAGGCGCCATGATTCACATGGACCCATCACGAATCATCATTCTGGAACTGGTGATCGGAGACTGTCCATACGTCTCAAGATTTTGATAACAAAACTTGTATAACCAACTCGCGCGTCGAAATAACTTCAGGATGTTCCCCCAGGCAGAGTAGCATACTGTCAGGAAACTGCGAATCATAATACTGAATTTCCTCACCCAAGCTGGTGAATGACAAGCATTCTACTCACACCAGCTCAGCCATACACTTGTGTGATACATCACAGCGTCACGCTAAGCCATACAGAGATAATAGAGAGGTTATGTCGCTATGTGAAAGCAGTGCCACTCTAGCCCAACAATGCATGTGAATGCAGTGCTACGCTTGCGCAAGCATGAAGTTGAATGATGCGTTAGTTCCGCCATTCAGCTAAAATGATAGGTTTTAGCACTCCGCTCTATCCAAGCCATGCTACCGAACGACACTTTAGTGTGCAGCATTTCCATCATTCACCTGAGTTATTAGAGATTTCTGCTCGCTATATAAAAGCCTGGGATTATGTTCTCAAACGTGACACGAGACTGAATCCATTCAGAAAGGACTTTGAAGCCACATTTGCACATTCAGCATCCACATACGGAGGATGAGTCTTCATACACACATACAAATAACATAATCATGATGAAGTTTTTCCATATATTATGGAGATGTGCAAACATACGCTTGACAGGCTAGACCGGTTGAAAAGTTGTTTAGTACGTCGTTGGAAGGAGTAATAGGGAGCGAATGTCGTACCTATGTTTAAAAGAGGAGACGGAGAAGTTGCCCTGGCCTACAGACCGGTCTATTTAATAAGCGTTGGTCTGTAAAATATTGGAAAAGATAATCAAAAATATAAGCGATAACTAATTGCAAAGGAGAAACTATCTGAGGCATATCATGGGTTAAGGAAAAAGTTCATACATATCAAATCTCTCATAATTCCAAGAGAAAGTGAGCTCCGTTCTAGAAAAAGGGAGACAGATGGATGGATTGTATATCAGTAGAATGCCGGAAAACAAAAATTGACCACATAGGAGACTGGTAGAGAAACTGGACCTTCAGCCGGGAATAATTGCTAGTGTGGAAATTTGGATGGTTTGGAAATTACCATAGTGGAAGAGAACAAAGGACGCATGTCGGAGCTGTCTTCTGGAAATGAGTTGGTCGGGCATCAGTTGCATGCCCAGAGCTTGGCAGTGGGACCATCGCTCTTCTTATTCTATGGAAATAACTTGCCAGAATGATTGGACTCATGAGTGAATATGTTTGCAGATGATGCCAAGGTCTTGAGAGAAGTAAAGAGTGATGAGGATTGCATCAATTTACAAGGGGACCTACACAAAACTCCAATTTTAGACCGATGCATGACTGATGAAATCTAACCCCAGTAAACACAAAAGGATGAGAATGGACTAATGCAGGAAACTTGAGGATAAAAGTACGAGTGTGCAGCGTGAGGATTAATAAAGTCGTATGTAACAGTGTAAGACACAGTCACCACAGTGATGCCATCTGTTGGTCAGATGAGACCCTCTCAAAGCACACTCGTCCTAATAGCTGAAAATTGCCTCGCTCCAGAGTCGACAACACATCACAAACATGGTAGTCATATCTGTAGTGTTTTCCTTCTATAAGCTTAAAAGGTTTCAATTACAGAGCTGAATGAAGGAATCTACGAACTTAAGAATGAATGTCGTTGTAAACATGACGAATACGATATTCCGCTGACACACACACACACACACACACACACACACACGCAGATCATCAGGACCTTATTTGATGAGATAAGAAATGCAGACATCCAGTGATTAATCGGAAATGGACGCGTTTGACACACACACACACACACACACACTGCGGTACAACGTTGTTGGCAACTAGACTCTGGGTAAAGGTGAGATCCCAGCTGTGACTGACGGATGAAAGTAACAGCAGAACACAGCTGGAGATTGGTAAACATTTCTAGAGAACAGAGTTGGAGTTACAGCCGCAAGGGTTGGGTCGCGAGACTTTAAGCGGCTTCACAAGATACTGTCCAGTGGTGGCGGCACAAAGTGTCGCTGTAGTCCTTCCACTGGAGCAAAAATCATAGACCGGACACGGAGATTACCATGACCCCCGCGCTGTGACCTTGACCTTAATGATACGCCCGTGGGAATGAGTCATGACACATCGTCTTGTAGTGGGTAATTCCTGCACAGATTATCACTCGAATCCCTCCATTAATTCTAAAGTCATGGAGCGGAAACGAAAATATCATGACCCGAACTATGACCTTGACCTTTAAGATAAGACCCCCCCCCCTCCATAGGAGGTGAGTCACGACACACCTTGTGGCGGTAAGTAACATCTGTATAAACTGTTCTGGCAATCTCCTCTGCCAGCTCACACTGCAGCGGAAAATAAAGCGACGAACAAAAACTGGCTCAAGTCATCTACTATATGGTGCCCGGTCTTGAAGGAGGAGCCTTTTAACAAAGCGGACGACAGCTGTGCTCACAGCTCTAACACGTACCTCTGATTACTTGGCAAAGACAGTTAGGAAGAACCGCTGATATGATTACTGAGAATCTCGAGAGACGTCTAATCCACACAGGGCGAGATGACTGACGTTGTAACATATAGCCAGACCTAAAGTTACATGCAAAGACGTTAGTGGAACATCGTACGTAGGCAAGTACGTTCTGAGGGACATTGCTTATTGCCTTAAACTGACATCGCTTTGACGCATTTGAAAGGTTCGCCCTGTATATGATAGTTACTTTGTTCGTTTCTAAGATCTTACATCATTTCGTTATCACATAACGTAAAAATAACAGATAAACGGAGAGATCGAGGACGATGTGAAAGACGAAATGGCATTACCGAGGATTCAATGCGGACAGCAGTTATCTTACACAGTGGCAGCACAACACCATAACAGTAACAGGTGGCCGAGCAAGACAAGGAGCGTCGCCATTACCACAATAACGAGAGCGATCCTTAAGGGGGCGTACAGCTACGGTTCAGACAACCCCTTTACCAAACCCCTACCTCGAACCTTCCATTTTTCTTTCCCACGTACTGGCAGCATAGGACAAAGATCACGCTGATGGCAATCCCAAAACTCTACAACACTGATTCACTCAAAGGAAACTAAGTAGGAAGAAACAGTATGCGAAACAAAGTCGCGTGTATTCGTGTATTCATGAAGGCCTGGACATAGATACCTGTGTGTGTGTGTGTGTGTGTGTGTGTGTGTGTGTGTGTGTGTGAACCCCCTCCTTCCGCAGGGAAGCAGCACTTGCAATAAAAAGGACCGATTTAAGAGTCGGCCTAAAGCCACGTCCAAGTGCGTCTGACGGGAGTAAAATCATCATCGTCGTCGTCTTCGTCATCCTCACTCTTTCTCATGTCTCTTGACCCCAGGCAAACTCTCTATCCGCCGCCAACCCTCAGACACCACATGGGACACTCGACTACTTTCTTACTTAGAAGTGACGACTAAACCTGGGCAACTAGGCTCTCAGCTTGAAGCTTTTTAGGCGTCAGTGACCCATGTCACTATTCCATAGCCCCGGGTGGGGAACTAAGCCCGTAGCAAGCTTGGAGCTTAACCATCAACGACCCTTGCCACTATTTCTGTAGCTTAAGCTGGGGAACTCCGCCCTTATCTTGGGGCTTAAGTGTCAACGAAGCTTACCATTAAACACAGACAAGCACAAAAGGTCAAGCTGACTATGATTAATCTTCAAGAGCCATAGATATTATGAGAGCGTCTATGGTCTTAGAATTAACTTGCCGAACATTTCAGTGGCCTATTAAAGTTTATACCTTGACGCTGACGGACTTAACGACCCTGATAGTCGTCAGGACCTTTAAACCCCAAATGACCAACGAAGTGTACGACACTTGTGTCTCATCACAGAGCAAACGGAATATTAGTTCACGTCCTACAACGTTCGCTTAACCTAATCTCCCAGCGGTTTGGTAAGGTTTTGTGACGTTCCATCTCATCCGGACCTGACGTTAGGTTAGAATCTTACTGAAAGGTATTGCTTTTCTGGGTGACATCCATCCCAGAGTCTGACACATACACATTGCGCTAGTCATCCTGTACCTGATGTTTTTTCCCTGTCCTCGTTTTTACCTCCCTCTCCTCCCTTATTGCTGGGACTTCTGCTCGACTCTGAGAAGGGATATTTGCATACACAGTGACACTTGTGCGCGGCGGAGAGAAACTGTTTTGGGGAGAATTAATATTTATTACGGGAAATAGGAACCGGTTGCCTTTCGAAACCTTAAAAGTTGTTATGATTAGTCACCAGACTGATTTACGGCTTCTTATGATCAGCTGTGTGAGGCGACAAGGATGTACCCTCAGCGTTGGCAATTCATTTTTTATGTGTCACGTAAACCTAAAGTCATGGCGGCACAAATCCGAAAGTTACGTCATCAAAATAATACGTGAAATACTTACATGTACGTTGATGAATAGCATCGTATGGGGATCATAGGATTAACACATAACTCAATGTTAATGTTTGGGGACTTTGCTATCTCATCATAATTCATGCATTAATGCTTATACACTGAAACGTTAAACTCAGTGGTGAAATTATTCTAGGGGGGGAAGACCCCGCACCGTCAGCTTGGGTAATATTCAAATAAGACAAATTTTAAGTCAGTAATGTTGATGATTTATGCTCAGGTGAGGCAAGCTATGACTCTGCCTCAGACCTTTAATACTGCTGACCACTGGCATTAAATAAGGGTCAAGCGTTCAAAGTTCACAGAGTACGGTGCTTGATCCCCTTTACGTTATATATTACCTTCTTGCCACAGAATGCCTTTACTATTAGACTCCCTCAGCAGCGCCCAGGAAGCTGGCCACGTCCGTCGGGCAGAACTACACGTCAAAAAGTGTGGCAATGTTGTGTTCCGGTGGGATAATCGCAAGACATTTGAGGTGTAAGTGACCAATGTCTTCAGGCTGGAGGTCGCATCCTGGACATGAGGAGACTTGTGATATGTTGAGTCGGTGAGCGTAACGTAGGAGAGAAGGGTAGTGTCCATAGCAAGGACGAGAAAGGGCAACTCGTACGTCAAGGGAGTGTGGTTTCTGATGGGCGTCCGTGGGGTGGTGCGCTTATGACTGGATTCGGAATGTGGTTGTTTGGGGTTTGCCAGGTGATTTCAGTTTGTCTTTATATAATGTCACATGTTTGTTGGGGAAGGTTGATATGGGTGGCTGTGGACTTCTACGATAACGTGGTTGGTCTGCTGTGGGATTGGCCAGTGTTCTATTGGTGTGGTAAAGTGTCATACAGGTTGTTGTTAAGTGCGTAGTGTCAGGGTTCTGTGACGTGCAGGTGAGGTTATTCGCATACAAGAGGATTTTCGCGCTTTAGTTTGCGAGAGGCGATAGAATGTCATGTAGAAAGTCTGAAGAGGGTTGGGTAAAGAACTGATCCCAGGGGAACTCCACACACACACACACACACACACACACACACATATATATATATATATATATATATATATATATATATATATATATATATATATATATATATATATATATATATCATACACAGGGTGTATGCATTATGATGAATTTTCTAAAATGTTTAGACACGTCTGAGTTCATCATCTGACAGTACGATAAATATAATAACTAATTCTAATCATCCTAAACGATCATGCCAACACACTACCTTTCCTCATCCTGTGTGAATGAAGTAGCTGCTCTTCCGCCTACCACAACTTCCTCCCTACGCCCCACACTCTCCTCCCTACACCCCGGAGTTGCGCCCGCTTACCCGTGCCTTATCATCGACGACCACAGTGAAACAATACATCCTTCAGATCCAAGGGTACCCATACAGCCTCATAACCTGTCAAGATGGACTGTATAGATTTCTCCTTACACTCGGGCGCACCTGTATATCCGTGGTTCCCACTACTCCCCCAGATCTTTCATTCTGATCACCAGATACGCCCCAGGAAGTGGCCCTCCCTCCAGCAACGTAATGCGTCATGTGGAAACACAAAGAGGTCTCACCAACCGCACGCAAGGCTGTCCATCATGAATGTGCGGAAGGAGAGGGCGGCGGTGCAAGACCAGGACGGGTTAGCCCGAGGTTGTATTACGTGCTCGCTGAGTTACCCTCACCCAGCTGCCTCGTCCGTGCTTGCTTGGGGACACTTAATCTGGAGCTTGGGTCGTGGCGGGTCGAGGTCCGTGAGCACCTACCACATTCCTGACGCCAACCTGACTCATGTGCTCAGTGTCTGTGAATGACAGAGGATCCCACAGGCAAGTCTGGAGTGTCTGTGAATTGCTGAGCTTGTCTTTGTCTTCCGTGTGGGGCGTCTGTTGGCATGAGAGAGGACGCCTGCACTTACCCAGTCTATCATATGAACGTCACTGTTGCAGATACACGATTCCTTGAGATAATACATCATCTAGACGATTATCTACGTGTTGTGTGTAACTACAGTGGCCCTGGATTTAATGTGCTGAAACTTTGAGAGATCAGTTCAAGTTTACCCCAAAGGAAGCTACGAACTTCTGAGTCTGTCCAAGATAATCCGTCTCTGAAGCTCCGAACTTCTGATTCAGTCCCAAACAACCTCTCAATGAAGCAACATTATTCTGAATCATCTGCACAAACACAGAACTATGTTCTTGTTGGAAACACATTCTTATTATTTAAGTTTCCCAATATCCTCACTAATTTCCTGTTGTAGAAACAGTACCTGTTCACTCTCCCAGCATATCTCACTAACAGGAATAACGGCAACAGAGAAACAGCAAATCTTGGCTGTTTCAGAGGTTCCGTTTCATTCTTAAATTTCTCTTTACACCAAAACCTGCTTCCGCAAGTGACAGGGGTTAAGCACTTGGGGGGGGGGGGGGGGGGTGGAGGTGTTACAAAGTGGGAGAGAGAGAGAGAGAGAGAGAGAGAGAGAGAGAGAGAGAGAGAGAGAGAGAGAGAGAGAGAGAGAGAGAGAGAGAGAGAGAGAGAGAGAGAGAGACTATTAAGCAAAGTCCCTGGCCAACCTACTGCTGCATCAGTCACCACTACCACTGCAAGTTCATCAAAATATCCTTTACTACATACACAGAAGTTTTCCAAGGCAGCGTTCTAGCACCTTGGAAAGGCTTTGATTAAACCTCAGTCTTAACTTGTCTCTTCAATATCTTTACCAGAGACTCAATATGACTGTAATCGTTTTCTGTGATAATTTTGTCACATTCTTACTGTACAAAACAGTGAATGTATGTAGATGACTAATTTCTTTGAGTCACTGTTTTAACCTAAGAATAATCATCGTCTCTTCGAGAATGTTGCCACTGGATCTAACTGTCACTATTCCTGGACGTCAGTTGATTACCACCCTTGTCACCTGATCCACGAGACAGTCTATGAAAAAGGCGAGTGGTAACCAAATACCTGAGTCACAGGCGGTGGTAATGACACAACCCGACGCCTTCATTTCTCGCACGGGCACTTTTTGCAGGATAAAACATTTTCCCAAGTGTTCAACAGAGCAGAATTATTTTTCTAACCGCCATGGTCGTTTGGTTGGTTGGCTGGTTGGTTGGTTGGTTAAGCTCAAGGTCCTATGACCTACTAGAGTCATTAAGACCATTATCGTCAAGTCACAACTACCAACAGAAAAAATCTTTAACACCTTCTTCAGGTGATAAGGATAATTCTAAGACCACAACATCCTCACTATGATGGTACTACGCGCTCGCTATTGCTCTCATTTGCATGATGCAACACACACACACACACACACACACACACACACATGGGGAAATGGAGTTTCAGGATATAGGTAAGACGGCAGCAAGGAAAAGTGAAAGCAAGAGTGAGGAACGTATTCATCTCAGATAGTTTCGACAAGTTCTTCCTCAGGCTCCTGAAGCAGACCTTGTTGAATCTACTTGAGAAGAACATATCTTCAGCTCTTGCCATGTTTTCTGCCCCACGATGACTGTGACTAACACTTCAGTGATGTGTGAACAAGACCAGGGCTTGACCCAGACCGGGTTAGGCTGTTGCTTGTGTGGGTAGGAGGCTACTTTGTGTGGGTCAGTGACCAATGGTTGGAGTGTGAGAGCATCTCTACCAATGGTTCACTTTGGGAAATGCGTGTGTGTGTGTGTGTGTGTGTGTGTGTGTGTGTGTCATGAAGTTACTCGACTCCAAGCTGTGGCCAAATCCACCCGGGGGCAATGGATATGTGCCACTCTACTGCCATCGGCGGTAACCAATAATATTCGTAGATTATTATAACTGACACCCACACCCACACTCTTTCTCTTTCCCTTCCATTCCACAAAACTGTACTGATCCTTCCCATCATGTCTTTCCTAACACCTATGACTCGATCCTTCTTAAAAATGGAAGTTTCTCATTTTCCAACAAAATTCTTAAATCATTTCTTCCCTTCCCTCATATTTTTCTTTCGTAAGCTCTCCTCATATTTCAGTTAAGGCCCAGCCTTGATGTGGACTCTTGCCCTTGACTACTGGATCATCTAATTAAATTCTGGTCCCCTTAACAACACGAACCCCTTACGTTTCCTCAGCAAAAAGAAATAATCAAGAAAAAAAAAAAAACTCCTTTAACGAGTTAAGATCAACCTTCCCCATCCTCTTACCTGCTCCATGTCACCATAAACTTCCCCTCACATTCTCGATCGAATCAATATCCAATCTTAAGTGGACCTGGTCTGGTCCGAAACCGGATATGTAACTTTTCCGGATCCGCTGTATCTAGCGGGAAACAAACTGGTGGACGTGTGGCACCAATTTTCCACTTGTTGTCCATCGCTCGTGGCGCACCCCAGGGCACCATGACTTGCCCAACACTCCAAATAAACTAAGGTTTGTAATAGAGAGAAATGCCTGGCTCAAGGTGCGAAACTGGTGGGTGATAAGCTGGTATTACTACACTGGAAGAACTGGAGCGCCTTAAGCTTTCATCAGTTGCCGCGGGCGTTCGGTAAAGTGATAAATAAGAAATTGTGAAGTATAAACGTTTTTTTTTGAAATTCCAGTTGTTTGTAACAACTTTTACTGACGCAACGATGGCTTTTGCCACTCGTAAACACGTTCCTCGTGATGGGACACAGGTTACCAATATATATATATATATATATATATATATATATATATATATATATATATATATATATATATATATATATATATATATATATATATATATATATATATATATATAACTAACCAGTTTAGCAATTATGACGGACTTAAAGCTTGTCTCTTCCAACTTTTAAAGAATGGAAAAATAACACCATACAGTTTGGAGAAGACACACTAGCCCACAAGGAGAGTCGACACCATTAACTTCTTGTAACAAATCCCAAAATGTGAGTGCGCGAGTCATTCATCGTCAGGCGTCCTCAAGCAGAATCCACACCCACTCCATCCTCAAGGTTCGAACAAGAGGATTCAGATCTCTTCCGGAGATGAGCATCGCAAGGCGACCTCTTCCCTCTTGTTATGACTCCTCCGTATGTGACCCAGTGTGGGCCCAGGGCTGCAAGGCTGCAGGATGACCTCCTCCCAGACCAGCAGGATGACCTCCTCCTAGACCAGCAGGATGACCTCCTTCCAGACCAGCAGGATGACCTCCTCCCAGGCCAGCAGGATGACCTCTTCTCAGACCAGCAAGATGACCTCATCACCGACCAAAGATATCGTTGAACACACCAGCGTGATGCGCTGTTCCCTTTATGCGATGATCCACGAAAAATGAAATTGAAATAATCAGATACAAAGTCATTCATTAACCCTTTCCTAACATGATCAGATTCTAACAGTTCAAGGCAGTAGTTACATACATGAGTGGTGTTGGCTCGAGAAAAGGTTGCTTTCCAAAACGAATTATCCTATTTTCTTATTTTTTTTCACTTATAATGACATTCAGCAAGAATTATGAGGTTCATTCTCCTTGCCTTCTTACATACAGCCTCGGGTCTCTGGTGGTAAACTCTGGGGCTTGTCTAATAAGGTCGCTTCTTTGACAAAACCCCTTCGTGATACGGCCGGACTCACGTCTCTCTCTGTCGTAGGAAGCAAAGACCAGTCTACCCATCCACCTCCCTAACCCGTCTCAATATAACCCACGCTTACTAAGTATAAAATCATAGTATGAGGCCTTTGACCCCTCGTCCATCCAGTAGTAATTCATAGCATGAAGTAACACAGTATAAAAGTAAAGAAGAAAGTAATGCAGTATGACAAAGCAGGCCCGAGGGGAGGGCCCCATTCCAAGGCTGTGTGTGTGTGTGTGTTTCTACTCCAGTAAGGTCAGTCTACGTTCATGCATTTGCTGAGTGCAATATCAAGATGACTGGATCATCGACGTTCAATTGGCCGGTGCCCACGGCGAGCGCCTCACCTACCTTCCCTCACTCTTTCCTGTATTCACAAAATGCTTTCATTCCTTTAAGGTAACACTTCCAAGAGGAGGTTCGGAAGCTAGTTCTTTCAAATCCTATCATATTGTACGCAGGTTATTGATCTCCCTATTCTCGCTTACCCTTGCATTAGAAATGCTTCACTTCCATAGTGTTGGGTCGAACTGAATACCCATTCATTCATGTATAGAGTCATGCAGAATTTTGGGTTTGCCTTGTTTCCTTCTAGTGGCTACATTTCGACTGGCTACACTTCTCCTGACTACACTTCGAATGGCTACATTTCGAACGGCTACACTTCTAATGACTACACTTCAAAAGACTACACTTCTCAAAGAATTCAGAGCAAATGATTAATCACATACTTATGCAAAAGTAACTTTAGAAAAACAACCACAAAACAAACACAAACAACTACATAGAACACGCAAAATACCGACAAAAAAGTGTGCAAAGACACAAGCAAAAGAACTCAGTCTAATGAAATCTTAAGCACAAACACATATACACGCACATGAACTCACAAACACACACACACACACACACACACACACACACACACACACACACACACACACACACACACACACACGTGTACTTTCACAGACATACATACATTCGCAAATACACATACATCATCGTACTCACATACACTCCCAAACACACACGTACACTCGCAAGTATACATAAATATATCAACAAGATACCAACAAACCAAGCACATAGAAAAGTACAATGAACATAAACACTAACTCGAGGAAACACGCAAATACGAACACAAACACAAATACATAGATAGGCAAACAGAATCACTTAAGAATCTCATGATCTTTTCTTTCACTTAAAACCACATGATCCTTTCATTCATTTAAAATCACACAATCCTTTCATTTTCCCTTAGCAACACATGATCCTTTCATTCCCTTAAAATCACATGATCCTTTTCCTTCAACCACCTTCTCAAGGACGAGGCTTCGATCCCCCTGCTCAAGATGTAAACACTGACTCGAGCCTGGGGTATTTACAGTGTTTATTCTGCTTACGATTTGCTCTTCAGACGCAGACTCTTGTGATCGTCTAACCCCAGGCTACAACAGACGCCAGATGAATCACACTTTGGGACTCGCTACTCCGGATTCTCTCTCTCTCTCTCTCTCTCTCTCTCTCTCTCTCTCTCTCTCTCTCTCTCTCTCTCTCTCTCTCATGTTTTGATGATGGATATATCACATTAACAACAATGCTGACGACACGTGATAACATTAATCACGTGTCATCTGACCCTGGACTGTGTCACACCCAACCGTCGAGTTCTTGTGACAATCGTGAAATTAGAGTCACCCAAATGACATAGAATGAAAGACCCTCCAATCATAACCGTCCTGGAGCCCTGCAGATGTACTGGGCTACCGGTACAACCTCGTCTTCATCCGTGACGCGACTGTTCTAATTCTCTTTCACATTACCGGGTTTGTTTGTTTTTTTCATGCAAAATTACAAGATTCTCATACCTGTTATCACTCACATCATCATACCCACAACAGCTGTGCATGACTGTAAAAATGATATATTCAACATCATTATCCAAAACCTTCACGAAAACTCAGGAGTAAAGAACTTAGAGAACCAGTGTCTCAGTTCTGAGTGTCATTCTTCCTTCCAGACATCTGACACTAAGACAAGTTCTACAAGTCACCCTCGAAGCATTCTCTGTGGACGTTCATTCAGTAAGTTTTCCCATCAAAAATCATTGAATGCATATATATATATATATATATATATATATATATATATATATATATATATATATATATATATATATATATATATATATACATATAGGCAGGACTGAAGGGGAGGCTTCTTTAGTGAAAGGGAGCAATGACCACATGCCAGGGAGGTCTTTTCAAAAGGGGTTGAGGTCACTAGTGGCGTACCCCGAGGTCCTGTCCTGGGACCATCGTTCTTTACATTTGTGAACGACTTGGCATAAGGTATAGTCTCCTTCCTGCATGTGTTTGCAGATAGTGGTGTCATGAGGAAGTGAAGAGAGAAGAGCATTGCATAATCTAACAAGGAGTCCTAGGCAAACTCCAAAGTTGGTCTGATACGTGGTTGATGGAACTCATTCTGGGTAAAGGTAGTAAACCAACGAGGATGGGACGCAGTGAAATAAGGTCTCAATACAAATATAATCAACAGGAAATAAGTCGCAAAAATTTGTTTATCAAAGGGAATTGGAAGTTGACTTCATCCCTAACTTGTCAGTAGAGTCCTAACAGTAGATCAGATAAACTGTCTGTTGGTAAATGTTAGCACAGCAATCAAGTGAATGGATAAGGAAATATTAGAGAAGCTTTTCACGTCCCACACTAGGCCAGAAATGAAGTATGCATCATAAGTTTGGCCACAGCCCTTAAAGAAGCACCGCAAAAAAAAAAGAAAGATAGAGAAGGTCCAGAAGAAGGCCACAAAACACGGTACCGGAATGTAGAGAGCTGGGTTACAGGGATGCATGTGAACACCTCTCCCTGAACGCTTGACCTGGCACATCCTCTTCCTTGGTGACACTCCCAAAGGACCCACTTCAATCCTTCATTCTTTTACATCCGGCACCGGTTACGATAATTGCCAGCCTCCTTCTGAGGTAATGTGACATTGTCTGATGATGACAGGAAACTACTTAATGAGTAATTAACACTCGCTCCACAGAGATGGCAAGCCAACCTTTCTTTTTTTTTTTTCTTTGCACAACACGTTTGAAAGAAAGGGCCCCACGCCTTCGCTAAGTGCCACCACTAACGTCTGAGAAAGTTCCACGCACTGTGTTGCCATATGGCACAAATACCGCTACCCCGTACTTAGTCTTACTGCCACTTCATGTCACACCACTTCGAAGAACGTCACCTCGAAGAATGCCACTGCCTCCAAGCCATACGAAGACATCGCCTCCCAGGAACATGCCGTACCTCCACACTCGTCAGCTGGACGTGTGTCTTCACCACTACCACCACCAATATCACCACACTGCCGAAAGCTACGGTAAATCACCACAGTCATTTGCAAATCTGCCACCAGAGCCGGATCATCTTCAAACAGCCGGCTACTAAACTCCAATCCCTCCCTCCACCCGACCCCTAGTATAATATAGACCCGCCGCGCCTCTCTCCAAGAACCTCTTATTTACCTACCTCACCACCCCGTCTTTATACACATTAAAGAGCTACGGGGACATCCCATACCCTAGACTTAAACCCACCTTCACCCACCTAAACCCACCTTCCATGAACCCTATCATATGCTTTCTCCATATCCTTAGTGGGCAACAGAAAAGTTTGACCCAACGGTGCCTAGTCGGCAAAACAACGCTTGACTCATCGCCAACCCGGCAAAATAATATTTGTCCTACCGGTGATTAGTCAGCAACATAACTTTTAAGTCAAAATGTAAGCAATCTAAACATGAATAGCTATCAATTAAACGTATATATAAAAGCCTAATAGAACGACCAATGGTCCGAAAACGTAAGAAATATTCAGGAGTTTCCTCTGCCTCCCTCCCTCCCTAGTTCCACCCCTTCAAAATCCTATCTTGAACGCGTAAATAGTAAGCCTCTAAGTTACAATAGCGGTTAACAGCCTACGTCTGAGGGGAAAAAAAATCACACCATCATTAGGTACTGTAATGCCTGTTGTTCCCTCTGCGTCTGGAAGGAAGGGGGCCGCGCCAGAAGAATATTGGCCCAGCGTTCTTGACGTAGTGGCGATGACGTCAGTTCCCCTCCTCCCCTTCTTTCCCCAGCAGTGGGAGGGAGGAAAGAGGCTCCTCACTGGTGACTAGAATAAGCAAAGCCATAGAGTTTTATGTCTTGTCTTGAGAGCTACTGCCTACACCGAACCTGTTCCTGTTGAGATCATTTAGAATAATTCACCACCTTCTATTTTCATAAAGTCAAACTCCTATCCTAAAGGTTATGGGGCATGATGGGGACTTACTAAACGAATGAAATCTCCACATCGAGTATAAACAGTTAAATACTTTATGTCACCCTCTAGTCCGACTCTCTCCGTGCAACGTATAACATTTTACAAAAAGAACACGAAATGAATATTAACTCGGCTTTTATGCCCGAGGAATAAGAAAAGTCTGTTAAAGTCGACCAGCGTCGCCCGCACCTTAGTTGAACGAGTCCCAGAACCCGGCTGACCTCCACACACACACACACACTGTAGCCTCCTTATCTGGCTCACAACTGCACCAGCGTCCACATCCCTGGGGAACCTTCTTTTTTATGGCTGTCGAGCCTCTCAAACAGGAATCTGATATCTGAAAGTGCGTTTTGCATCCGTCACCCCCCATCTCACTCTCAACTCAATCCATCATTACGTAGGAGTATCTTTATCATTCGAGAGATGTACTTTATCTAAAGCCAAACTGATCGGGTCCCTGTGAACTGAATACTGGCTCCTACAGACTGCCTAATAGACTGAAGAAAGTAACCACCGCATCTTGTAATCCCCGCACAAGCTTCTCCATACCAGTCTTACTTAAGGCACAACACTATAGCACATTACTAGCATAGCCAAGTGCTCGTTTACTATATGCTATGTTAAGCCAAGCTACAGCAAGGGAATGTTCCTCTCGCTCCGTGGCCCTGTCCAGCAAAAGAATGTAATGTCTGATTACTTAATGAAAGACAGACAATTCTTTTTCAAGTCCCTTCACTTCTTACCAAGGTCTAAGGTATGTGTCTCAAAGACATTTCTTATCAGATGAACTACTCCATTGTGTGTCTCACTTGATGATATATATACCAAGGCGGGAATGAGATTAGGAACACAACGTGTTATTCCTCATGTACTCGGCACCTTCTCTCCTCTTCACGTTATTTCTGCCGCATGAAGAGCATTTATAGCCACATGTCTATATATATTTATATATAAACTTGTTTATACAACAAATGAGGCTAATACTCCTCTACCTATAAAGTTTATGAAGAGCACATATACACTGTACAGCTCATAAATAAAGGACTTATACGAGTGCGAGGCTTTGTGGGTTCGAATCCCCGCACGCAAACACAACCATGACGCCGAATCCGTATCAGCTGAGAGAAACATCAACCAACCCCAAGTCAAAGGGAGAAGAGTAAGGTAGCCTGGAGGAAGGTTTTCTGTGATCTATCCCCTATACTCTCTCTCTCTCTCTCTCTCTCTCTCTCTCTCTCTCTCTCTCTCTCTCTCTCTCTCTCTCTCTCTCTCTCTCTCTCTCTCTTCTGCAGTTACAAGTTTGGCCTGAGCCGTCTGCGTGTGTCCGAGTCCCTCTGACCTGGACCTGCAGCATGTATCCAGCTGCTGCTTCCTATATAGCCTTTGTGAAGTCCAGCCACACGAGGACTGACCGTTATGACACTCCCCCTCCCCCCTGCTTATACCAAAGCTCCAAAATCCTCCTCCATCCTTTCTCTTCCCCTCCTCCCATAACCTTTCCTCCTCCAAAGTCTACAAAAACTGTTCTTTATCATACATATTATCTTACCTTTCATCTGAGATGGCCATTACCAGCGCCATGCTGGGTACTGTAGCATATACATGTGTGTGTGTGTGTGTGTGTGTGTGTGTGTGTGTGTGTGTGTGTGTGTGTGTGTGTAAGTAAGAAGATCCTGACAGGATCACAAGGACTTGACCAAGTTCCCATGATATAAACCCATTCTTATATGATTTAGTTTAGCGAGCTTGATCGACAATCAACAGGGTGGCCTGCCTACCATCTGTATATCTCTTTCTTTCCTTCTCATTCTCACTATCATTCCCTTCTGTTGCCCTAGTTCTTATCTTCATCATCCATTTTACTGAAGTCTTTACCCAGACGAAGAACTCCCTCACAACATGAACGTACAGGAGGAATAGAATGCTCGCTGGTATGATGACGGACTGTGTCCTGAGTCATGGACGTGCCGGACTGTGCTCTGAGTCATGCACGTGCCGGACTGTGCCCTGAGTCATGCACGTGCCGGACTGTGCTCTGAGTCATGCACGTGCCGGACTGTGCCCTTGAGTCATGCACGTGCCGGACTGTCCTGAGTCATGCACGTGCCGGACTGTGCCCTGAGTCATGCACGTGCCTGACTGTGCCCTTGAGTCACGCACGTGCCAGACTGTGCCCTGAGTCATGGACGTGTAATGATCGAATATCAAGGTTAAACTTTCAAGCCAGTCAGACGGTAGCTCCTCCCCAACCCATAAACACACACACACACACACACACACACACACACACACACACACACACACAAGAATAATACTTTCATAAAGGTTGCTACTCCTCTGTAGGCAATGGGAAATGCTGAGATATATAATGGGTGAACACCCTCTGGATCTCTTGTGTGAGGAACACAACGAAATACGTCTGCCTGCAGCTTGCCTACTGTGAAGCCAACACACACACACATCCACCCACCACTCACTAACTCTGTCACTCCATGTTCAATCCGTATTCAAAGTGACGTCTCTCTTTACGAAATACCACAGGTTGCAGGAAACGAAAGTAGCCAGCCCTTCATCTACAATGTACACTTCTGATGTTGGAGAAGCAGGAACAGCAGCGAGTGACGCCACCAGAGATAATCATGAGTTTCCCTAATTATGAGCCTGGTTGTGGTCACGGACAGTCCTCCTTCATGATACGTAATTACCAGGAAGGAGACAAGGATTCCCAGGCGTTACCCTTAGAGGGCATTTACCTGCATCACGTCACGTCACGTAACGTCACGTCACGTCACATAACGTCACGTCACGTCACGTCACAGGGGTCTACAAGGAACCATTGATGTGAAGTATATGTTGACTATCTATGGATTGCAGTGAGCCAGTCTCTGTTTTAGCGATATATCTAAACCATCTCAGCACTGTGGTCAACTCTCTCAATCAGACTGGGCTTTTTTCCTAACACCTCTCTCTCTCACACCGTCAGTTATGCACAATCAGTCCCGCCTTACACCGCTTTTTATCCTCGGGTATTTAATTTCCAAGACGTCTATCCTCTTCCATTTTTCTAATTCTGAGGCCCAAGACTCACGCCCTCACAATACCATTGGCATTGCTACACCTTCAAACATACCCATCGCGGCCTTAATAGACACAGACACATCCTTCCACACACTCCTTAATGCATCCAGGAACTTAGCCTTCTCCCCTCATTCCAATGATGACTCACTTCAGCCCCCATGGTTCGTTCCATCATCATACCACATCCTCTCCTATGTACCACTTAAGACACTCCATCTCCTCCAGATCCTACCCATTCAGACTTGCGTTCAAGCCCTCCTGTCTCAGTCTTCGGCTGCACCTTACTTCTTTACTTCTATACACATTTACTCTCAACTCTCTCCTGTCACACACTGGCCCATGCTCTGTCTCAAACTCCTGGAGATTTTATACCTGAAGCCTACCACTAGAGCCCTGTCATCTACAAACACTAACTGATTCATTCCGATGTCCGCATACACACACACACACACACACACACACACACACACACACACACAACATCACATAGACCAGCCTCTCGCTCTAAGACATATTTGCTTCCCGCCTCATCCCGTCCATAAACAGATTAAACAACCACAGTGACATCACACGAGCCTTCACCGGGTACCACTCATCCTACTCCCCTCCTACTCGCACACATGCCTTATTCTCCTTGCAAAAACTCACTGCGCTGAGTACCTTTCATCCATATACTCGGAGCACCTTCCACAAGGCCTCCCTTTCAAACCCACCATACATTTTCTCCAGATCCATAGATGCAACATACAATTCAAACATACAATTTCTGGGCATTTGACACACATTTTTCGAGGCAAACGCTTGGTTCACACATCTTCTTCCTCTCTTGAATCCATACTACTCCTCCCCAAGCACATGATGTTCTGTGTTTGCCATCACTCTCGTAACTAACTCTCCCATAACTTGGTAAATCGAGCATTCATTTCTTTTTTTTGTTGTTGTTGTTGTTGTCCCCCATGCATTTGGCTCATCCTCAAGCACGCCTTAAAATTGACTACCCAAATCCTGAATGATCTTATCATGGAAAGACTTTGTGATATTTGCTCACAGGATATGATCAGTACCAGGCTTAGCAACACACACCACAAAGCCATAAAGATTAATCTACATTGACCATAGATCAAGGATTGGGTAAACGGATCATCTCCGGTCCAGTTAAAACGGACACAATATGAAGAAAAATAAAAAGCCTCGCATCTGATATCGTAAGAAACTTGAAGACTACGAAAGATTATGAGACAGAGTTACACCTGCGGGGAAAGTTAATCCCACAGGCTTCCTCCAGACGCATAATACTTAGTCTTCTGACGAAACTGTTCATTCGTTCCTCAGTTTTAGAGCAGGTTGACGGCAAGTGATAGAGCGAGCAGTATTACAATTGGAATATTTTTACGCCATTTTTTTTACAGGGGAGACTTATTACGTCTAGCAAGTTACTTTAATATTATCATGAGATGGAAAATAAGTGACGTAGAATTTACGTTGATAGCGACAATGTTGGTAAGCTTATTAAAGCTTTTCACGTTGCCTGGAGTTGATGAAATACTGGCTCTCCTGTCTTAAAAATTACAGAGCTTAGAAAGCCTCTCAGTAGTCTTTACTAAATCACTAATGTCGGGTGCTGTACTGGAGTTGTGGAGGACAACTGTTGTATTAACAACCTTCAAAAAAAGCGGACAGAACACATGCTATAAAATAGCATCTTGTTCGCTTAAAACTTATAACTGGTTAGTTGGCTGTCTGCCCTTTAAGGCTATGAACTGCCTGAGTCATTTGAGGCCGTCAACGTTAGCATCAAACTACTTATCGAAATATCATAATCACCTTTTTCTGGTGTACACGACCCGTCCTGTGGTGCGGTTGGAAAATTGATAGGTCTGCATTCTCTTACAGAGACGCAGGTCAGAGCGATTTGTTAAAGGTGCGCAAAAGAAAATGGGATCAATATGGGCGGCATAAAGTACTAGAAACGTCAGTCTAGGAGAACAAGTGAAAACAAATTCACATCGATGACATTTAGGTTCGGCGGAGAGAATCACAAACACTGATATGAAGGTAGAGCAGTAGAAAGATGGAATAGGTTCTCCAGTAGATTATATCAACACAAACATGATGGAAAGCTTTAAACTTAGGTTCGATAGAGCCATGAGTGATAATGGTATGCTGGGAATATAACCTCCTACCATATAAGCTATTAAGCACTCTGTAATGACTCAATTCTCTGTATTCTTCTGTCTTATATCATACTAGTACTTTGGCTCACAAGTGGTTCGCTGTCGAGTTTCGTCAGACATAACTATGAACAATGATGGTCCATGAGACATGAACTCATGACAGTGAATCGTATGATAGCCCATGTATGGTGGCGGCTCAAGAGACACGAGGGTTGATGATGGGGTTCACAACACAAGCACCCCATGGCTCTGATTCACGGTAAATAAACTCACATGAGCAGTTCAAGATAGAAGTATCAATGGTTCATTTGAAGTAATGAATAAAGATTTGTAGGTTATATTCCAAATCAAAGTGAAGACGTACACGATTTGAGAGTTTTCTGTAGTTGATAAAGTCGGAACTTGACGTGAAGGCAATGAACCACAGTCTCGGAGCGCTTTTAGAATATTAGTTTTCCCGGGACCGACATATGGTGTCCAGACGGAAGCCAAAGCGTTGCGGACGTATGGGCAAGGAGGAGGAAGGGCTTCCTCGCACAGGGAGACATCACTAACACCAGTAAGTGACACACGAAAAGGAAGTCACGCAAACGTGACATTTACCTCCTACATAATCAAAGAGATAATCACACACACACACACACACACACACACACACACACACACACACATACACATATGTAGACGTCTTTCCCTTCCCCTTGTATCCCGTCTCGTCTTCCTACATCGTTTGGAGTGATTTCAGGTCTTCATCCGTTTTGTCTAGAAATGCTACGTGAACTGCGATGTAGTCCTGGACAAATGTAGTGCCGTAACCGTGCTTATCGCACATCACCTTTCATGCATGGTGGCAGCGCTTCTAGATCTACCTCAAATGTTGCCAGCGTTACACATAGTCACACAGAATCAGCCGAGAGCAACATCAGACACTGGCGTATTAGAATGAAGGCCAAGAGAGCCGGGGTAGGCCCCAGGGCCCGGTAGTTTTAGGGAAGCCCCTGAAAATGAGGAAATCCGATTATCCTTAAAATCATCCCAGGTCTTGATAGTCTCGGAGTCCTAACAAATGAAAGGACCTTACTTTCGTAAAAATCATTCCTGGGCCAGATATTTTGGGGTGACCTTGAATATGCCTCTCCATCCAAGGAAAACAGGCAAGAGTAATTCGGCCCTAAAGCCCCTGAAATCCTTTAAAGGTTAGTGACGTTAGAACACCTCACACTTACCGTCCTGAGGGAGGAGTCAGGCAGGACGACACTGACGGAGAAGGACCTGGCGCGCCGTAGATTAGGAAGTCGCGCCCTCAGGGAACCTCGGGTTTGGTCGGCTCTGGTGGCTACCGTGCCTGCTAGGAGGGACAGACGGCGGGATAGTCGACGCCCGATCCCCTCACTCTCTCCATCCTCCCGCTGGACGCCTCCATGTAGGAGGAGGTCCTTCATGGAGGCGGACAAATGGCGTCGAAGACCGTTACCCCCACTCCTAACCTCATCACCCAAGGTGCCAGCGGTGGACACGTCTCGCGTGGATCCCGATAGTCTCCGACGGATACCATTGCCAAGGCGTGCCAGGCGGGATATCCCATCGACAGGGACATCCCGGGATGACTCAGAAGTTCGGCGTCGAAAAGCACGGATTCTCCTGGGCTCCTCCTGAGGGGGTGTGGTGGGGTCGGGTTGCGCCTCCACCCGCCCTTCTTTTGGGGAGTCCTTCTCCTCTTTCCCCTCCATGTGGAGGTGCTCAGCTGCACACACAGGAGGATGGCATGTTCACAAACGTAGAGAACTCCACTTCAGATGAGCCAGGTAACTCTCCCATCAGGTGAAGTTCTTCACGGTCAAAGGTGGACATTCAGGTGGGGAAACTTTCTGAAGTCTTATTTCTAAACCTCGAAAAAAATAACCTGTTACATTGCTCACTTCTACACTGCAATATGTAATACCCCTAGTTTCATCGAGTTAACTCCAGTCACATATCTACGTTAAAGATAATGAAATATATGAGTACTCTATATTTGCTAATAACGAAACGCACATGATACACGATTCATTTTCCCGAGCGGAAAAAAAAGGGGGGGGAGGGTTAACACACCTGGACACTACGCACATTCACAAGAATTACTATTCAATTCCAAACGCACCTCAAACACAGAGTAATGTTCAATTATCCCGTCAAGTCGACTGAATGTTGAGGCGAACGCTACACAAGTCGGTTGTTGGTCAAGGTGTACGCTGCACTAACACAAGGATTCACTGACGAACAGAACAAGAGCGGCGGCCGTACTCCTACCGCTCCGACCGCTCCACAGCGACTGGCCGCCCTACGGCATGGCGTTTGGGTTTTGATCGTTCAAAGTAATAGGTAAGCGCTTGCGATCCCCACGCATTATCAATCTTAATGATTATGATGTTCTCAGTATTTGGTATGCATGTGCCATGGATGCTATACCCTACATGGAATAACAGTTCCCCTACAAAGTGGTATATAGCTGCCCTCAAAACGGCACAGTGTTTACTACCTCAATAATATTAGCCAGGCTTTTAAGCGCTTGCAGAAGACAGATTTGTATGGAGTTTAATGTGGGGCTTTAATCGTTACTTCCCATAAATAAAATATCTAGAAACAGACATTCATTCTAGTTCATAATAAGCAGATATATTGAACAATGAAATGCACAACAAAAAATTAGGTCCCGTAATACACACTTTTACATCTTTTCTCTCGTTAATGATGGCTAGTTACGTAGTTTTATTTCATATATGCACGGGTGATATATATCACTATGCATATATATATATTTTTTCCTTTCATACATATTCGCCATTTCCCGCGTTAGTGAAACAGCGTCAAGAACAAATGACTGAGCCTTAGAGGGAAAATCCTCACTTGGCCCCCTTCTCTGCTCCTTCTTTTGGTTTTGGAAAAGTAAATCAAGACAGGATTTCCAGCCGCTCCCACCCCTTTTAGTCGCCTTATGCAACACGCAGGAAATACGTAGGCAGTCTTCTTTCTCCCCTATCCCCAAGTATGTATATATATATATATATATATATATATATATATATATATATATATATATATATATATATATATATATAAGCCAAGATCCCATTTACGAAGCTACTGCAGCTTCAGAGCTGCTCTACAATCAGCAACGGCGAAATGATGGACCCTTTGTGCTCTATTTTGTACACTGACATATATGTATGCATATATATGAAGTAGTCAGGGGAAGCCACAGAAAGGAGAGTTTTCGAAGAGTGAATCTCTATGAATATGATCGAAGCGGATAGTTTAGTCATCGGTGTCTGGAGTGTTAAAGTACATCTTTGTCCATGTGTTTATGGGTAGATTTTCTACAGGAAACACTACCTAATGACATGCCAATTTTCCTCCGCTTGTACGTGACATCATCACAACGGAAGTACACCTTGCTGTAGGCATAGACCCACACCACATTTGAACGTGTTCGTTTAAAAAAAGAAATGATAATAATGATAAAGTCAAACTTTTGCTGAAATGGTAAACCATTATCAAACTCTAGGGTCTATATAATAGTCATAACACATACAGTATGAAATAGTAATAATACATATACACAAAAACTACTTCTGGTTACCAGATGCACGGGGGAAATGCGAGAAATTGACATAGGAATTATTACGGTGGTTGTTAACAATCTGACAGAGAATGGCCTTGTTCATATCACATTTAATGTAAACATAGCGCCAAATAAGGTAGTAATATGTGTGTAGTTAGCTATATACCGTCCCATATCCCCCTCCCCCCCTATAACTTAGCCTAGTCGTTTAAGGTTTTCATTGCAGAGAAACAATGTAAACATGTAATGTTTTCTGGAGCCCCAATCCTCGCCAACCATTCTTTCCCCTTTTTTTTTTTTTTTTTTAGCATAGTTTTATAGCTTCTTAAGCAATTCTGTGGCAAACATTAGCCATACTCAAGTTTAAAAAGCTCTCCATTTATAAATCATGAACTCCTGAGCTTCTGTACGTTTTATGGTCATTACTAGCATTACAGAATTCCGCGGAGCCTTTGAAGAGTGTTCACGGAACCTTCTTGGGTATCGGAGAACTCTGGGTTGAAGACCATTACTCCTTAGCCAAATGCAGTGAGGGAGGAGGGATAACATAAGGAATAGATGTGGTAGACGACACACAACACCGTCATTGTCAAGTTTTCACCCGGCTGGTGGCAATTTAGCTCATGTATGTTACCGTATATACGCACCGAGTGGAGGAACGTGCAATCCCTTCTATGGTTGGTTGGTTAAGGTAGAGTTTAAGCTTATCAACCACACGGGTCGTTAAGGCCACCAACCGAAAATTCCTAACTACCTTTTGAGATGTTAAAGTTGAATTCTAAGAAGTCTAACACTCCCTGGATATATATATATATATATATATATATATATATATATATATATATATGTATATATATATATATATAAATATATATATATATATATATATATATATATATATATATATATATATATATATATATATATATAAATCCCCTCTTGATCGCTTCGTGCATTAGCCAGCAATACAAGCTGTGTATTGGACTTCAGAATATACGCATCGTGGTGTAGGTCGTGTTTGTATGAGAAAAGATCAGAGCTTAGAGATCACAAGAAGCCACAGACCGCACAAGTAGCTTTAAGTTATAAAGGTATAGCTATTAGAGTTGTACAAGTAGCCCCGAGCGTATTATACAGGGAGCAACAAACGATACAAGTAGCCACTATACACAGTTGCTATGCACTGCTTGAAATTCAAAGAAAATTTAATGTAAGTAGCACAATATATGTATGTTCATGTACAGAGAGATGACAAAAGTAAAAGGAATCCGTACGTTGCAATATATATATATATATATATATATATATATATATATATATATATATATATATATATATATATAAACAGTGTAGAGATAACGGGTTGTCCATTTTCATCTGGGTATTTATACACATAGGAGTAAAGACAAAAGAAAAATCCCTCCCCGTAACACGCAAGTAGTGGTAATCAGACACACCCTAGTAAACTCTTAAGCCGTAACTCTCTCATGATATCCATTATAAATCCTCTCTGATATACAGCACAGGATGAAGGTCAGTTAATGTTCCCTTACGTCATTTGTCTGGGTATGTCTGATGGGATGTCTACTGTTGACACATCTCTTTATCAGTGAGGTAAATCGTTCCTTTATTCAGAGGGAGTGCAATAACCGCTTCTCATCATCCACTGATAGGTCTTTCTGGTCTTTAGCTAAGGGCACCTCTAACAACTTCTTTCGCTCTACCTTTCCTTAACTTTTCCGTTCTGACGATACTATAGCTGTCTCTCCCGTAGACAAAGCAACTCTCTATGGTTTCCGATTCTCCTCTAACTTCACCTTGGATGACTAACTTTCCTTCACCCCCTGATGCTCCTCTTACTAATCCTATGCTCCTCCCGGCAATCTCTTTTCGGACTGTTCGAAAAGCACTTCACTCTCAGGACACAACCAAGGTCCTGATGACATCCACCCCCATGTAGTGAAAGTGTGTGCCTCGGAACTTGCACCTGTCCTTGCTTGTCTGTTCTGTTTAAGTTTAAAAAACAAAACTTTTGCCTCTTCTTGGAAGCATGCGTTGATACATCCTATCCCTAAGAGTGACCGTCCTGACCCTCTTTAACTATCGTCCTGTTGCATTGACATCTACCATTTCCGAAGTCTTTGAATCCCTCTTCAACCCCCATATCCTTAGACACCTTGAATCTTACAGTCTTTTCTCTGGCTACCAATTAGGCTTCCGTAAGGCGAGATCCAATGGTAATATTCTTTCATATCTAAGTAATGTCTAGTCATCATCTCAGAAAGATTTGGTGGTCATTTCTCGTTGCCCTTACATATCCAAATCTTTTGACAGGATGTGGCATAGGGGTAGCATCTCTAAGCTTCCCCCATCTCGCTTCCTTCCCTCACTTTGCTCCTTCATATCTAGCTTCCTATCTGGCCGATCTATCTCTGTGGTTATTGATGGATCAGACTATCCCCTCCCCCTCCCCTTCCACCCTTTCTCCATCAACAGCGGTGTCCCTCAAGGTTCTGTCTTGTCCCTTACACCTTTTATATTTTTTTCCTTTTTTTCAAACGATCTCCTCTCTTCCACAAATAACCAAATGTGCTCATACACTGACGACTCAACACTGCATTCTTCCATATCCTTTAATTCTGCTCCATCTTCTCTCACTCAATCTGCATCTCGTAAGACAGGTTCTTCAATAAATTTAGACTTGGACAGGATATCTCAGTGGTGTAACCTAAATCTAGTCAAGTTTAATCCCTCCAGGACCCACTTTCTACCCATCTCTCTATCGAAAATTCCTCACAGCCTTCGTCTCTACTTTGACGGTTCTCTAATTCAGCTTCTTGACTTAATGACCATACTTGGTATTACTATAACATCCACTCTTTCTTGGGAACCCTGCATTACGGAAATATCTAAGTCTGCCTCTAAGAAACTGGGAGTCCTGTTCAAATGTCGAAATTTCTTTTCTCCTGAACAGTTGGTCCGTTCATAAAAAGGATTGATCCACCTTTGTATGGAGTCTCATATCTGAGATCTTCAAATTTGCTAACGATACTAAACTAAGAGATAGAGCTGTAAACAGGTGGGACTGCGAAATCATTCTGAGATCTAAACTTACTAGCAGAGTGGTCAGACAGATGGCAAATGAAGTTTAATGTAGACAAGTGTAAAGTTATGCACTTTGCAGACAAGAATTTACGTTACGACTACAAACTTTTCGGAAGGTCTCTAACTAAAGAAAGTGAAGAAAAGAACCTTGGAGTTGTCATCAACAACAATCTGAAATACACTAAACCGTGTTAAGCAGCAATTAAAAAAGGCAGCCAAATGTTAGGTTTAATAGCCAGGAACATAGATTACGAGACACCAGAAACAATGCTCACACTTTATAATTCTCTAGGTAGACCTCACCTCGAATATGCAGTCCAGTTTGGTCCCAAAACTATAAGAAAGACGAAGAAAAATTAGAGCAAGTACAAAAAGAAGAGGAGGAAAAATTGGAGTAAGTACAAAGACGCGCGACAAAATTGATCCTATCCCTTAAAATCTGGCATACGAAAAGAGGCTAAAACGATTGGATCTCTTCTCTCTTAAAAATGTAGACATCGCAGAGATGTAAAACAGATGTTCAAAATTCTAAACAGGTTCGATAAAGTATATCATGGACATCCTTTCGAGATACGAGAAAATACGGTTACCAGGACAAATGGAACAAAAGTCAAAGCTAAAAGATGTAAAACGGACGTGGGAACAAGCCTCTTTTCCAATAGGTGTGTTGAGCCCTGGAATAAGTCAGACCTATCAAATGCTAAGACTATAGATACCTTCAAAAATCGTTTAGACAACCATTTTATAAATTCAGGTATACTCTAAGAAAAACGCCAGAAATAAACTTATAAACGACAGCGGTAACGGGGACATTAGAAGGTTAATGTGCAGCAGCGAATAGTCGATTTCTTAAAAAACTACTGGGCAGAATTACATTTTCTTGTCGTTACTTATTTCTATCAAACAAACCAGTCGTGGGCCAATCATGCCTCCTGTTTACATGAGTTTGCATGAAAAAGACAGACACCGTGACGTGGTTACATGAAAGTTCGTCGCTCTAAGGGCGCATTGTGTAGGTTGATTGGTCTTTCATGCCTATCGATTGCCAAGTTAGTTATGGCCGACAGTGTCAAATTGTAACTACGGATCGAAAGTCTGTAATAAGGTATTCAAGATCATCTTAAGATCGTAATTGTTCTTACGGTGTATATAGTCCGTGATCCTACCCGTGATGAACTCCCTTGAAAGTTCTTTACCACTAAAATGCCATCTAAACTCGGGCCTTGGTGACGGCAGTGCCTCATTTCAATATCGTGATCACTTTTAAGTCGACGAGATACGTCATTTTATACAGAAAGAAAAAGTCGCCTAACATCATAATATGCTTTCTGTCGTTTAGTCGATAAACTATATATATTCTTCTGTCCACGATTCTCTAGTCACACACACACACACACACACACACACACACACACACACATATATATATATATATATATATATGTGTGGTTTCAGAAGTGGTAGAGGATGTGTGGATCAGGTGTTTGCTTTGAAGAATGTATGTGAGAAATACTTAGAAAAGCAAATTGATTTGTATGTAGCATTTATGGATCTGGAGAAGGCATATGATAGAGTTGATAGAGATGCTCTGTGGAAGGTATTAAGAATATATGGTGTGGGAGGCAAGTTGTTAGAAGCAGTGAAAAGTTTTTATCGAGGATGTAAGGCATGTGTACGTGTAGGAAGAGAGGAAAGTGATTGGTTCTCAGTGAATGTAGGTTTGCGGCAGGGGTGTGTGATGTCTCCATGGTTGTTTAATTTGTTTATGGATGGGGTTGTTAGGGAGGTGAATGCAAGAGTTTTGGAAAGAGGGGCAAGTATGAAGTCTGTTGGGGATGAGAGAGCTTGGGAAGTGAGTCAGTTGTTGTTCGCTGATGATACAGCGCTGGTGGCTGATTCATGTGAGAAACTGCAGAAGCTGGTGACTGAGTTTGGTAAAGTGTGTGAAAGAAGAAAGTTAAGAGTAAATGTGAATAAGAGCAAGGTTATTAGGTACAGTAGGGTTGAGGGTCAAGTCAATTGGGAGGTGAGTTTGAATGGAGAAAAACTGGAGGAAGTGAAGTGTTTTAGATATCTGGGAGTGGATCTGGCAGCAGATGGAACCATGGAAGCGGAAGTGGATCCTATCATAGGGTGGGGGAGGGGGCGAAAATTCTGGGAGCCTTGAAGAATGTGTGGAAGTCGAGAACATTATCTCGGAAAGCAAAAATGGGTATGTTTGAAGGAATAGTGGTTCCAACAATGTTGTATGGTTGCGAGACGTGGGCTATGGATAGAGTTGTGCGCAGGAGGATGGATGTGCTGGAAATGAGATGTTTGAGGACAATATGTGGTGTGAGGTGGTTTGATCGAGTAAGTAACGTAAGGGTAAGAGAGATGTGTGGAAATAAAAAGAGCGTGGTTGAGAGAGCAGAAGAGGGTGTTTTGAAATGGTTCGGGCACATGGAGAGAATGAGTGAGGAAAGATTGACCAAGAGAATATATGTGTCGGAGGTGGAGAGAACGAGGAGAAGAGGGAGACCAAATTGGAGGTGGAAAGATGTAGTGAAAAAGATTTTGTGTGATCGGGGCCTGAACATGCAGGAGGGTGAAAGGAGGGCAAGGAATAGAGTGAATTGGAGCGATGTGGTATACCGGGGTTGACGTGCTGTCAGTGGATTGAATCAAGGCATGTGAAGCGTCTGGGGTAAACCATGGAAAGCTGTGTAGGTATGTATATTTGCGTGTGTGGACGTATGTATATACATGTGTATGGGGGTGGGTTGGGCCATTTCTTTCGTCTGTTTCCTTGCGCTACCTCGCAAACGCGGGAGACAGCGACAAAGCAAAAAAAAAAAAATATATATATATATATATATATATATATATATATATATATATATATATATATATATATATATATGTATTCAGAGACGGCGGCAGCTTCTTACAGATAGGGGGCTCACTAGAGCAATAGCCAGTCATCTGAAGGCGACGATGCAGCAGCACAATGCAGCTTTTTACGTCTAAACAAAATGGGGGCTGAGCGCCTCTTCCCAACACCTCCCACATGCCGTCGCCACTGCACTAAATATACACTAAATCACGCGCACCACTGTAACCCACTACAAATATATATATATATATATATATATATATATATATATATATATATATATATATATATATATATATATATATATATATATATATATATATATTTTCTTTTTCAAACTTCGCCATTTCCCGCGTTAGCAAGGTAGCGTTAAGAACAGAGGACTGGGCCTCTGAGGGAATATCCTCACCTGGCCCCCTTCTCTGTTCCTTCTTTTGGAAAATAAAAAAAAAAAAAACAAGAGGGGAAGATTTCCAGCCCCCGCTCCCTCCCCTTTTAGTCGCCTTCTACGACACGCAGGGAATACGTGGGAAGTATTCTTTCTCCCCTATCCCCAGGGGATAGGGGAGAAAGGTGAGTATCCAAATTGCAGAGATATAAGTTTGTTGAGTATTCTTGGGAAATTATATGGGAGGGTATTGATTGAGAGGGTAAAGGCATGTACAGAGCATCAGATTGGGGAAGAGCAGCGTGCTTTCAGAAGTGGTAGAGGATGTATGGATCAGGTGTTTGCATTGAAGAATTTATGTGAGAATACTTAGAAAAACAGATGGATTTGTATGTAGCCTTTATGTATCAGGAGAAGGCATATGATAGGGTGGATAGAGTCAGTTGTTGTTCGCTGATGATACAGCGCTGGTGGCTGATTCATGCTGAGAAACTGCAGAAGCTGGTGACTGAGTTTGGTAAAGTGTGTGAAAGAAGAAAGTTAAAAGTAAATGTGAATAAGAGCAAGGTTATTAGGTACAGTAGGGTTGAGGGTCAAGTCAATTGGGAGGTGAGTTTGAATGGAGAAAAACTGGAGGAAGTGAAGTGTTTTAGATATCTGGGAGTGGATCTGGCAGCGGATGGAACCATGGAAGCGGAAGTGGATCATAGGGTGGGGGAGGGGGCGAAAATTCTGGGAGCCTTGAAGAATGTGTGGAAGTCGAGAACATTATCTCAGAAAGCAATAATGGGTATGTTTGAAGGAATAGTGGTTCCAACAATGTTGTATGGTTGCGAGGCGTGGGCTATGGATAGAGTTGTGCGCAGGAGGATGGATGTGCTGGAAATGAGATGTTTGAGGACAATGTGTGGTGTGAGGTGGTTTGATCGAGTAAGTAACGTAAGGGTAAGAGAGATGTGTGGAAATAAAAAGAGCGTGGTTGAGAGAGCAGAAGAGGGTGTTTTGAAATGGTTTGGGCACATGGAGAGAATGAGTGAGGAAAGACTGACCAAGAGGATATATGTGTCGGAGGTGGAGGGAACGAGGAGAAGAGGGAGACCAAATTGGAGGTGGAAAGATGGAGTGAAAAAGATTTTGTGTGATCGGGGCCTGAACATGCAGGAGGGTGAAAGGAGGGCAAGGAACAGAGTGAATTGGAGCGATGTGGTATACCGGGGTTGACGTGCTGTCAGTGGATTGAATCGGGGCATGTGAAGCGTCTGGGGTAAGCCATGGAAAGCTGTGTAGGTATGTATATTTGTGTGTGTGGACGTATGTATATACATGTGTATGGGGGGGGGGGGGGGGGGGTTGGGCCATTTCTTTCGTCTGTTTCCTTGCGCTACCTAGCAAACGCGGGAGACAGCGACAAAGTATAATAAAAAAAAAATAATCTAAATCACATTCCCCCGGCTTAAATCACTCCAAAGTTATTAATGAGTCCGCTTCTTCCATATTTACAAGTGGTGTATGTGGTGTTTGTAAATGACTACTATCAGTGAATGATAATCACATACCGAGATAATGATGATGCTGCACCTCTGCACCTCAGATCCGAATTGACAACCCAAGGTACTACACTGTGCTCCATTACCCGTCCCAAATAGCGGTATATTCTAATATACAAGAAGATGAAGGGCAAAGTTCAAACAGGTAAAGCTGAAATCATCCAGAAATTTGTATTTGAACATATAAATACATTTATGTATTAATTTATTTGCCGAAATTGCATAGGCCATACCAGAACACGGGTAATACATGGTTATTTCACAGAAGTAGTAATGACAGATCCATGTGACGGACAGGGTTCTATCACAATTACACATAACTAGGTTAGGATTGTTAGATTTAGTTTGGTTGAAAATCATTTCTTGATTTTTGATGTCTATTAAGACCTAAAGCTTCGTTTCCGACTGGGGTTCCGCCATTATCGATGAAGAGAGTATATCAAGAAAGATTGGAAATTGAAGCGGAAATAAATGCCAGAATCGTGCTAAACATATCAAAAACAAAAGGAAGAATATGATTTTAACTTCCAGGCACATGGATGTATTGAAACGGTAGTTTACCAACTCAAGCACAAGTCAGGCCAATCAGTCATCCCAAACTATATATATATATATATATATATATATATATATATATATATATATATATATATATATATATATATATATATAATACAAGCACAAATTAGATAAGCCATGAAGGATTGGTATATCCGTGCTTATTCAATTGCCTGAATAATTAATTCAGATACTTCTTAACTAAGTTTAGTGAACCAGAGATTTTATTAAAGAAATCTTAAGTTTCTTGACGCTATATGTGATGGCTTGTGTTTGTAAAACAACAGGTCACTATGAGTAGAAAGGTAAATTAATAGTATAGCAACGCTTTACTCAAATAATTTTGTTCTGCCGTGGGTGTGTGAATTTTAGAACAGAATAAATGTTTTAGGTGTCATTTGCAACTGTATTTTATTCTGCAATATTCAGTTACGTAATAGTAGGAAGGATGATATTAAACTTGTGGAGTGATAAAAAGAGATTAAAAGTCTAACTTCTAGGAATAGCCAGTTTATATGAGCTATACCAGGTAATTTGGAAATCACTAAGGATGGCTCGAAATGGGAAATTAGACCGTTGTAAATTTGTGTGTGGTCTCTTTTGATAGCATTACTCGACAGCTGGCGAGTTATGTATTTGATTTATTTTGCTTAATAGACTATTGAAAGTTATGATAAACCTCTACTGCTACGGTGGAAGATGTCGAATTTTCATGTTTACAATTTATTCGTTTCACCAACATTTACGACAATCAACCTCACATTTTCCTTTATGTTTTTAGTATTCTGTTGCCCTTGTCTCTTTTGGTGAACTAAATTGATAATGTATTAATCTTAGTAGCGAGGGAGGTTAAGGTAAGGTCTTAGGACCTGTTTATTATTTTAATTTTGCCATGCGTCTGTTGAAATCAGTACCAGTATTTTTCCCCTCAACTTACTTGATATCGAATAATGAGATATAATGCTTCACAAATGAACTATATTCTATGTACATTATACTTCTATTGCAAAGCAATATTATTTAAAATCCAAAGCTAATTTCAGTGCGTAGCTTAACTGGTAAACTACCAGGATAGAAAAAAAACCCAAGAAACTTAATTCAAGATTATTTTTAAGATTACACATTTTTTAAGATTACACATGGGATAAAGTTTACAGTCTGTAGTAAAACATTGATCATGGATACTTATTTTTTTTTTTTTTTGTTGATGCCGATTCTGATAATGCCACATCCCCAAACAAGTCATTGAATACTGCTCAAAAACCTCCCATGCACTACAAATAATGGTGGTAAAATCCTGTATTTTAAACTTATTACCCAGCTTTAAAAAGAATAGCAATCAATTAGTATTAAATCAAAATCATAACGTTTTCTTTGTAGCTTTGTATAGAAACATTGCCAAAATCAAACAAACTTTCAGTAAAACTCGTTAAAAAAAAGGTGTTTCCTCCAACACCTGAATAGGAATTGGTTTTGAAAGATATCCTTATACAATACTGCTTGTCTTACAAACTTTAACATTATACAATTCATTTTGAGCCTGTATTCTATATTTCTGCCCATCAGTACTGCAACCATTTCCTCTGTTTATAACATCTTATGAGCATAAGACTTTTATCTCGTTTGTACTTAATCTATATATCGATACACTAATGCATTTCTGGAGCACTTTAGCACTGAACACACCATGTCTTTTTTCACTAGCAAAAACTAGCAGAATATTGTTGGGTGGCATGTGTCCTCAAGCTCTTGACCAAAACTCTTTTATCATCCATTTAGTATGGACTGTAATGTTTTTTTAAGTATCCAGTCATAGTTATAGATTTCTCAGGTAGAAGATGAGAACTCCACAAATAAGAGGGACAGCGATGAAGAGCTCTTGCATTTTAAGATGCAGCCCTTGTGGTGTGATGGTTCTCTCATGCAGTAGGCTCATGCAAGAAGATGGAATAGTATGGGTTAATTAATACCTGTTGATTTTTTTTCATTGAGCTTTATTCCTAAAATGAACTTCATGGTAGCCCTCATTATTATGACCCAAGTTAGTTTTGATTAGACAAAACAATTTCAGATTGAAACAATTAACATTTATGTGATTTTCAGATCCCTCATCATACTCTTCAAACAATTCATATGCTTCACATTAAGCTATGCCTCACCTGCCTGGTCTCCTACCCTCTCAAAAGCAAATTTAACAAAGCTACAAACTACATAAAAAAGCACACTCGAAACAATCACTGGCTGCCCTGCTACCACAAACATTCAATACATTCCCATCAAAACAATTGTCCCAATACAATCCCACCTCAACATGCTTTGCACTCAGTTCTATGTAACAGCAATAGACTCCTCCCATCTAAACCACTCTGTATCTAACCACCAGTCCCCAAGTTGAAATAAAAAGCTTACCCCTGCCTCACAATTCAAACTTCCAACAAATTTAACACTGACATAACACATACAGACTGAAGTAACTAGACAAGCACTAAACAATCAAACTTACAACTTAGTCTTAATCTCCAACCCACCATACATACACCCTTCAGAAACAACACTCTCAAGACTAAATGGAGCCACAGTGTCTGCTTACTTTCCTGTTATCACTAATCACTGCAAACACTGTTTCAACATATCCTAAAACAATTCTTCCCATGATGCAGTTGCTATAAAGAGAACAGTGAACACTCACTATTCAATTGCCATGTACTCTCTTTACATAAATGCACACATGACATCATACTTTAAGACCTGTGGTCCCAATCAGTGGATGTAGCAAGCTTTCTGAGTACTGTAGGAGCCTTCTAAGAATAGAATGGCAGGAACATAAAGTAAAGTAAGGTTTGAAAAAAAAAAAAAAAAAAATATATATATATATATATATATATATATATATATATATATATATATATATATTATATATATTTTCATACTACTCGCCATTTCCCGCGATAGCGAGGTAGCGCCAAGAACAGAGGCCTGGGCCCTTGAGGGAACATCCCCACCTGGCCCCCCCCTCTGCTCCTTCCCTTGGAAAACTAAAAAAAAATGAGAGGGGTGTATTTCCAGCCCCCTGCTCCCTTCCCTTTTAGTCACCTTCTACGACATGCAGGGAATACATGGGAAGTATTCTTTCTCCTCTATCCCCAGGGATATATATATATATATATATATATATATATATATATATATATATATATATATATATATATATTATATATATATATATATTTATATATATTGGGAGGTAAGTTTGAATGGAGAAAAACTGGAGGAAGTAAAGTGTTTTAGATATCTGGGAGTGGATCTGGCAGCAGATGGAACCATGGAAGCGGAAGTGGATCATAGGGTGGGGGAGGGGGCGAAAATCCTGGGAGCCTTGAAGAATGTGTGGAAGTCGAGAACATTATCTCGGAAAGCAAAAATGGGTATGTTTGAAGGAATAGTGGTTCCAACAATGTTGTATGGTTGCGAGGCGTGGGCTATAGATAGAGATGTGCGCAGGAGGATGGATGTGCTGGAAATGAGATGTTTGAGGACAATGTGTGGTGTGAGGTGGTTTGATCGAGTAAGTAACGTAAGGGTAAGAGAGATGTGTGGAAATAAAAAGAGCGTGGTTGAGAGAGCAGAAGAGGGTGTTTTGAAATGGTTTGGTCACATGGAGAGAATGAGTGAGGAAAGATTGACCAAGAGGATATATGTGTCGGAGGTGGAGGGAACGAGGAGAAGAGGGAGACCAAATTGGAGGTGGAAAGATGGGGTGAAAAAGATTTTGTGTGATCGGGGCCTGAACATGCAGGAGGGTGAAAGGAGGGCAAGGAATAGAGTGAATTGGAGCGATGTGGTATACCGGGGTTGACGTGCTGTCAGTGGATTGAATCAAGGCATGTGAAGCGTCTGGGGTAAACCATGGAAAGCTGTGTAGGTATGTATATTTGCGTGTGTGGACGTATGTATATACATGTGTATGGGGGTGGGTTGGGCCATTTCTTTCGTCTGTTTCCTTGCGCTACCTCGCAAACGCGGGAGACAGCGACAAAGCAAAAAAATATATATATATATATATATATATATATATATATATATATATATCAGAGGACTGAGCCTTAGAAGGAATATCCCCACTTTGCTTCCTTCTTTGTTCCTTCTTTTGGAAAATTAAAAACGGAAAGGGAGGATTTCCAGCCCCCACTCCCTCCCCTTTTAGTCACCTTCTACATTACTGCAGTGAGTACATGGGAAGGATTCTTTCCCCGTCATCCCACAGGAAACACCTTTGCTACCCCTGCCAGGAAAAGACAGAGAAGGCAACATTTGTTCACACTCAGTATCTAGTTTCATGTGTGATGCAACAAAACCACAGCTCCCTTTCCACATCCAGGCCCCACAGACCTTTCCATGATTCACCTCCGACGTTTCACATTCCCTGGTTCAGTCCACTGACAGAACGTTGACCCCAGTGTACCACATCGTTCCAGTTTACTCTATTCCTTGCACGCCTCTCACCCTCCTGTATTTTCAGGCCCTGATCACTCAAAATCTTTTTCACTTCATCCTTCCACCTCCAATTTGGTCCTCCACTTCTCTTTGTTCCCTCTACCTCTGACACATATATCCGCATTGTCAACCTTTCCTCACTCATCCTCTCTATATGTCAAAAAAATTTCAACACATCCTATTCTGCTCTCTCAACCACACTTTTTATTTGCACACATCTCTCTTACCCTTTCATTACTTAATCAAACCACTTTACTCCACATGTTTTCCTCAAACACTTCATTTCCAACACATCCACCCTCCTCCGTACAACCCTCACAACCGTACGATATTGTTGGAACAACTTTTCCTTCAAACAGACGCATTTTCACTCTCTGAGATAACGTTCTCTCTTTCCGCACATTCTTCATTACTTCCAGAACCTTTGCCCCTAGATCAGTCCATTGACAGCACATCGATCCCGGTATACCACATCGTTCCAGTTCACTCTATTCCTTGCAAGCCTTTCACCCTCCTGTATGTTCAGGTCCCGATTGCTCAAAATCTTTTTCACTCCAACCTTCCACCTCCAGTTTGGTCTCCCACTTCTCGTTCCCTCCATCTCTGACACATATATCCTCTTTGTTTATCTTTCCTCACTCATTCTCTCCATGTGACCAAACCATTTCAATACACCCTCTTCTGCTCTCTCAACCACACTCTTTCATTACCACACATCTTTCTTACCCTTTCATTACTTACTTGATCAAACCACCTCACACCACATGTTGTCCTCAAACATTTCATTTCCAACGCATCCACCCTCCTGCGCACAACCCTGATCTATAGCCCATGCCTTGCAACCATATAGCGTTGTTGGAACCTCTATTCCTTCAAACGTACCCATTTTTCCTCTCTGAGATAATGTTCTTGCCTTCCACACATTCTTCAATGCTCCCAAAACCTACGCCCCCTCCCTCACCCTGTGACTCTCTTCCACTTCCATGGTTCCATCCGCTGTTAAATCCACTCCCAGATATCTAGAACTTTTCACTTCCGCCAGTTTTTCTCCATTCAAACGTACCTCCCACTTTACTTGTCCCTCAACCCTACTGAAACTAATAACCTTGCTCTTATTCACATTTACTTTCAGCTTTCTTCTCTCACACGCTTTACCAAACTCAGTCACCAGCTCCTGCAGTTTCTCACTTGAATCAGCCACCAGTGCTGTATCATCAGCGAACAACAACTGTATATATATGTATACATTGAAATGTATAGGTATGTATATGTGCGTGTGTGGACGTTTATGTATATACATGTGTATGTGGGTGGGTTGGGCCATTCTTACGTCTGTTTCCTTGTGCTACCTCGCTAACGCAGAAGACAGTGACAAAGTATAATGAATATAAATGAATAGATATATATTTCATACTTGATCACCATTTCCAACATAAGTGAGGTAGCATCAGGAACAGATGAAGAAAGACCACATCCACTCACATCCATTCTCTGTCATACAATAATTCACCAGAACCACACCTCCCTCTACACAACAAGTCCCTAGGGCTCTTTTTCTATGTTATGTGAATGATGTGCCTGATATTGTCAAGTTTGTGCTTTTAGAGTATGTAGGTTGGTTAGTTGGGCCAGAGTCATTTAGATGTCAGGCACTGCTCAAACATCTTGCATATTGGAAATGATGGTGATAAAGTCTTGTTTTGTGCACTTTCATTACCCAATTTTGTATGATTACTTAAGCAATGAGAAATTATGATAAAAGCAAAATCTTTTATTTTTCTTTGGGAAATTTGTCAAATACAACAGTTTCATCCAGTGTTTTATATGATATCATATCTTTATCAAACACTACTTATTTTCATTAAGAGAACTTTTTTTTTTTCTAAAAGTCACATGATCACTAAAGCATACTCAAAAGGATTTCCTCCGACACCTAAAAAGAAATGGGTTTTTAAATATATGTACCACAGTGTTCCTTGCAAACTGCAGTGTCATATAATCTATAGTGAGCCTTTATTCTTCATTTCTAACCAGCTTCCATGAACATGTTATATCAGGGAGCTGTGCTTTTTAGCTTTCAGTTGATGATAGTTAAAAAAAGTGTTTGATTAGTAAAACTTAGAAATTTAGGAACTTTTAAAGTAGAGTACATTTATGACATAAGAACCTGCCCTTGCAGCTTCCTTCAAATGATTAACCTCTCTGTACAAGTACAGTCATGACATATGAACTTGCTCTTGCAACTCTTATGATAACATTCATCTCTGGTTGGGTTAAAGTACTGTACTGTAGTCTTAGTAGCCATCTTTGGTTGAATTAGGAACTTAAAGTAAAGGAAGCACCACCAATGAAATGCTTTCGTATCAGATCGAAGTGCAGTTATTTTAAGAAGTCATAGTACATGTGATCATGTTTGAAAACTCACTCATACAAGTATGGTCTTTTTGTCTAATATTCTCAGATTTATGTCCACTATCTTAGCTTTATTTGAAGTCATCTTTCCACATATACTGATGATATGCCTACATCACAGTCTGTGGTTTGGTGGAGCCAAGCTCTCTGGGGAGGACCCTTACACATGAACATCTCTTCATGGAGTTTGATGTTGCAATGTGTCCTGCAAAGCCAGAAGAAAAACACATGGAGAACTGCAGTTACACTTTGGAAAATTTTGGATGGATCAAACAGAACCGGTATATAAAAACATGTTTATGAACGAGTATCTTTCTCCTGTGTTCTGTTTCATATCCTTTTTTCCAAACTGCTCTTGATCGAAAGTAAGTTATGTATGTAATATTTCTACTGCATTTCATGATCTTTACTTTCCTCTGCTCTTATTTCTTTGTAATTTTTTAGTGCAGTGATTGGAGTGTATAAGCACCCACTCATTTAGAGATATAGTTCACCTAGCTAAAGTTTGTCCAAGATTTTGCCATCACTTGGCATCAGTCATCTGTTCTCCCTCATCCAACCATTAACTTTGCAAATTTCAATCTTTTCCTCTGAAATTGCTGGGCCAGTAAAGGCCAAGCAAGGCATGGATGGTTCATGGGTGATACTTCCTCAGAACTGTGTTTGTTGACTTCTACAGCCATCACACATGGCTGCTCTCTTCCTCCTAAATAATGGTTTGCATATCCCGATTTGTTGATACATACAGTATTTATGATTCACAGAAAAACTTCAGCTGCCCAGCTTGATAGATTTCATGTCGTTTCCATAGGTACAGCCACAGGCAGAACTTAAAAATGAATCAACCTGAAGTTATGGCAGCAGTAATGAAGGAGATGGGAGAGTACAAGAAACATGGAGGTGGCACCATTGTTGAGAACACTGTTATTGGGCTGAACAGAAATGTGTCCTTCTTGCATGATATCAGTGTCAAGCATGGAATCAACATTGTTGCAGGAACAGGTAAGGGAATAATTGTTTTCATATACAATATTTCTCATGATTCTAGTACTTCCTTCTGTATATTAAGATTCAAATTTTATTTTTACTTGTTTTAGAGTATAGAGGCCCCTGCATATGCAGGTGCAGTTCTGCAAGTATGTGCAAACAAAATATTAGATATTAGAAAATGAAATTTGCACAAGATATTCAACAGTTAATATTCTAAACTATATACACTCTGTTCTATATACCTTTTAATGCTACAAATGCATATTCAGTACTTTACAGCAGATTGTCTGAATAGATGCTTATAACTTGCCTCTGAAGTAGTCACCAAAGAATGCCTTTAGTGGGAGGCTAGACTGCCTAATGGAGTGGAGTGGTCATACCTTCAACTGATTTTTCACTAGGTACTTTCTAATCAAGTGCTTCAATGATCCAACAATCCAGACATATACATTCTTCCTTAGCCAACATTCAGTTTTGCTCCATGCTTCAAATATTTCACAAATTGCCAAAAAAGCAAACCAGCATGCTCCTCTGTGAGACCTGCCATCTCTCAGACTGAGCATTGCAACCATGAAGAGGAATTGTACATAAAAGTATTTTATTTTTAAGTGAAGGAAGAAAATTCGCATTCTCCTGGGATCATTATGGGCTTCCATTTTCATGTCCTGATTGATGTTATTGAAAAGGGGAAGTTTCACAGCATTCATAAAGTAAGTCAGCTAAAACTTTGGAATCAAATTATTGAAATCTCTGGCTTGACAGTCATGCTCTTCCTTAGAAAGGTTTACAGATAAATCTGAAACCTGTCTGATTTAGAGAGTGTTCTAGACTGTATTGGGAATTGTCAGTGACAAACATTCTCAATGTAGATTTTATAAAGATATTATGTGAATCGGTACTTATTTCTACATTATCCTCTGAAAGGGATAATGTCTGAGAAATGCAGCACCAGAAGATTCTAACATATGTTTAAGACTATAATCTGAACAATGAGCAGCTTTAGAGATGCTCAGCCCACTAGGAAAGGCGAGCCAGTGACAGATAGTGGATAAGGAAACTGTTGTGTTTAAAGGACTGAACTTGTGCACAAACCATTAAGTTCTCCAAGACTTATATGTGTACACCACAGGAGCATGTTACATAGGAGGAATGTTTACCTTATATGACAGACTATAATTTTTCACAAAATTGTAATGATGTATGGATAACATTACTGTTAAGCAGATATCACTTGTGAAGTATGAATCATAAAAGTATGTCTTTTGCCTAGCAAGTGTTTAAAGCCATTGATTTAATGAGTTCAAAATATATATATATATATATTCCTGGTAAATTATATGGGAGGGTATTGATTGAGAGGGTGAAGGCATGTACAGAGCATCAGATTGGGGAAGAGCAGTGTGGTTTCAGAAGTCGTAGAGGATGTGTGGATCAGGTGTTTGCTTTGAAGAATGTATGTGAGAAATACTTAGAAAAGCAAATGGATTTGTATGTAGCATTTATGGATCTGGAGAAGGCATATGATAGAGTTGATAGAGATGCTCTGTGGAAGGTATTAAGAATATATGGTGTGGGAGGCAAGTTGTTAGAAGCAGCGAAAAGTTTTTATCAAGGATGTAAGGCATGTGTACGTGTAGGAAGAGAGAAGAGTGATTGGTTCTCAGTGAATGTAGGTTTGCGGCAGGGGTGTGTGATGTCTCCATGGTTGTTTAATTTGTTTATGGATGGGGTTGTTAGGGAGGTGAATGCAAGAGTTTTGGAAAGAGGGGCAAGTATGAAGTCTGTTGGGGATGAGAGAGCTTGGGAAGTGAGTCAGTTGTTGTTCGCTGATGATACAGCGCTGGTGGCTGATTCATGTGAGAAACTGCAGAAGCTGGTGACTGAGTTTGGTAAAGTGTGTGAGAGAAGAAAGTTAAGAGTAAATGTGAATAAGAGCAAGGTTATTAGGTACAGTAGGGTTGAGGGTCAAGTCAATTGGGAGGTAAGTTTGAATGGAGAAAAACTGGAGGAAGTAAAGTGTTTTAGATATCTGGGAGTGGATCTGGCAGCGGATGGAACCATGGAAGCGGAAGTGGATCATAGGGTGGGGGAAGGGGCGAAAATTCTGGGAGCCTTGAAGAATGTGTGGAAGTCGAGAACATTATCTCGGAAAGCAAAAATGGGTATGTTTGAAGGAATAGTGGTTCCAACAATGTTGTATGGTTGCAAGGTGTGGGCTATGGATAGAGTTGTGCGCAGGAGGATGGATGTGCTGGAAATGAGATGTTTGAGGACAATGTGTGGTGTGAGGTGGTTTGATCGAGTAAGTAACGTAAGGGTAAAAGAGATGTGTGGAAATAAAAAGAGCGTGGTTGAGAGAGCAGAAGAGGGTGTTTTGAAATGGTTTGGGCACATGGAGAGAATGAGTGAGGGAAGATTGACCAAGAGGATATATGTGTCGGAGGTGGAGGGAACGAGAATCGGGAGACCAAATTGGAGGTGGAAAGATGGAGTGAAAAAGATTTTGTGTGATCGGGGCCTGAACATGCAGGAGGGTGAAAGGAGGGCAAGGAATAGAGTGAATTGGATCGATGTGGTATACCGGGGTTGACGTGCTGTCAGTGGATTGAATCAAGGCATGTGAAGCGTCTGGGGTAAACCATGGAAAGCTGTGTAGGTATGTATATTTGCGTGTGTGGACGTATGTATATACATGTGTATGGGGGGGGGGGGTTGGGCCATTTCTTTTGTCTGTTTCCTTGCGCTACCTCGCAAACGCGGGAGACAGCGACAAAGTATAATAAAAAAAAAATAATAAATAATTGTTGAGATGGAAGTCAAACATTCAGTGATATATGTTTACCTTTAATATGTGAAAACCTACATGTCCATCAGGTATGCAAACTTAAACATATAAGCTGAGTGGACAAAATAAAAAGGTCACAGCCAAAGGGTGCACTTACAGAGACCTAAGACCTTCCAGCTATGGGTAATGATACCCACCTGAAAAAGATGCACATCCTGAAATTATTGCATGTGCTGACTGTTGCAGTGTTTGATGCCTTTGCAAAGATGAGGGAAAGAACTGTAGTAAAATAATTCATTGCATCTGTAGATTTATTTAGTGGCAAGAATGGACTGAGAAGTCAACTACTGCTCCTATAAAGAAGAATGATGTGTCAGATTGAGGGACTACCATGACAGTGAACAAAAAATTTACATTTTTGCCTGTAAGTAATTACACTGTGAAAGGGGATGCAGAGAGTCCAGTGAAAGGTGGTCTTGTAGTGGTTATTGCTAATGCTGTAAAGATGATGACTTAAGTGTCAGTTTTATAAGTGCATCATATGACTGTTGTGGATGCAGACCCTGAGAAAATGAAAACTTCTTTATGCTGTGAATGCTGACTGTGTTATGATTGTTTCAGAAGCTGACCATAAGAGAATGATAACTGCCATTACAGTTTTAGATTTTGTCCTAGTTTTGATTGCTCTGGATATTGATACTGGGGAAGATAACACTCAATATGTACATTATATCTATTCTTTTTCATTGAAGAAAATTGATGCTGATATCTTTGATGATCCTTCTGGATCACCTGATGTCACTGATGATTTAGTAAAGTTTGTCTCTAATGCTGTCTCTATTTAGAACAATATTTGATTCCTGGACTTTGCTGATCAGAACGAATTTATCTGTTCATAAGGAGGAACAAAGTCTGAAAAATACAGGTGATGAAATTTGTGGAGGATGCACAAATAATGCTTATCTAACTCAAGTGGTCTGTGCTTGAAAATTTACAGGTAATCCTTGCTCAGTGTAAAGATATTACAATGCAGAATACCAGAGAAATGGACACCATTATATATCAGAACAGCATAAAAGATGTGGGAGTGATAATGGCACAATTACCTTTTGCAGATATATTAAAGTTACTCTTGTTTTTCCAAATAAAGATTGCATGCTAGATTTTATGAACCTTCATCACAAGAGGTAAAATTGACAATGGTTCTTCTCAAGTCAATTAAACTTTGATAACTAGAACACTGTTGTGTGCTGATGTTACCTAACAAGGCAGTTGAAGTTGCAGAGATTGAGACTTCTTTCACAATCCACATAGACACTTCTAAAAACTTTAACTATTAAGCTGGATCAAGAGCACTGAGACTGTGCCCTCAAGAGCACAGATGGAAACTCTTGGGAAAATATAGTTCCATGTTTGCATGCATGGAAACTTAAATATTAATGCTGGATTCAAAAGGTGGAAACTTGCATAAAAATAACTTTCTCAAAATACTGAACTGTATAATGGACTCGAAATATGTAGTACATCTTATCATGAACAGTTTTATGTAATAAGATTATACTTGTTGTTTTAGGATATTATGTGATGCAGTCCCAGAAGAAAGAGGTACTTGGGACACCAGTGGAAAAGATGGTAAATCTCATGACAAATGAATTGACAGTTGGATGTGAAGACACTCCAGACATCAAGTGTGGAATCATTGGTGAAATTGGTTGTTCATGGCCATTGTATGGTAGGTAAAGAATATGTATGAAATACAGTTGCGGATGGCAGTAGATGTAGTTATTGATGGTTGTCTTTTTTCATAATGTGTAATTGTAAGAGACCACTTTTTATTGACTGTGTCTACTGTTTTTCCTTGTTATTATGACTGAGATATCCTGAAAATACAAACCTCTACTATACTTCAGTATTTTTCTCCCAATGAAAATGATAGCTTTTCATCTGTCTTGTCAGTCATTCAGTCAGTCTGTCTTACACACCATAAGAAAGTTGCATATGCAAAAATTCCTTTTTACTTCTCAAGTGTACAGATTATTCCATGCAACTTATTTAATATGCATGTATTCTTTTTATTTCCCCTTTCACATAACTTGGTTTTCCTTTGTATCTGTATCCACTAACTTCTATCTGTTGCTCTTACCATTTTGTCAAAAGGCAGGGCTAGCACATAGTGCTTACCACAGGGAAATTTAGTTATGAAGAATGAGCTGTGTGAGTTATGTGTTATATATGACAAGGAGAGACTTTATATTTGTGGAGAGAATGCCAGTCGTCCATGTGTGGGTGAGGCAGAAAGATAAGACAGCTGCCTGGGTCAGAGGAGTGATACTTGACAACCACTGAAGTGCTGGTTCCCTACGCAGCTGCACTAACCTTTAGATACCCCTGCGGATAGTACTGGTAATATACCTCCCAAGTCATTGGCTGCCAACCAACTGCTACCTACTACCTGATATCTACTCCAGAGGAAGTCAATTACATTACCTTATAGTGTCTAAGCTGTTCTGCTGATATGAAATATACATTTCACCATTCATTCAAACCAACCAACCTATACATGCTGACTGGTATTTCATCCTTGCATGAATCTTCATAGCTTTACAACAGTTCTCCATCCTTTCATCGTGTCTTAATTTTTCTCCCATCATGTTTTAAATATGTTGTTAAAGTATTTAAATTCGTGTCACCTCTCCACTTTTTTTATGAAACTGATTCAACATTATCAGCCCATTCCCTAAAAAACAGACCTTCCATGCCTTTATTTGTATCATATTCACTATCTCAAAGTCCATTTTCTCTGTAGCAGCAATTATCTCTCTTTTCCCAATGCATTTATGAATATTCGTGAAACATTGTTACCTGGCAATAAATTAAGCATCCCCATTAAGTATATCAAGCAGCATCTTCTGTTATACTGAAACTTCAGTATTGAACTCATTCACTGCATTGAGAGCTGCTTTCTCAGTATATGAATATTAATATATAGGAAACCTTTACTGTCATGAACTTTCTTTCAACACATAGTCTGCAGTTGTTGTGCTGTAACTGTAACTGTTGCTCTAGCCCCAGTTATACTTGTTTGTAAAACTCATGGATTTCAAAAAGCCAGCAGCACATAATGGTTGCTCACAGGGATCTGTTGGGGAGGAAATACTGAAGGGCTGTTAGTATTTGAACGCAGGGCAACTGGCTGTTAAGTGTGATTTTGTAGGGGTGTGACTGATGTTATTGAGCTGCAGTTGGTCATTTGTGATAAAAAGGCTAAAGTCCAGAGTATGTATTATTTTACTTTTTTCTTTTTACAGACTTTGAACGTCGAGCTATTCAAGCTGCAGGAGAGACACAAGCAAGTTTAGGTTGTCCTGTAATGTTTCACCCAGGACGGCACCATGATGCTCCTGAAGAAATTTTCCGTGTCTATACGGAAGCAGGTGGAGACATCAAGAAGATGGTGATGGCTCATCTTGATAGTAATATTATTCATACTGTTTTGATAATGATGTTACAGCCAGGAATACTTAGTGTTTTTGGATGTTAAAGAATGGAAGACTGTGGGTGTGCTGGATATTAAATGCTTTAGGACAGTACATTGGGTGAGACAGGTGTGGTTGTAAGCGAATATGACAGTGAGATGACTAGAATTTGCCAACATGGTCCAAGTATATGGACAGAATGAGCTCAGAAAGACTGACTAATATGATGCACTTACTGGAAGTGGAGGGAGGATCGGGGAGAGGTAGACCATCTAAGAATGGGAGGATGGTAAGAAAGAGGCTTTAAGTTATTTGGTAGTAGATAATCTGTTTCTAGAATGAATCCTAGGTGGTGGAACAGTGAAATAAAAAAGTGCTTGTTGTGTCTGAAAATAATTCATAAGAAACATAGAATTTAATGGAATAAAGTGAGTACATTGTCAAACTTCAAAGATGATTCCCAGACTGAGAAGCAAATCCATTAGAAGTGGATTAAATGATCTGAATCTATTTAGCTTAGAAAAGAGGAGGTTAAGAGGTGATCTAATACAAGTATTCAAAAATCATCAAAGGGTCTGAAAATTTTGATCTAACAAGTTATGTAAGACTTGATTCATCTGATTTTACTCATAGTAATGGATTGTTAACATATGGAATGATTTGCCAATCAAAATTGGTTGAAAACAGTACTATGTTTAAGAGTAGACTTGATAAATACTTCACTTTAAGTCCACAGCTTACATCATTTGCATCTCTTTAGTCACTATGACAATTTCCAGGCTTTCTCTTTGAATTATCTGTATGTCTTCTAACTTTTACCACTAATCTGTGAGCTTATGGTATTTTCTACTATCACAAGCAGCTTCAAAAGGATCCAGTGGTCTTTTGCTGTTTGAATTTGTTTCTATTTTTTTTGTACTGGAGTCTGAACGTACAGGTGAGTGACAGGCATGAATGGAACAGAATGAATTGGATCAATATAGTATACAAGAAACAATGTATTTTGGTTGTTGAGTTTGTTTTTATTACATTGTACTTGAAGGCTTGAGAGTTAGTGTGTGCAAACTAGATCATTGTTCTTCAGCTCTTTACCCTCTTTACTAAGGTGGGAATGTAATTGTGTGTAAAGAATAATATATTCAGTTTAGTTATGAATATAGAATGAGAATAGGGTACATTATACAGATACATCTAGCACTGGACAGTTTAAGTGTGTTTGATTACCAGATCTAGTACTACATCAAGTCTTTTTTACTGTGTTGACAAAAGCTGCAGCGATATTTCTGAAAAATAGTATTCTTTATAATTTACATATATACAAACAATCTTATTATTCCACTCAAAACTATGCACCACTTGCCTGGTCTTCCACCTTCTCAAAAGTAAATAAAGCAAAGCTGCAAACCAAACAAAACAGAGCAATCAGAACAATCATTGGGTGCTTAGCAATCACAAACACTCATCTTCATAATGAAAAGAGATCCTTTCATCACAATCCCAATTCGGTATGCTTGGCATTCCATCCTATGCAGCATCAATAGGCCCCTTTTACCCACATTACTCCATAAGTAACCATAATCTTCCAGGGAAATAAAAAATTTTGAGGAGTAAGAAAATATCATGATGGTTTTCTATTACATATTAACTTTCATTAATGGCCAGAGGAATCTGATTTTAAGCATTTATTCCTTTGGAGAAGGCACTAAAGCAATTCTAAAATTGAGTTATTTAAGGAAAAAAAGAAACACAAACAAGATTTTTTTTTTTTTCTTTTTTTTGCTTTGTCGCTGTCTCCCGCGTTTGCGAGGTAGCGCAAGGAAACAGACGAAAGAAATGGCCCAACCCACCCCCATACACATGTATATACATACGTCCACACACGCAAATATACATACCTACACAGCTTTCCATGGTTTACCCCAGACGCTTCACATGCCCTGATTCAATCCACTGACAGCACGTCAACCCTGGTATACCACATCGATCCAATTCACTCTATTCCTTGCCCTCCTTTCACTCTCCTGCATGTTCAGGCCCCGATCACACAAAATCTTTTTCACTCCATCTTTTCACCTCCAATTTGGTCTCCCACTTCTCCTCGTTCCCTCCACCTCCGACACATATATCCTCTTGGTCAATTTTTCCTCACTCATTCTCTCCATGTGCCCAAACCATTTCAAGACACCCTCTTCTGCTCTCTCAACCACGCTCTTTTTATATCCACACATCTCTTTTACCCTTACGTTACTTACTCAATCAAACCACCTCACACCACACATTGTCCTCAAACATCTCATTTCCAGCACATCCATCCTCCTGCGCACAACTCTATCCATAGCCCATGCCTCGCAACCATACAACATTGTTGGAACCACTATTCCTTCAAACATACCCATTTTTGCTTTCCGAGATAATGTTCTTGACTTCCACACATTCTTCAAGGCTCCCAGGATTTTCGCCCCTTCCCCCACCCTATGATCCACTTCCGCTTCCATGGTTCCATCCGCTGCCAGATCCACTCCCAGATATCTAAAACACTTTACTTCCTCCAGTTTTTCTCCATTCAAACTTACCTCCCAATTGACTTGACCCTCAACCCTACTGTACCTAATAACCTTGCTCTTATTCACATTTACTCTTAACTTTCTTCTTTCACACACTTTACCAAACTCAGTCACCAGCTTCTGCAGTTTCTCACATGAATCAGCCACCAGCGCTGTATCATCAGCGAACAACAACTGACTCACTCTCCCAAGCTCTCTCATCCACAACAGACTTCATACTTGCCCCTCTTTCCAAAACTCTTGCATTCACCTCCCTAACAACCCCATCCATAAACAAATTAAACAACCATGGAGACATCACACACCCCTGCCGCAAACCTACATTCACTGAGAACCAATCACTCTCCTCTCTTCCTACACGTACACATGCCTTACATCCTCGATAAAAACTTTTCACTGCTTCTAACAACTTGCCTCCCATACCATAATTATTATTTTTTTTTTTTTTCATACTATTCGCTATTTCCCGCGATAGCGAGGTAGCGTTAAGAACAGAGGACTGGGCCTTTGAGTGAATATCCTCACCTGGCCCTCTTCTCTGTTCCTTCTTTTGGAAAATTAAAAAAAAAAATAAAAAAAACGAGAGGGGAGGATTTCCAGCCCCCCGCTCCCTTCCCCTTTAGTCGCCTTCTACGACACACAGGGAATACGTGGGAAGTATTCTTTCTCCCCTATCCCCTATCATAGAAGGCGACTAATTATTATTATTATTATTATTATTATTATTATTATTATTATTATTATTGTTATTTTTATTATATTATACTTTGTCGCTGTCTCGTGCGTCAGCGAGGTAGCGCAAGGAAACAGACAAAAGAATGGCCCAACCCACCCAGCGGATGGAACCATGGAAGCTGAAGTGAATCAAAGGGTAGGGGAGGGGGCAAAAGTTCTGGGAGCGCTGAAGAATGTGTGGAAGTCGAGAACATTATCTTGGAAAGCAAAAGTGGGTATGTTTGAAGGAATAGTGGTTCCAACAGTGTTATATGGTTGCAAGGCGTGGGCTATAGATAGAGCTGTGCAGAGGAGGGTGGATGTGCTGGAAATGAGATGTTTGAGGACAATATGTGGTGTGAGGTGGTTTGATCGAATAAGTAATTATAGGGTAAGAGAGATATGTGTGGTAATAAAAAGAGTGTGGTTGAGAGAGCAGAAGAGGGTGTTTTGAAATGGTTTGGTCACATGAAGAGAATGAGTGAGGAAAGATTGACCAAGAGGGTATATGTGTCAGAGGTGGGGGGAACGAGGAGAAGTGGGAGACCAAATTGGAGGTGGAAAGATGGAGTGAAAAAGATTTTGAACGATCGGGGCCTGAACATGCAGGAGGGTGAAAGGTGTGCAAGGAATAGAGTGAATTGGAATGATGTGGTATACCGGGGTCGACGTGCTGTCATTGGATTGAACCAGAGCGTGTGAAGCATCTGGGGTAAACTATGGAAAGTTCTGTGGGGCCTGGATGTGGAAAGGGAGCTGTGGTTTCAGTGCATTATCCATGACAGCTAGAGACTGAGCATGAACGAATGTGGCCTTTGTTGTCTTTTCCTAGCGCTACCTCTTGGACATTCGGGGGAGGGGGTTGTTATTTCACGTGTAGCGGGGTGGCAATGGAAATGAATAAAGGCAGACAGTATGAATTATGTACATGTGTATATATGTATACGTGTGTGTGTATCTATATGTATACGTTAGGATGTATAGGTATGTATGTATATTTGCGTGTGTGGACGTGTATGTATATACATGTGTGTGTGGGTGGGTTGGGCCATTCTTTCATCTGTTTCTTTGCGCTACCTCGCTAACGCGGGAGACAGCGACAAAGTAAAATAAATAAATAAATATTATTATTATTATTATTATTATTATTATGATTATCTATTATTATTATTATTATGCTTAACCGCTGTTTCCATGTCAGCAAGGTAGTGCAAGGAAACAGACGAAGAATGGCCCAACCACCTACATATATATACATAAATGCCCATACACGCACATATACATTTCAAAGTATACATACATATACATACACAGACATATACATATATACACGTACATATTCATACTTGCTGCCTTCATCCATTCCTGTCATCACCCTGCCACACATGAAATTAAAATCTGCCCTCCAGCAAGGTAGTGCCAGGAAAAGACAAAAAAGCCTCATTCATTCACACTCATTCTCTAGCTGTCTTGTGTAAGGATATGCAATGCAAAAAAATGTTATCTTTACAATTCATGTCACTTCAAAACCAGATACATTAAATTTTGTATGTGTACCCTCCTCAGTAAGAACAATTGACTTTTAAAAACATTTAATGAATTCAGTGATTTGGATTACTTACCATATTCCCACAGCTCCAATTTCATGAGATTATTGAGGCTTAATATTCTAGGAACCATCCACACGTTAGATGCTTTGGTGGAATTCGCTTCACTTGGGACCTTCTGTGAGTATGACTTATTCGGCAATGAAGTATCTCATTATCAGCTTCACCTAGATATTGATATGCCATCTGATGCTCAACGTATTGCACGTATCAAACATTTGGTTGACAATGGTTTTGGAGACAAGATCCTTGTAGCTCATGACATTCATACCTTGAGTTGTCTGGTAAGTAATTTCAGCATTTTTGTCATGTTTCTTTTGCATGTTTTGTACACTGATAATGTCATTTGTGAATTTGTATTAACTTGCTTAACTATATTAAATTAAACCTTACTGACTTAAATCTTTTAGCTGTATTGAAATATATTTTGTAGCTTGAATGATTCAAGAGGCCTAGATGATCCATCAGACTTAGGTGGCATGTGATGAAAAAGGGAGCTTTCTTAATTAGGGCACAGAAGTAAAGGGTGACACAAAAGTTCCTTCCAGTAAAAAAGTTGTTAGAGAAGTGTAGCAGTAATTACTTATTTGCACTGTATGGGGAGGGATTTTACACTTGGAGGGGCACATCTCTTGAACATTCTCTACTATCATACAATCTCTTGAATTTATGTATGCTGTCTGCTTTAACCATGTCCTCATTCAATCTATTCTATGCATCCACCACTCATACTTTAAAAGTATTTCTTTACATGCTTATTTAAAAGTTCCTTACTTAATTTCATGTAATGTTCTGTGGTTGCTCTATTCCTACATCTCTTTAAGAATTGTCCACTGTCCACATTGTCAATCTCTTTTGAAAACTTGTTGTGATCAAGTCACCCATCAGTCTTCTCTCCTCCAAGATGGGTAGATTTTGAGCCTCAAGCCTTATCCTGTAGGTTAGCTTTCTTCATTCTAGCACTATCATTGTTGCCCTCCTCTGAACCTTCTCTGTGAGCTGCTGCTTTAGGTGCAGTGACCAAACATGAGACGTACATAAAAGTTTTGGCCTTTTGTAGGATATGAATAGCTTGCTAAATATTTCCATATCTTTATATTTGAAAGCTTTTCTGATATTTGCCGGCAAATGGGTCATCTCCTTAACTGTTATCATAATAAGGGAGTCTACAATAGGTTAAGATCATATTGAATTTGTCCTTTATTTTTTCCTATCTTCAATGCTTTACATTTATTTGGGTTGAATTTCACCAACTACTTTTCCGACTAACTTTGGAGTCTGTTTAGGTCCCCATGTAAGCTGATGCAGTTTTCCTCACTTTTCACTTCTGTTATGAGCTTTGCATCATCTGCAAACATATTCAGATAGGATTCCATACCTTCAGGCAATTCATTAATATAGATCAATTAGTTTTATGGTCCTATGGCACTCTGCTGATCATCTAAACCCTTCTGGAAAAGGCTTCTCTAACATGCACTCACAGAGATAACCTTCTGTCCATCACTGGAGTATCTGTGGACTGATGATCTCTTGGATCGGAGATAGCACACTGCAGGGTGAGTATAAGAGCAGTACTGGATATGTTTCCCATGACATTGAATTCACATAAAGGCCTTTTTCATTTGCCCAGTATCATTACTTTTCAGTTACTCAGGTTGTATTTTGTCAACCACTCACCTCCCCAACTTTGGAGTTTGTCTCTTTCCATTTCCTTCTGTGAGCTGATGCTATCCTCATCATTCTTTACTATTCTCTTGACTTTTGCATAATATGCAAACATATTCAGCAATAAGACCAATCCCTCTGGTGGGTCATATACATATACCATGAAGAGTGACAGTGCTAAGACTAAGCCTTGCAGCTCTATCTCACTTTAAGAAGGCTCCTTTGACATACGTCCTTTGTTCTCTTTCACAAAGAAAATTTTCTGTTGATCAAAGACATATAAAGATACTAGGGTGCAATTTGTGCTAACCAACCTAGAGTCATATAAGTCTGGCTCACAATGTGCAGGTTGTAATCTTACGACATAGACTGGCATTGCTGGACTAAAGATTAACTCAGTAAATATATTGCCATTAGTGACCTTAGAAAAACACCTTAATCATCAAGTTTAAAGAAAGTTATATTAGAGTCAAAAGAATGAATTTTTAATTATTGTCTCCTGATTTAAGAAAAACCAAAAGAAGTCCCAGGACTGTAGCTGTCATAATAAGTAAAATCTTCAGGATGGTCTACTGTTGGTGAATATATTATGAGGTTTCCTTTCAGTTGGTAAATCTTGCTTCAAGTGGATATGGCACTGAGATCTTTGTAGATATCACTTATTATCTAGTTTTGATTTATGAAGCTAATGATGGTAATAAAAGATCAGCAAATGTTTGTAGTTCATGAGTTTGATATTGATAGAAGAGTAGCTCATTTTTTGAAAAAATACTCTTTTGTATCAGAATTTTTATACTTTTATCATAGAGATTTTCTCCGAATTGTGTTCACTTTTTATGATATATGACTTAGAAAAGGAATAGTGGTTCCAACAGTGTTATATGGTTGCAAGGCGTGGGCTATAGATAGAGCTGTGCAGAGGAGGGTGGATGTGCTGGAAATGAGATGTTTGAGGACAATATGTGGTGTGAGGTGGTTTGATCGAATAAGTAATTATAGGGTAAGAGAGATATGTGTGGTAATAAAAAGAGTGTGGTTGAGAGAGCAGAAGAGGGTGTTTTGAAATGGTTTGGTCACATGAAGAGAATGAGTGAGGAAAGATTGACCAAGAGGTATATGTGTCAGAGGTGGGGGAACGAGGAGAAGTGGGAGACCAAATTGGAGGTGGAAAGATGGAGTGAAAAAGATTTTGAACGATCGGGGCCTGAACATGCAGGAGGGTGAAAGGTGTGCAAGGAATAGAGTGAATTGGAATGATGTGGTATACCGGGGTCGACGTGCTGTCATTGGATTGAACCAGAGCGTGTGAAGCATCTGGGGTAAACTATGGAAAGTTCTGTGGGGCCTGGATGTGGAAAGGGAGCTGTGGTTTCAGTGCATTATCCATGACAGCTAGAGACTGAGCATGAACGAATGTGGCCTTTGTTGTCTTTTCCTAGCGCTACCTCTTGGACATTCGGGGGAGGGGGTTGTTATTTCACGTGTAGCGGGGTGGCAATGGAAATGAATAAAGGCAGACAGTATGAATTATGTACATGTGTATATATGTATACGTGTGTGTGTATATATATGTATACGTTAGGATGTATAGGTATGTATGTATATTTGCGTGTGTGGACGTGTATGTATATACATGTGTGTGTGGGTGGGTTGGGCCATTCTTTCATCTGTTTCTTTGTGCTACCTCGCTAACGCGGGAGACAGCGACAAAGTAAAATAAATAAATAAATATTATTATTATTATTATTATTATTATGATTATCTATTATTATTATTATTATGCTTAACCGCTGTTTCCCATGTCAGCAAGGTAGTGCAAGGAAACAGACGAAGAATGGCCCAACCACCTACATATATATACATAAATGCCCATACACGCACATATACATTTCAAAGTATACATACATATACATACACAGACATATACATATATACATGTACATATTCATACTTGCTGCCTTCATCCATTCCTGTCATCACCCTGCCACACATGAAATTAAAATCTGCCCTCCAGCAAGGTAGTGCCAGGAAAAGACAAAAAAAGCCTCATTCATTCACACTCATTCTCTAGCTGTCTTGTGTAAGGATATGCAATGCAAAAAAATGTTATCTTTACAATTCATGTCACTTCAAAACCAGATACATTAAATTTTGTATGTGTACCCTCCTCAGTAAGAACAATTGACTTTTAAAAACATTTAATGAATTCAGTGATTTGGATTACTTACCATATTCCCACAGCTCCAATTTCATGAGATTATTGAGGCTTAATATTCTAGGAACCATCCACACGTTAGATGCTTTGGTGGAATTCGCTTCACTTGGGACCTTCTGTGAGTATGACTTATTCGGCAATGAAGTATCTCATTATCAGCTTCACCTAGATATTGATATGCCATCTGATGCTGAACGTATTGCACGTATCAAACATTTGGTTGACAATGGTTTTGGAGACAAGATCCTTGTAGCTCACGACATTCATACCTTGAGTTGTCTGGTAAGTAATTTCAGCATTTTTGTCATGTTTCTTTTGCATGTTTTGTACACTGATAATGTCATTTGTGAATTTGTATTAACTCGCTTAACTATATTAAATTAAACCTTACTGACTTAAATCTTTTAGCTGTATTGAAATATATTTTGTAGCTTGAATGATTCAAGAGGCCTAGATGATCCATCAGACTTAGGTGGCATGTGATGAAAAAGGGAGCTTTCTTAATTAGGGCACAGAAGTAAAGGGTGACACAAAAGTTCCTTCCAGTAAAAAAGTTGTTAGAGAAGTGTAGCAGTAATTACTTATTTGCACTGTATGGGGAGGGATTTTACACTTGGAGGGGCACATCTCTTGAACATTCTCTACTATCATACAATCTCTTGAATTTATGTATGCTGTCTGCTTTAACCATGTCCTCATTCAATCTATTCTATGCATCCACCACTCTTATACTTTAAAAGTATTTCTTTACATGCTTATTTAAAAGTTCCTTACTTAATTTCATGTAATGTTCTGTGGTTGCTCTATTCCTACATCTCTTTAAGAATTGTCCACTGTCCACATTGTCAATCTCTTTTGAAAACTTGTTGTGATCAAGTCACCCCTCAGTCTTCTCTCCTCCAAGATGGGTAGATTTTGAGCCTCAAGCCTTATCCTGTAGGTTAGCTTTCTTCATTCTAGCACTATCATTGTTGCCCTCCTCTGAACCTTCTCTGTGAGCTGCTGCTTTAGGTGCAGTGACCAAACATGAGACGTACATAAAAGTTTTGGCCTTTTGTAGGATATGAATAGCTTGCTAAATATTTCCATACCTTTATATTTGAAAGCTTTTCTGATATTTGCCGGCAAATGGGTCATCTCCTTAACTGTTATCATAATAAGGGAGTCTACAATAGGTTAAAATCATATTGAATTTGTCCTTCATTTTTTCCTATCTCCAATGCTTTACATTTATTTGGGTTGAATTTCACCAACTACTTTTCCGACTAACTTTGGAGTCTGTTTAGGTCCCCATGTAAGCTGATGCAGTTTTCCTCACTTTTCACTTCTGTTATGAGCTTTGCATCATCTGCAAACATATTCAGATAGGATTCCATACCTTCAGGCAATTCATTAATATAGATCAATTAGTTTTATGGTCCTATGGCACTCTGCTGATCATCTAAACCCTTCTGGAAAAGGCTTCTCTAACATGCACTCACAGAGATAACCTTCTGTCCATCACTGGAGTATCTGTGGACTGATGATCTCTTGGATCGGAGATAGCACACTGCAGGGTGAGTATATGTTTCCCATGACATTGAATTCACATAAAGGCCTTTTTCATTTGCCCAGTATCATTACTTTTCAGTTACTCAGGTTGTATTTTGTCAACCACTCACCTCCCCAACTTTGGAGTTTGTCTCTTTCCATTTCCTTCTGTGAGCTGATGCTATCCTCATCATTCTTTACTATTCTCTTGACTTTTGCATAATATGCAAACATATTCAGCAATAAGACCAATCCCTCTGGTGGGTCATATACATATACCATGAAGAGTGACAGTGCTAAGACTAAGCCTTGCAGCTCTATCTCACTTTAAGAAGGCTCCTTTGACATACGTCCTTTGTTCTCTTTCACAAAGAAAATTTTCTGTTGATCAAAGACATATAAAGATACTAGGGTGCAATTTGTGCTAACCAACCTAGAGTCATATAAGTCTGGCTCACAATGTGCAGGTTGTAATCTTACGACATAGACTGGCATTGCTGGACTAAAGATTAACTCAGTAAATATATTGCCATTAGTGACCTTAGAAAAACACCTTAATCATCAAGTTTAAAGAAAGTTATATTAGAGTCAAAAGAATGAACCACAATTTGTTTTTAATTATTGTCTCCTGATTTAAGAAAAACCAAAAGAAGTCCCAGGACTGTAGCTGTCATAATAAGTAAAATCTTCAGGATGGTCTACTGTTGGTGAATATATTATGAGGTTTCCTTTCAGTTGGTAAATCTTGCTTCAAGTGGATATGGCACTGAGATCTTTGTAGATATCACTTATTATCTAGTTTTGATTTATGAAGCTAATGATGGTAATAAAAGATCAGCAAATGTTTGTAGTTCATGAGTTTGATATTGATAGAAGAGTAGCTCATTTTTTGAAAAAATACTCTTTTGTATCAGAATTTTTATACTTTTATCATAGAGATTTTCTCCGAATTGTGTTCACTTTTTATGATAGTTATGATACTTAGAAAAGCAAATGGATTTGTATGTAGCATTTATGGATCTGGAGAAGGCATACGATAGAGTTGATAGAGATGCTCTGTGGAAGGTATTAAGAATATATGGTGTGGGAGGAAAGTTGTTAGAAGCAGTGAAAAGTTTTTATCGAGGATGTAAGGCATGTGTACGTGTAGGAAGAGAGGAAAGTGATTGGTTCTCAGTGAATGTAGGTTTGCGGCAGGGGTGTGTGATGTCTCCATGGTTGTTTAATTTGTTTATGGATGGGGTTGTTAGGGAGGTGAATGCAAGAGTTTTGGAAAGAGGGGCAAGTATGAAGTCTGTTGGGGATGAGAGAGCTTGGGAAGTGAGTCAGTTGTTGTTCGCTGATGATACAGCGCTGGTGGCTGATTCATGTGAGAAACTGCAGAAGCTGGTGACTGAGTTTGGAAAAGTGTGTGGAAGAAGAAAGTTAAGAGTAAATGTGAATAAGAGCAAGGTTATTAGCGACAGTAGGGTTGAGGGTCAAGTCAATTGGGAGGTGAGTTTGAATGGAGAAAAACTGGAGGAAGTGAAGTGTTTTAGATATCTGGGAGTGGATCTGGCAGCGGATGGAACCATGGAAGCGGAAGTGGATCATAGGGTGGGGGAGGGGGCAAAAATCCTGGGAGCCTTGAAGAATGTGTGGAAGTCGAGAACATTATCTCGGAAAGCAAAAATGGGTATGTTTGAAGGAATAGTGGTTCCAACAATGTTGTATGGTTGCGAGGCGTGGGCTATGGATAGAGTGGTGCGCAGGAGGATGGATGTGCTGGAAATGAGATGTTTGAGGACAATGTGTGGTGTGAGGTGGTTTGATCGAGTGAGTAACGTAAGGGTAAGAGAGATGTGTGGAAATAAAAAGAGCATGGTTGAGAGAGCAGAAGAGGGTGTTTTGAAGTGGTTTGGGCACATGGAGAGGATGAGTGAGGAAAGATTGACCAAGAGGATATATGTGTCGGAGGTGGAGGGAACAAGGAGAAGAGGGAGACCAAATTGGAGGTGGAAAGATGGAGTGAAAAAGATTTTGTGTGATCGGGGCCTGAACATGCAGGAGGGTGAAAGGAGGGCAAGGAATAGAGTGAATTGGAGCGATGTGGTATACCGGGGTTGACGTGCTGTCAGTGGATTGAAGCAGGGCATGTGAAGCGTCTTGGGTAAACCATGGAAAGCTGTGTAGGTATGTATATTTGCGTGTGTGGACGTATGTATATACATGTGTATGGGGGGGGTTGGGCCATTTCTTTCGTCTGTTTCCTTGCGCTACCTCGCAAACGCGGGAGACAGCGACAAATTATAAAAAAAAAAAAAAAAAAAAAAAAATGATATTGGTATAAGAGATGGAAGGAAAAGGACTTATAAATGGCTTCCCAGTATGGTTTAGATGATGCCTGTTTAAGTGAGAGTTCTTTTGTTCACTGAAACCTTAAAACCAGGGTGAGCTTCAGCATAGTTATAATATTGGTATAAGAGATGGAAGGAAAAGGACTTATAAATGGCTTCCCAGTATGGTTTAGACGATGCCTGTTTAAGTGAGAGTTCTTTTGTTCACTGAAACCTTAAAACCAGGGTGAGCTTCAGCTTTCCTGCCTTAAGGAAGGAGCATCAAGAACTGAGCTGTCAAGGATTGCTTTTGATCCATCGGTTCCTCCTAATAATACAGATGGGAAGGATCTGCAGCACCTTGATCCTGCTCTTCCGGAACATCATCTAACTGCCATCTCCTAACTTATTTCTAACTATGCTATCAGCAATCTGATCTTCAATCTTCCTCTTATAGTGTCCATACACTTTTTCCAATTAACAACTTCTTTCACTATCAACATGTAGATAGGTCGGCTTGTCGACAGACAAACAAACATCCCAGCACAACAACAACACCTGTGGATAGACCTTCCCTCACTTCACACTACTAACTGGCAATAGAAAAAAAAAAAAAGTCATCTGTGTGTGACGAATAGGAGATTTGAGGGTAATCTTTCACCCCAGCCCTCAGGTTATAATGTGAAATATACCCAAAAACCTCATCCAAAAATAAGAGACAGTACTAACTTCCTAAAGCTTATTCTTTCGCATATCCAATGATAATTGTTAGTAGAGTTGAATAATGTGCATAAGACAAAAAAACAAATGGGAATATCACTGAAGGGGGCAAGTGGAGAGGTAATAACAGGTAGTGATGAAGTGAGGAGATGAAGTTAGTATTTTGAAAGTTTGTTGAATGTGTTTGATGATAGGGTGGCAGATATAGGATGTCTTAGTTGGGTTGGTGTGTAAAGTGAGAGGGTCAGGGAGAATGGTTAGGTTAAGAGACAAAGAGGTAGTGAAAACTTTGCGGAAAATGAAATCCGGCAAGGTAGCAGGTTTGGATGGTATTACAGTGGAATTTAATGAAAAAGGGGGTGACTGTGTCGTTGATTGTTTGGTAAGGATATTCATTGTATGTTTGGATCATGGTGAAGTGCCTGAGGATTGGTGGAATGCATGCATAATGCCACTGTACAAAGGTAAAGGGGATAGACGTGAGGGCTCAAACTACAGAGGCATAAGTTTGTTGAGTATTCCTGGGAAATTATGTGGGAGGGGTATTGTTTGAGAGGAAGAGGGCATTACAGAGCATAAGATTAGAGAAGAGCTGTGTGGCTTCTTCAGTTAATCAGATTTTTCAAGAATCTTGATACTTAACACACAAAAAAGGCCTTTGGTGATATAATCACCCAATCTGTTTTGCCTATCCAACGATGATTATTGTTAAGTCATTTTGCTCTTTACTTTACTGTCTTCAACTTAGTTTTAATCATGAAACAGTTGTTTAGTTCACAAATTGTCAAGTTTTAATTTTTTTTCAACAGCAGACATTCGGTGGCCATGGATATAGTCACATATTTAAGACTGTTGTTCCCAAAATGCTAAACCGTGGATTAAACCAAGAAGCTGTTGATAGGATCCTCATCTCCAACCCAAGCAACTGGCTGACTTTCTCCAAATGAAGTGCAGATCAAGTCACCAGTGGACCAGATAAACCTATGTACATTTATGGGGATTTATTGATATCCAGGGTCTTGTATTTTGCTTCCATATTCATTGATTGAGGTATCAAGTATCTTAAGTTTAGTTCTTTTATTTTTTTTCTCAAACTAAGTATAGGATAGAATGCTTCATTTATTAGATATAGCTCTGCTAATGATTTATTGCTTTTAGTTTAAGGAATTTTTCAATGCATAACCATTAAGAACTTGGGAGCTTTGTGCCTCATGAAAACTTACTGTGAAAGATAAAATAGGAATTCAACAGCCCTGTTGTAAACAACTGCTCACCCACCTACAACTGAAAACTAGGATTCATGTACCAAGTAATTGTGAATGTCCCACCCATGATTGACATAATCTAAGCCAGTTACGAGTTAATAACTGCAGTAATAACAAAGCCCATTTGATAAGACACTCACCCAACTATAGCATAACAGCCAACTCCTCAGTTTCACTCATATTTTCAAGGCAGGGCAAGTATACCTGTGTCATGAAAATTAAAAATGAGAAATGGAGACTGTTACTTTGATGCATGTGGTAGATATTCTGTAAATTATAATAAATGTATGTAAGGGTAAGAGCCTGTTAATTTCACATATGTAAATCTTTAATTTACAAAGTTTTACAGCCTGCAAGCATTTTAATTCTTACAAGAGGTTAATTCTTGTTTGGTGAAGTTTGTAAGTTCTTTAACCCTTTCACTGTGCCAGACCACATTTGTGGCCAGCCATAATACAACGTGCCATGCACTTTTATTTTTATAAAACTTTATGCCAACATTTAAGTTCCCGGCTGATTCATGCTTTCACATCTTATCTGTAGATATCTTTAACAACCAATTGTACAGATGGAAAAAATATCACATATTACAGTCCCCCACAATTCATCAAAGTGTAATTGCCCTTTCACTGTACTAAGCCACATTTGTTGCCATAAGCAGTGCAGTGTACTGAGCTACATTTATGTCTCAGAACCTTCACACATTCACTTGAATCTCAACTGATTTATGACTCGCATCTTATTGATTGATGTCACTACTGTAGCAGCGTAATAACACAGCTAGAAATATTATCATTCATTGCAGTCACCTATAAATCATCAAAGAAAGTGCACATGCATCACCATAGGAGAAAGCCAGATTTATGCATAAACTACTGGTCAATTTTACCATAAAAGAAGCAATTTCTCTTGTATTATTGTTTATATTTTTGAAGAAAATGAGAAAATTTTCTCATTCTTACGTGTAAACAGTGTTTTGTGTAAATGATGAGTAAATATGTAGATAACTGTAATGCTCACTAAACAGAGAAAATGCCTATAGTATGTAAGGATGCATAAAATCACACATGGTAAAATATTTATTTTGAAATGCATTTAGGTGTTTGTTGAATGAAATCACACCTAAATAAAAAATAAGAATATATTTTCATAAATAAGGACTCATACTACAATCCACATCCTACCTCCATTCTTACTACATAGATGAAAGTATTCGCTTCATTGCTATATGATACAAAGATCCTGTATTTTGTAAGGGAAAAAGTTTGTTTTTTCACACTGGGGATTATCATTTCAGAAGTCTTTTGCAATAAAAGAGCATGATAACTGAGTCAGTTGTTGTTCGCTGATGATGCAGCGCTGGTGGCTGATTCGGGTGAGAAACTGCAGAAGCTGGTGACTGAGTTTGGTAAAGTTTGTGAAAGAAGAAAGCCGAGAGTAAATGTGAATAAGAGCAAGGTTATTGTGTACAGTAGGGTTGAGGGACAAGTGAATTGGGAGGTAAGTTTGAATGGAGAAAAATTGGAGGAAGTGAAGTGTTTTAGATATCTGGGAATGGATTTGGCAGCGGATGGAACCATGGAAGCCGAAGTGAATCATAGGGTGGGGGAGGGGGCGAAAGTTCTGGGAGCGTTGAAGAATGTGTGGAAGTCGAGAACATTATCTCAGAAAGCAAAAATGGGTATGTTTGAAGGAATAGCGGTTCCAACAATGTTATATGGTTGCAAGGCGTGGGCTATAGATAGAGTTGTGCAAAGGAGGGTGGATGTGCTAGAAATGAGATGTTTGAGGACAATATGTGGTATGAGGTGGTTTGATCGAGTAAGTAATAATAGGGTAAGAGAGATGTGTGGTAATAAAAAGAGTGTGGTTGAGAGAGCAGAAGAGGGTGTTTTGAAATGGTTTGGTCACATGGGAGAGAATGAGTGAGGAAAGGTTGACCAAGAGGATATATGTGTCAGAAGTGGAGGGAACGAGGAGAAGTGGAAGACCAAATTGGAGGTGGAAAGATGGAGTGAAAAAGATTTTGAGTGATCGGGGCCTGAACATGCAGGAGGGTGAAAGCCGTGCAAGGAATAGAGTGAATTGGAACGATGTGGTATACCAGGGTCGACGTGCTGTCAATGGATTGAACCAGGGCATGTGAAGCGCCTGGGGTAAACCATGGAAAGTTCTGTGAGGCCTGGATGTGGAAAGGGAGCTGTGATTTCGGTGCATTATACATGACAGTTAGAGACTGAGTGTGAACGAATGTGGCCTTTGTTGTCCTTTCCTAGCGCTACCCCGCGCACATGCGGGGGAGGGGGGGGTTATTTAATGTGTGGCGGGGTGGCGATGGGAATGAATAAAGGCAGACAGTATGAATTATGTACATGTGTATATATGTATATGTCTGTGTGTATATATATGTATACGTTGAGATGTATAGGTATGTATATTTGCGTGTGTGGACGTGTATGTATATACATGTGTATGTGGGAGGGTTGGGCCATTCTTTCGTCTGTTTCCTTGAGCTACCTCGCTAACGCGGAAGACAGCGACAAAGCAAAAAAAAAAAAAAATATATATATATATATATATATATATATATATATATATATATATATATATATATATATAATAAACAAGTGCATAAATACACATATATACTCCGCATGGAAGTGGTAACACTGCATGCGAGAAGACCCCCTTGGCCAGGCTCTGTATCATTGTCAATGGGTAGAAAGGAATACAGTTTTATTGATGATCTTCCTGCTTCAAAGAAGTATTACTCCTTTGCTTCTGCGTGGTATATATAATCCTAGAACCCCTTTTATGGGACTCCTGCAGATTCTTGGCAGCGTTCTACGCAGGAGGGTAAACTGGGCCACGGCCTATGAAAGGGGAGTGCAGGGGTACATCGTTTTCGGGCCCGGGCGTCCAAAAGGGGGCCCGGGAATTGATAGATACCTATATCTATCATGGAGGGAGAATAGGAACATACGGCCTCATAGGCAGAAAATCAACTGAGCGCTCCATTCCAACCCTCTCATCTTCCATACGCTTCTTGGCCTTACAGCTCATGGCATAAAATCGTAGTTGATAAAAACAGGATGACTAATGGAGAAAGGAAGGGGACCCGAAAGAATAATTTGTACCGCTAGATAAAATCCCTCTCAGAGGCCCTGAGCTGGGCTCCTTTGAGGTGAAACTCTTGGTCAACGTTATATTCTCGTAGGCTACAAGAAAACCGTCAAAAGTGCATCCTTGGGTTCAGCGTTACCAATTGCAGGCGGACTCCTGTTACACAATTTATTGTTTACTATTACCCCAGAGCTTGCAAAAACATCTTCAGTTTTGTTGGCTTACGCTTCGGTATTGCTTTATCCATAGCTAGAGCCTAAAGGATAATATGTAAGCATTATCTATATGAAGTGTCTGAAAAGAGAACAGACCAGTAAATCTAAAATTAATATTTCAAAAACAAAATGGAATTTCAAAATGCTCCGAGTGATAAAAAGGAAAATTAAAGCTCTCTGACTTTTTTTTTTTTTTTGCTTTGTCGCTGTCTCCCGCGTTTGACATATGGAAAAAAGAATCTTTCATATTACTTCAAACGAGGCGATGTATAAGTTATCAGAGGCTACATTTCAGTGATAAGATCAATATCCAACCATTCACATGTAAATATCCCAACACTAAAACATACTTTCAGAACAACTGGACAATCCTAATCTAAATCCGGCAAACTTATTTTAGAACACAATAACTCCGTAGATACCTCATTGTTGCCTATGCTGGGTTTATTCCTGTGAGACAGGAGAGACTCTACTATTACCATCATTTCACTTACTGAGGCGTTACTGCCTAACCTAGAGATTACGCCTTGCCCAGTGATTATGTATTGTCGAGAAAGGTTTAATTTGAGATTGTATAAAGGTGAACTTGTAATATGCGAAGACCAAAAATTCGTTGCAGAACGGAGGGAGGTAAGGATAGGTGACATAAACTGTTTTTTTTTGACAGTTATCGACTTTTAGATTTGCTACAAATAACTATTTTTTGAGGACGTAAATGTTTATTTAATTATTCTATTCCTTTCACATACATTTTAAAGCTACAATGATGATGAGTAATTCAGCCATTGTCTTACTCCTGGTACACAATAAACGACTGCAGCTATCCAGGAAAAACGTCCTTAAACTTGATATAAAGAAGAGATGTCCGTTTTGTCCTTAAACCTGATATTAAGATGAGATGTCCTTTTTGCTTTCACAACTACGCAAACGTTAAAGTAAGGATAGGAACCCTCGCAACAAGGTACACCATCGTTTACGGAGTTAGTACTTTTCCTAGTAAACAGAATAAGAAAATGAATTTCATCACAAAGAGTGGTTGGTGATTTCACCGACGAACATATCAATTTGCCTATTTTCTTACCTATATACATACACACCCATGAAAATAAAAGGAAAACATTGTTTTGTCTATTTTATCGGTTTAAGCGATTTTTGGTGGGGAAGATAATGCTTTTGTTAAATGTGAATTCTGTGAAGTCTTGACGAGAATTCAACTAATTCGGGTATAAAGGGCTATAGCTAGCAACCTTAAAACAAGCAAATATGGCGTGTACACATCTTCAAAAAAAGTGTCGTCTTAACAATGCTTATTGAGAAATTTTCCTTTACTTCTTGTTTATAGAACATTGTGTTGTCCAGACACTGTCTGTACAACAAAGAATTAGAATAAGAAGGACGAGGACAAAAATATCTTTTTCTTGCATACTTCTTGAAGACTTTAACTGGAATATTAGAATATCATGAATTAATTGTAATATTAATGTCAAATATACCTACGTCATTTACAGTGTGTATTCATTCATGATATTTGTGAAATCTGTGTCTTATTTAAGACATTTCCCATGTGTAGTTGCAAGGACTTGCCACAGCAATAACATGCTTTTAGAAGACACTTTACTAGCCAATCAAATGACGTGAAATACATTCTCATTTGATATTATTTAAAACTGCAGGATTGGAGAAAATGTAAGCAAAGAAGCGAGTGGGAAGATAAGATTATGATAAATAAAACACATTAATAAATATGGTATGGCTCGCGTCACTTGCAGCCATCCAACGATCGGGAACCTTTCCCTGGGTCAAAGTCATTCAATAGCCACCAACAGAAAGATCCCTCAGAAATAGAATCAGATAAGTGTTAAAACTACTTTATATTTGATATTGCTCCTAGATCTACTGAGCCGCTGATTACCAATCGAAAAACATGACGTTCTGGGAAGTGTACAACCTTCATGCGGTGTTCGTGATCGTACTCACTTAGCACTAGTGTCATTTGTTTCACAGGTCAGATATTTTGCTCGACATCAAGCAGCCCCAACTGTCTTGATGTTTCAACTGGCATGGTTATACAATCAAATATAACAGATCATGAGATGAATACTACCACACCGAATGTATGATACATATAATGTAAATCTATTTCAGGGGTATCCTATTAATAAGCTGTTGGTAGGGCCATACAAAGAAATTTACAAACATGATAATATGTGGCACCCAGAGGTAACGCAAAAGAATTGTTAAAAAGATTAGGTGGGACATTCCAAGGAATAGCTTAGAAGATGGCAGAATTTTACAGTAGAATATTCTAATGATATCCCACTGATTTCAAGTTGGTACAACAACTATGATATATTGCATTTCAAAACTTAACGGACCACCACAGGGTTTACCCTATCGTTTCATTCTAGAGCAAAGCAACAGGGTATCCTCCCATGATAATATGCATGATATAACATTCCAAAGTATTCTAAACCACACACAGGAACCTCTCTGCCAAAGCGATCTTATCTTACACAGAGGAGGTTAGGGTAATCTAATCGTATGAGATAATACTTCAAGTGACAGAATAAGCTTAACTCGCGCCGCATGTTTTCTTACAGCAAGGTGGACAGGTCTTTCCTCAGTTCATGGATGACCAGCAACAATATATATTGCTACGAAAACCGAAAAAAAACTATAATAAGTTTGCGATGTGAATTCGAACCGCGTTGATAAGTTTAAGGTAAACAGTCAACTGAGGGTGATTAACTACTAAAAGAAAAATTGTTAAAGTCATAACCTTTAAAAGTCTAAGACTCTTGTTTCCATAGTATGTTACAAGTGGAAGAATGAATTTGACAACTATAAGTACGGAAACGAAAAAATTCCTCATGAGAAGTTGAGATGTAAATTCTCTTTGCGGTAATATATCTAGAGGACTGGTCACACTAATAACTAGCTGTTCATAAAAAAAATTATCAAAGTATTTGAACATCTCATGTTCTTATCCATATTATACATTACATGTGGAATAAACGAATTTTACTAATTCTTTGAAAGGTTGATACTTGGGTTTGAATTTAAGCCTATCCGTTCCCAAGGTCGTGCCGTCAATGTAGTTATATAGCCACCATGGGAAAAACACCTGACTATCTTCTTCAGTTGTTCAGATAAGGGATCTAGGAACACTACATGTTCTCATTACGGCTGCTACACCTGGTCTATGCCCGTAGTATCAAATGAGGAAGAAAATCAATCAGCTGGTGTGGTTGTTGCATGTGTGGTTTACCCGTTTGTGCATACAGCCAGTTTCACTCCAGTGTGCCTCATCTCCTACCATCTCTTTCATCATAGTATCCCTTGGAGTTTTTATTGCCTTCTATATCTATGATTTATTCATTTCTTCCCATTTGTTTTCTAGCCACCAAAGTACAACAGATATTTCGTCTCACCTCAGGCTTTCGTCTAACAAATTAATCGCTCTCTCTTTCAATTAACACCTCATCATCGATATAATCAAGACTGTTTTGGAAATGGGAGGTTGTAGCCATTCCCCTTTTCCATCTCATTGCCTACATGGATAAGCGTATGTCTGTCTTCTCACGATGCTCTCTTACTTCTGTTATAGTGTATACTTCCTGACGGTGATTCTTTGGTAAGGATGTATCCTTATTATGTGGACTTAATAAATAATAGTTAATCTGATTCTTCTATATCTCTCCTAATTAAGTGTTTTGGTGTCCGGTCGGATATTGTGTTAACTTTTCATTCCCTCTCAAACGTAGCTTCCTGTTATCTACCTTCTGCAGGGAAATGGTTTACAACTACCCACAGTATACGATGATTAGTTAATAACAAATTCCCATCTTTGATCTGATGTCTGCAGACTACTAAGCGTCCTGACTGTTGTTCTCCATTATAATGTGTCCTCAGTGCTGTATACCTACTGGCCACCAGCACGACTGTGAGAGTTCTTATCTTAAGAACCTTCAACGTTGAATAAGTACTTGAGCCAGTAGATTGACAAATACTTCTAGAGAAATAATTTTGTCATTCACTTGGGATTTCTTTGCTGTGCAGTCTTGTTGACCTCCCATTTTCCTTCCAGACACTCTCTCCCGTACATCAGCGTAAGACTTGGGCGGATGTATGACTGTGGTAAGATGATGCCATACTTCTTCTCACATCACAATATGGCATTCCATTTAGCGGGAAATAAGGCGCATGACCTCAGGGCTTTTCTTCAGCTGCCAACCATTAACGTTGCTATACGGTGAGAGGTCTTGGACAAACTATGGAAATAATAACTGTAAAAGCGACCAAAATGATCACATTTTCTTGATAAGCTAACTTAGAGAGACGAAAAATAAAATAACAACTGCTTTTTTCCTCGTCAGAAACTACAGTGATGGACACTACGTGTGATATGAGGAATGTACTCAAACTCCACATTCGTGGCGCTGGGCATAATGACGAGAAAAGCATGGGTTGCTGAAGCCTCAGCTCCCCCTGGGAGACAAAGTGAGGGAGTAAATGAAAGAATGCTGGCGTTGGAGAAACTCCTTAATCGCAAGACAACACAGAGTCGGAGTTAAGAGGCTGTGCATGACAACCTTAATGGATGTCCCTAAAATGAGTGAGTTCTGCTTTAGATAAAAGAGAAGGATGGGTGGATTGTGTACATCTATTGGAATAGCATCTGACACTGCACCACACAGGACGCTGGTAATAAGCTAGGTCTTCAGGCAAGAATAAAGGCTGAAGCTCCTTGGAAGGATAGATAATAACCTAGCCGAAGGGAACGAAGAATCCCTGTCAGTAGTGTCCCGCAGAGGTCAGTCCTGGAACCATTTCTCTTCTTGATCTATGTAAATGACCAGCCAGAAGGACTGGAATCACACTTGAATATGTTTACTGATGATGCCAAGGTTGTGAGAGAGGTAAAGCGTGAAGACTGCACGATCGTGCAAAGGGACCTAGACAAACACCACAAATTATTTCGTACATTGTTGACGGAATTCATCCTGAGTAAATGCAAACTAATGAATATAAGTCAAAAGCAAAGCAGACCAAGTTATCAATATGATCTAGAAGGAAATAAGATCCAGGAATCTATGTGTGAGGGAGACTTGGAAATTGACACTGTACCTAACCATTCGCTAGAACCCCATCTTAGAAGGATGGCAGTGGGAGCAAAGCATTTGCAAGCAAATATGAAAAATTATTTTTGATATACGGAGGGGGAAATATTCGTACGCTTCACGGGTTTGGTCATTGCTTATATACTTATATAACTTATATACTTGAAACGACACTTAACATCCACCATGTGTACTATTTAAGGTTACATAATGCTGGCCAGCGAAAACCTCTCAGTACTCGAACTGGCATTTCCTGTTCCACAGACGGACACTTATCATTTCATATCAGTGATCAGATACTCTATAGCCTTAATGCGTCGCGCGTCTGCCCCTATAGATTGAAAGATCTCATACAGGTAAGAGATTATGTAGTTGTATATATTTGGCATTATGTGGGTCATTCTGTACTTTACATATCATTAAACACATCAATTTCCTAGTATATAGGCTCCTGGGTTGTTAGGCCGCCCTTTACCAGGCTTCTAGTTATCTGAGCAATTGGACGTGGGAAAAAGCTTTTTTTTCCTATAAGAGTGTTACCGTCACACGTATGAATGCTAAGATTATAAATACCTTCAAAAGTCGTTCAGACAAATATTTTGTAAATTCAGGAATACTTTGAGAAAAACGCCAGTAATAAACGTATAAACGACAGCGTTAACAGGGACACTAGATGGCTAATGTGCAGCAGCGGGAAGTCGTTGGTAGCTTAAAAAAGTACTGAGCGGAATTAATTTTTTGTTAAATTTTTTTCCAGACAACCCGGTCGTGAGCCACTCATGCCTCCTGTTGTCTGTCTTTCTCATGTAAACTATAGGCAGCGTCTTAAATTAATGTCGCCAGTGTCAAGTTATGGCCATTAATTGAAGAATCTTGAACTTTCTGCAGGTGTTCAAATCTATCTTCATGATGTATGGATTCCAGGATGATTATCAGACTGCCAAAAGTAGGTCTTTATACCTTTCATATATAATTTCTTCAATGAATACTGTATTTTTTTTTCTTTTATTTTTATTTTTTTTTTTTTTTTAGCCCAGCACACTTACAACTGCAATGGAATCATTTGTTAACCTTCCAGTCTCTTTAAGATTTTGGTTACCACCTTCCGGAGCACAAAACAGCTAAAGTTATACTGGCAATGACGAAGCTAGGCGTAATATTTTATGGACGACCTGGAGCTATATTATATGTCTCAGGCTCTGCAGGCTCATGAACGGTCTCCCGTGTTAGCGAGGTAGCGCAAGAAAACAGACGAAAGAATGGCCCAACCCACCCACATACGCATGTATATACATACGAACAAAGTGCCTATGAACGCGCACCTTCACAGAACATACAAACCTCCAACAGCCAGGATCGAACCCGAGACCTCTGACCATATACATAACACACCCATTATATATATATATATATATATATATATATATATATATATATATATATATATATATATATATATATATATAGTGAAGATTCGAGCATCGTTTTCAAGCCAATGACTGTGTCGTTGGGCGGGGCCAAGCAAGTCCCCGTAGCCTATCTGTGACGGATGGGCGCTATATAAGATGATGTCTCACAAGTCTACTACCACTTCCCATACGAAAACCCTGACAATGAAAGTGTTAGTCTGTGCCTTGTTGTTTATAGCCCTCATCCGCGATGGTAAGTTATGGATCTTTTTTTGGCAACGTTTGAATGTATGTAGTTGACTTAATGCCTAGCCAGAACTAAGGTCATTTAACCTGAATACAGTAAATTAGTTGGACAAAATGACCGCTTACGTTACCAGCTCTGCTTACGTATCTTGGTTATGGTTGTTGTGATGGAGCTTCCCTTCACACACACACACACACACACACACACACATTTAGATTTCTACGGGATAAAGAGCTCCGTTTTAGAAAAAGAAGGCCGGATGGATTGCTTGTGTCTGGACTGTCAGTAAGTATTTGGCAAAAGGCAGCAAAGAAAATTTAGTCTTAGGATAGGAATGGGGGGGGGGGGAGACTTCGGTGAACAGAGGACTATATTAGCAGAGAGGAACAAAAACCAATGTCAGGGTTGCCTTTTCGAAATGGGCTGAAGTCTACTGGTGTGCCGCAGACCTCTGTCCCAGGGCCATTGCTCTTCTTGGCGTTATATCACTATTTTTCCTGTGAGTAACTCTTCCATATTTACGTTAGTATTATTCATCCAAGTATGGAGGGCTGCACAAACGAATTGGGTGGCATCTCCTTTACCCATCCTTTGCGAGAATGAAATGTTCAACCACTGCTCTCTTCAACAACCGTCCCCTTCTGCGTTGCCTTGATGTTGCTGCTTGCTCTGCTTTACAGGTATTATTTCAACCATTGCTTTTGTGAGGAGTCTGTAAGTGTCGCATTCACTAAGGCTTGGACCCGTGGCACGCGACTGGCTGTCGCTTCCAATACGTACTTAATGTGCATAGACCATCCTTGTGAGGATCAACTCTTATTATGCCTTCTTTCTCCGCATAGCGAAGCTGTGCAAGTCTCTTGCTCCAGATGTCATTTACTGATGCGATTCCATGAAGTCTTGCACATTCTACCCGACGGCGAACTTGACATTGTCGTGGAATCAGTCTCACAAGCCACCTGGAACTAGCTTCATGTGATCTTGACAAACCACTTACGTCATAGCCACCCGAAAACTGGTAGATGTCCACAACTTTCACATGAGAGGTCCACCAAAGGCTCACCTTATTGACCTGCCTGCCACGCCTTCACCGTTTATGTCCGCTGACGTGGGTTACCTCAGTTGGCTCTCAAATAGACTCGCACCAGTCGCCTGAATCAGTGATTCGGTCAATAACTCAACCGGTACACTTGCCTCAAAACGAGAGACAGCTCTACCCCTGATGCCTGGGCGCGTCTTGGCCAAGTGACTCCTGGCTTATCACCTATTCCCCAAAAGGAAACCCGTGGAGGTCTCACTTCCTTCAGCAGCATCTGTGGGTGACTAACTCCTTTCGTTGACTTGAGCCCATTGTGTCATCGACAATCCCTGCTTTCTACAGCAGTTTCTACGGTACCTCCGCTATCCCTCTCTCCCTTAGATTATCAAGAGAGACCCGGCATCCTTTACTTACTTCCCGAGCTACAGAACTTCAGCAAGCCGCCTCCTCCCTGTTGTACCGGCAGCAAAGCGAGAGGACTCAGTTGCTCCTCCCTTTTGCTGCACAACCTCGGGACCTCGAAACACCCCCTCTCCTGCACCTGCACCACGAGACCCAAGAAACGACGGTCTTTTCTCACGTGAAGCCTAACTCATCTCAGGTACCTCCTTCAGGGACACGGAAACCTTACCTTCATCACCTTACCTCGACTAATTTTACTTCTCACTTAATCCTGCAGCGGTTGTATGATCTTTCCCTGAGCAATACTTATGTAGTTAACCAACTGTGCTGTTACCGGCGTTTCCTTAACTCTCCTCTCTCTCTCTCTCTCTCTCTCTCTCTCTCTCTCTCTCTCTCTCTCTCTCTCTCTCTCTCTCTCTCTCTCTCATCACACAAAAAAGTTAAAACTCTTAAGAACATCCGCTAAAGGCCTGCAAGCACCTAAGGAGGTCTGGTTAATCTCTTCATTTACACAATGGACTCAATGTTTCACCCGAGATGGCCATAAATGTTATATTTTCCTATTACCATGTCTGTTACAATAAATAAAGGAAATGTTGACGACTAATGCAACTTTAAATCCGATCATTACTTTACCTAGCCTTGTCTTATAGTCGTTATGATCTTCCCGCTTCTTTCATCTTGTCCTGTTCTGTTTACACTTCTTGTTGGCAGGTGAGGCGTTGCACTGTTTCGTAGGAGCTTCGGCAGCTGGTTCTGCAGTCACTCTTCCGCCCTTCCCATGTGGCAATGCGTCCTGCGAAAAAAATCATGTTGGTAAGTGGCGTGTGTTACGTTGGGAGTTGTGTTGAAACATAGTAATATATTCTGAAGGCTCTCCAGTGTAGATTACTTCTGCTCAGATGTACCAAAGTTGTCTTTTATGTAAAAAAGATGGGACACTCCAAACCAGCAGGTCCCCTTTGTCCAAAAGTATGTCAAATTCTTCATGCCGGTGATTCAGTGTCATTCCTTTCAGATCATGTTGATGCAGTCATACGAAAATGCGCAGATGGCCATTATAAGGATGGATGTAACAGTAACACAATTCTGTCCGTGACGAACACTGTGTGTTTCTGTAACACAGACCTCTGCAACAGCTCCAACCTCCTCGCCGTCTGCCTGCCTCTCTTTGTTCTGTCATACATCCTGCGCCAATTCCTCTAAGACATCGTGGATCCGCAAAGCAACGCTAGCTTCAGCCTTCATACTAAACCAGTTCCTCTAGACATCCTCGATCTGCAAACACCAATACCCCTGAGCTTCACTCTAAATCAGCCTCTCTAAACATCTTAGATATGCAAGCACCAATAGCCCTGATCTTCATCCAACACCAGCTTGTCTAAACTTTTTGGATCACCGTTAACCCTCGCCTTTACCCTACACCAACCAGCTCCTCTAAATCCTAGGTCCTGAAAGGCTTCCATCCTTGACCTTTATCTTTTATCAGTGCCTTTCGACGTCCCAAGTCATCAACCTTCACCATCCCTATCCTTCTCCAGTTCCGTAGACACAGTGGGTCTTCAGCCACAACTAACTCAAGCCTCTAACGTCCAGTAACTTAAGACATTCTGGGTTTTTACACACTTCTAATCTTGTCCATCTCACGCTAGATCTAACGAGCACCCTTTCCTTTTTCCTTTGAAAATTTCTACACAACAGCGTAAGGCTGGAGTACAATGTTATGCTATTAGAGAAACTGGTAAAACACTGACATGTGTGATGGTCATACATTTTGATAGCAACGCTTTTTTTTTTTGTCGTACAATGTTCTGACATCTGGAGTTTGTGTTTTTTTGTTAACAAGAAACAGAATGAAAATTAAATTTTTTGATAAGAAGAATGTTTATGAAATGCCGTTGTTGTGTAGTTCACACGACGTTCACTCAGCTCCTAATATCTAATGTTGTACTGGAAATTCATCTCACCGTTGTCCATTACTCTGTTCCTCTATGCAACGTGTAGTCTTTATCATGTCTTATGCTCCGTAGGATACATGCATTATGAGAGTATATTTGGGCTTTAACTCCTGACGAAGGTGGTAACGGTTTTTCAGCTTGTGGATGTAGCTTGACGTTAACGGCCTTAGTTGATAGACCTAAAGCCCAACCAACCAGCTAATCACAATTATACAAATCGTTCTTTCATCATTCAAAACATGTTAAGCGATCAACCTAACCCAAGCCCAACTAAAACTAACATTGTTAGTTCCACTCTCATAGGGAGCGGTTACACGAAAACGTTTCCGTTCCTACTGATCAATATGACACCTTTATTTCCCACGGCAAGCTGGCACGACTTTTACCAGCATAACACAGCTGAGGAAATTAACTGTGACTTAGTTCGGACCATCCAACGATTCTTACCACCGGCTCAAGGGTTCTAATAACACGGTATAGTTTGATGCTTAATGATTCTTTACTCGTGGGGCCCTCCTAATCTTCTGAATCATCTTTACTCTTAAATAACTTAAACTTCTGTATACTATTGGCATTCACAGTCTTCTCACTTATGCATTTCCGTTCATCCACTATGAGACTATGAATACTTTAAACATATAAATCTTTCGCTGGAAGAATGAGTCCAGTTTCAGAAAGTGACTCACCATAGACGTCGGCACTTCTTTCACCGAACTTGACAGTTAGGCAGGCTAGGAAACATTTGTTAATGGACCAAACTCGTACACTCCTCTCAGTTAGTGGAGAGATCCTAGGAAAAGATAGTGGTAGAATAGTTGATTTCCATTTATACAATCGGTACTTTTGAGTCTACAATCTAACAAACACTTAAGTTACATATTCTGTTTCTTTCTGTCTTCTTCCTGTATTGCATACTAAGATGAACTCTAAATATGAAAAAAGACCGCCTTACCTACCAACAGACAGGCTTACTTTTCAATGAACAAAGTACATTAACATAACAGTATCCTCGTCAGTGAACTGAGACCTAACGCTGCCTAACCAAATAACTAACGCCCATATTCCTTACCGAACAATTCTTAACGTATGTACAAATTGAGCTATGGGCGGCGGGAGTCATACTCGGCTCTCTGACGACTATCAGTAGCATTTTTATACACATACCCCAGTCAACCAAATGAGTTCAGGCCTATATCTTTAACAAACTGTCAACGCAAAAGCTTTGAAAGGATGAATTCAATAATTTTCAACATAAGAATCGAAAACCCTTCATCTCCGAGCATACATGTTCAAAAAAATGTTCATTGGATCACATGCTTAAATTCCATACCTAATAAAAAAAAAAAAACACCACCTTCCTTGATCTCAGAGATGCCTTAAGATCACGTGTGTAGCTTTCTTTTGAATGTTTTTGAAGTCCTTCTATGCATGTGCTTTTCCTAGTTCCCTAGGCATACCATTGAATAATGTTCTGTCTTCGTTGCTGGACATTCATGTTTTCATTCAGAACCGTTTTAGTGTATTTCCCGGTATTACTTTAATGTTATAATTCCTGATCTATATTATTGGCATGGGGAGGCTCACACAGTAGAATTTGAAGGATTTAACATTATGGAGTTTTGGTTAAGATTTACTACAGGCTTGCATATATACATATTCTGTGTTCTATTTTCTTGGGGAGATGCCTCCATTTATCATCATGCAGAGGCTCAGGGCGACAAGACTTTCGTTTCTTTTTTTTTTCTGCTCCCGAACCGGCAATAGCAACTCTCCAAGTAGTCGTACATGATTTAATAAATATACTTGTGCTCTGTAACGATTTCTCAGTCTTAATCTTGTAAAGTTGGATACTCTAGTAATTCATGTCTCATGTTAATGGACGCTTATTGTGGTATGTTTAAAATATGGGTAGGAAGGTCAACGGGGGGATTTCTCAGCATTTTGGATGAGATGAAGGATGAGTTTGCTTACCTTGGGAATGGCTTGCTATTCGTTTAACCTCGCTTTCCTCTATGTGTTTAGAAGTCTTACCCCATTTTTTTGTCTGTTGTTCTTGACAAAATACTTCTTTAGTGACCTACAAACAACAGAATTGTCATGAGAAACAAGAAAAATTTGGTCATGTTCCCCTTAGGAAAATAGTTACCATATATATATATATATATATATATATATATATATATATATATATATATATATATATATATATGTATATATGTATATATATATATATATATATATTCAGTTCATGTATATTATATATACATATTGTAAGAGAGGCAAGGTGTAAAGAATCAATGTTTGTTTACATTTGTGTGGAGGGTTGGAAGGGATCGTTCGGTTACAAGCAAAGACAGATAGAGACGTCTGTCTTCTTCGACCACAAGGCATCCTTCATCGTCAGTCAGTCCTCTAAGACTAGTCATACATCACCAGCACCGTCAGTACCACAGCCACAATGGCCGATTTAGAGTGGAAACCCTTTTCTTTAACATACGTAGAATACCCAAAAGGTAAATGGTCTACCCCGACTGAGTCGACCCTAAAATCCTTGTGTTTCAGAGTTAGTATTGTGTTGATAGTGTTACTTGATTATATTCAAGCTTAGAATGATAAAAGGCAGATTTGCAGGAGTTTTTACAATTACTCATACTTATTTGCATTGTCTTTGTTATATAGCTTTTTAAATGACAGAAATTAATGAGGTCAACAGGTGGGTAGGGATTAGGTGATGCGATGAACTAATTAAATGAAACCACATTGGAGAGACAGGTAACAAAAGAACTGATGGTGTCTGAAGAGCTTATGTGACTGAGGACAGTAATAATAACGGAAATTTTTAATTTAGATAGTTGGAGGCAGGATAATAAAGCAGAGGTGCCCCTCCCAACCCACCGCTCTTTACAAGACATCATCCAGCAGAAAAAATAGCTATGAATAAACATTATGTAGTGTAGATAGAATATAATGATACGGAAAGTTTATAGTAGAGGATGAATGGAAAGCATATTTCAATCTGATTGTAGCCAATGGATACTATAGAGATGAGGTAAGTTAGCTGTCATTCTGTAATGAACAATGAAATTTTAGTCGGTTCATATTATGTTGCCCTTTTATAGCAAAATGTTTGGGGACTAAAAGTCTTAGATTATTACACTATTTTGGCAGTTATTTTGCAGACCTCTTGGCTATGGTGCGTCTGACGTTATTTTGCCGACTAGTTTCCCTTCAAGTGTTTATCCTTACGTTATACCGAGGTAGGGTAAGGTTAGAGGGCTCTGATTCCTTGTTAGGGGTTAGCATTGACTTCAGTATGGTGATGGGGTATGAACTCTCCACTGACTCTGGTGGACTTACTACGATTACAGTTGATCTTTTCAGTGATCAGAAATGATAGTTACATGAATCTTTACATTCCAAACAACATTTCTCTATTGGAAAAGTCGAAAGATTCAGTAATAAGTGGAGTAAAGTTCCAATTTAGGGGCACCATAAAAGAACATGGATTTGGAAGCAAATGATAATTGACTTATTATAATAAGAAAAAGTGATATTGACTGGGGAAGTAGGATTTTGAACATTAATTTCATCTTGTAAATTATAAATGAGTGTTGATGGCTATGATGATCAATGAGATGTGTGGCAGGAATTAAATGAAATGATTAGGTATCAGTAGAGCCTATGAAAACCTCAAGGGATGAGATTTATCTTAATTTAAAATTTATGATTGAAGTATACTCACATCATTGAAGTCATCTTATGTCTGCCACATTGCTTGCATGCACTGGGAGGAAATAAACAGACTCAATGAACACAAAAAACAGTTGGCAAACAAATTTAGCATCTGAATGAAATTGGCCTTGTAATATTCACGTATTTTCCTAACAGAATAAAATGTAAGGTAACTCTCAATGGCTAGGGGATGTAAGGTGAGGTTTTCTCTTAGTCTGATGATTTCCAGAGGTGTTTCTCATATAATTTTACCACCAAATTTTCCTTGATCATCATAACCCTCCCCTCTATCTCATTTATTGCAGGATGAAAAATAATGCTCCAAATTATGCTTCCCTGGTTTTAATCACTTTAAGATTTCACAAGTATGTGCTGCTTCCCAATCCTTGATCATTTTCTATGGTACCCTTTAAGCTGAACTTAAGTGAAAACAAAGGAAAAATGGCAAAATACTTCTTGAGTCACTAGTGATGATTAGTTAGTAAAATATCCACTGTGTACAATATTTATATATCTGTAACTTAAATGTATTGATAGTGTTTACTTAACAGTATCTTTTCTATTTATCGTTATTCCTGCTATCTTTCAGATGTAGAGCCTCATGGAATTTTATATGGAACAGTAGGCTTTATTGTGGAGAATGAATAGTTAAGGCTATTTGAATTTTTAGGGGGCAAAAAATTTCATTTCATCATGACCACCTCATTAGCTTATAGAAAATGAAAATCATTGGAGTGCTTTACTTACAATTAGGAGACATGATTAAGAAAGGCAAAGATGATTTTGGGGCGTATTTTCATTCTGTAATAATAGATAAGGCAATAGTAAGGAGGGCTATGAAGTTCAGTGAAAACGTTAGGGTTTTAATATATAAGTAGGTGAGACAGTCTTGGAAATGAACAGATTTACAAAGATCTCACCTAACGTAACGTATCAATTGATATTTATCTTAATATATAGGTCTTTTTGAAAATATTTGCATGTCATGATCCACGATCATAGTACATTTACTGTGAATTGTGTACATGACGAAAATAATGGCTTTGTATACATTGAACTAGCCCACCATATGGCCTCATGGAGAAAATAAGCATTACAATACTATGATTTGACTAGACCTTAACACTGCAGTTCAAGGTTGATCTCGCTACTAGGGAATGTTAGGTGAGATTTTCATCAGTTCTATTGATTTCTGGTATTGTTTCAGCTGCTTTACATTAAGTGCCCCTTCATTTTTTTCTATTTTCATAGCCTTGTATTTGTTTGTGGATGGGCTCCATTGGTGAATGCTATATCTGCATATGCACCATGGCCTCACAAAGCAAATGAATACCTTACTAGTATATTTTGATTGATACAGGAAGATAGATGAAGTTTTTGTAAGATATGGTAATTCCATGACATGTTTCACCAACTTTTAGCCCAAATTTTCCTTGATCTTCATCTTCCTACGATTGTCCTTATCATAAAATGAGAACATATGCTTCAAGTTGTATTCCACCTCTCCAAAGCAACTCTCTAAGTGTAAGAAGTGTTTTGATATCAGTTTTGTCCACTTCATAAAGAAATCAAGTGGAAATGCTGAGCTGGAGTTTTATCATCGTCATACAACGATAAAGGAGTGAATAGTGTTGAGGACTGTGAAGATTGGGTAATTTATTGTTCAAAGTAATGGAAAAGTATGTGAAATGATTTTAGATTAGCTGAACCAATGAAAACTTCATCTTATTTCCCCAAGCAGTTGAGATTTTTCTTTTTGTCTATATTTGGATAATGTATGGTTCTAAAAGTCTTATTTTCCTATCTACTTGTTAGGAGTTCTGCATGTTGGTGTGTATTCAGATGCACATTACTCACTGAAATGAATAAAGTATTAGGGGACAACATGGTCCTCTTGAGCCTGACCTGTGCTGCTGCAACGTGGACATGGAATGAGTCACAGAGGTCAAAAATCCAGGCTGTGGAAAGGAGCCATTTTAGAGGAGTGTGTCTTGTGACTACATTGAATGAAAAAAGAAAAAAAGGGGTTTATGAGAGACTTGGTATGCCAGGTAATGCAAAGGAAATGAAATGTGGAGTGATAGAGTAGTTGAAATGCAATACTTTGAGGTGGTTTGGGCATGTCAAAAGAATGCAAGAGGGGAGTTTGCAAGTTGAGTGTATGATAGTTCAATTAAAGAAAAAGGTGTGAGTAAAGACCACTTGTGACATGGGGAAAAAAAGAGGAAGAGCACTGGAGGGATGAGAGAAGTGGTGAAAGAATGCATGGAAAGGTGTATATGAGGAAGGCATATGAAGACTCTTTTGCCATGGCCACCCCCTTGATGGGAGTTGGTGAAGGAAACAGGCATAAAAGATATGGATAGATAGATGAAATGTGTATCGATGCACGTACATTACGTGTACAAGGGAGCAACAGACAGCAGTAATATAGGTATATTTATGCTGTAACATTGAAAGTGAATATAAATTTCACTTCTTAGACAAAGTACAGTGAGGGTTTCAGTGACTCTTTATAATTATAGGTGTATGTGTCTTACTCTCATACAAGTTTTCCAACATTTTCCTAGATCTTCGTATCCCTCCCCATCATTTATCTGTTATTTTAGGATACAGAAAAGTAATAATATTAGTCAAGCTTCCTTGATCTTAATTTGTTCTTATAAATTCTGCAGGCAATGTTCTAGTTTAGTGCTTCCATCAAGGAAATTCTTTTAGATTGGCAGGATTTACTTTGGAAAGTAAAAGAAGACTGAGGGAGTGTGATTGGGATATATTTCAGCCCATAGTATTATGATTGAAGGAGTTATTAGTGGGGAGGCTATGAAGATCAGTTAAGATATTGGGTTGCTTAATGTAGAAGTAGATGAAACATTTTTAGAAAACAACAGAATCAATAAGAATCGTGTTTAGATTCCTTGTGCATCTTAAATTTAGTTAGTTGAATTGGAGCTGTGCTTCAATACTTTCCTGTTTTGCTGTTGTATGAAGGTAATACTAGATTTGTACTGGTCAGCTTACATGAGAGAAATTACTTGTATCACAGGATAAGTTATTCTCTTTGTAATGGCTGTTATTCTCCCTTAAATGAATAGCTTGGACCTATCAAGTAACTTCATGAACTGTCTTACCTTTCAGCAAAACACCGATGCACCATCTCAAGAGGCTGTATTGTGAATACAACACAGTTTTACACATACATTGCACAGACATTTTCCTATATTTTTATGAAATAAGATAATCGAAGCAGGTGGATGGAGTGTTCCACACCACAGTATTTTCTTTGAGCAACCCAGTCAAGCCAAAAAATATTTTATGACTTCACTGACTAGTTCTTCATTTAATTGCCTTAGAAACGATATACTCATACCTTTCTAGAATTGCTTAGGTGCTTGGGGAAAGACAGACAATAGAGGTCCTGTTGATCCATGTCTAATCACAGGTCTTACAATGTTCACTGTGTGATTCACTCTTGATGAACCAACCACAGTTAGGCACACCAACCCTCCCACATCAGAAGGTGGTAGAATCAGTACAAAAGGCATCTGACCTGTTTAGCATTAATGCTTTGTTTTGAGATCTTAGACTTGAGACCCAACTGCACAATATTAATGTATATCATGAAAAGACTGGGGCCATGGACAGATGCCTATGGAACATTACTTTTCACATTCATCCAGAATGTGGTTTTGCAGTTTGGACATGAAGGATGTTTTATGATAAGTTTTCTGGGATTAATAGATTGAATTTAAATTTCACAGAACTTGGAATATAGAAATTGACTTAATGACAATGATATGATATATAATGCTTTCTTATTGGTGTCTTGTGATGGAGTGTTTTTCAGTCCTTTTTAGAATCTTATTATTTCTTTTGTTTTTACAGGAGATACAATAGGAAAATTTTTGGCAGTTAGCAGCTTAGCACCAATAGCCATTATTGTTGGATTTATTACACTAATACTCTTCAGACGAGACTTACATACAGTAAGTAGCTTATTCCCTTTTCTCATAATTTTACAGTTCATTGTGTAATCCATGAAATTGATCAGTCTGTTTTTCCTGTATACTGTAAGTGTGATAATGGAAGTGATGAAATATATGTAGAAAGAGAAAACGATATCTCAGAGAGCAAAAATGGGTATGTTTTGTAGTTCCAACAATATTAAATGGTTGCAAGGCATGGGTTATAGATAGGAAAGTGCAGAGGAGGGTGGATGTGTTGGAAATGAAATGTTTGAGGACAATGTTTGGTGTGAGGTGGTTTGATCAAGTAAGAAATGAAAGGTTAAGAGAGATGTGTTGTAATGAAAAAAGTGTGCTTGAGAGAACAGAAGAGTGTGTTGAAATGGTTGGGGCATATGGAGAGAATGAGTGAGGAAAGGCTGCCAAAGAAGATATATGTGTCAGAGGTGGAGGAAACAAGGAGAAACAGAAGAACAAATAGGAGGTTGGAAGGATGGTGTGAAAAAGATTTTGAGTGATCGGGGCCTGAACATAACAGGAGGGTGAGAGGCATGCAAGAAATAGAGTGAATTGGAACGATATGGTATACCAGGGTTGACGTGCTGTCAGTGGACTGAACCAGGGCATGTGAAATGTCTGATGTAAACTATGGAAAGGTCTGTGGGGCCTGAATGTGGATAGGGAGCTGTAGTTTTGGTGCATTGCACATGACAGTTAGAGACTGAGTGTGAACGAATGTGGCCTTTTTTTCTCGGTTTTCCTGGCACTACCCCACTGAAACAGGGGGCCGCAATGCTGTTTCCTGTGGGACCCCCAAAATATAAGATGACACTATACATTTTGCTTTGAATATGATTCATTGAGAGAAAAACAGTAAAGAACAGTATTACATTGATAGATGTACAAAGACATACAAATTAGGGAAAAAGAGGCCAACCTCTTATAAGTAAATATGGCCTGTGTTGGCCTTCTACATATGTAATAGCTTGATTGAAGAGAATGACCCAACCATTTATCCCCAAGGCCAAAAGTGGCACTGATGAATGGATACTATGGTAAGTGAAAAAAGTGCAGTCATAAATGTTTTTGAAAGGAAACAAAACAAAGACACAAGTCAGAGACCATTGTTAGGGTGAGCCTAGAGCCAGGGGTAAATGAATTAGTTGAGCTTGTTACATTTGTGTTTAAGCTCATGTAAAACCCTGTTCATTGTGAGGAGTCAGGGCCAAGCAGTGATTCATACAGGATGATCTTATTCTAGGACACAGATGTGATTACTTAAGGGTTTTTATTGAGTTTTTGACCCATTATTCTAAAGGATACCAGGTCCTCTGTTTCCCTTACTCATTGACTGACTGCTGTTGGTATAAAAGGAAAATTATATGATTTATGATAATGCTTTAGATTACTGAATAAGGCGTTGTTCGGTGAAAGCTGATTTTGATCTTTATCCAAGTACTTATAGTCACAACAAAATTTTACAGATTATGTTTTTCGCTGGAGCTATGATAAATGAAATACTCAACTTGCTGCTGAAATACATTATAGCTGAACCTCGTCCTGTTTTGAGAGGCGGGCTGTACACAGAATACGGGATGCCTTCGTCTCATTCACAAATGATGTGGTTTTTTGCTGTCTACTCAATACTCTTCTTGATTTTCAGGTAAGATGAATTTCTAGCCAAGAAGAGACCTTATAATTGTAGTGCTGAATGAATGTTTATATCCATAATTCCTAGTCACAAGATTAAAGAGGTATAGGGAAGTAACCAGAAATAGATAAGGTAATAACTCAGTTAATAGGGAAATGATATCAGACAAAAAAGCTGTATGAAGGGTTTCAAAAAGTTAATGAATCAAAGGCTGCTGGATTTACTTGTTTATTTATTAACATTGATATTATTGGTCTCTCAGGAGATAGGGGAAAATACTACTACTCTCATATTTCCTTCATGACACAAAAGTTAACTAAAAGAGGTGGGAGTAGGGGGCCAGAGACCCTCCCCTCCTTATACTTCTGTTTCTATAGGATGGAACAAGAGAAAGAGCCAAGGGAGGAGTGCTCCTCATCTTTGAAGGCTTAGGCTGGGGTGTCTGAATGTTCATAGACGTAATTAGGCTAAACACAAAAATGAGAGATAGGTAGTAAATTTGGGAAGAGGAACCTGGATGTTGTGACTTTGAATGAAACAAACCTCAAGTGGAAGGGACGAAAATGGTTTGGGAATGTTTAAGGAGTAAAGTCTGGTTAGTGTGAGGAGGACAAAAGAATGAGTAGAACATTTGCTGAAGTAGGTTTTGGAATGTGTGAAAGTGCAAGGAAAAGGATGAAAATGAAAGTGGATTACTTTTATACAATCTGTTGCAAGTCAAAGCTTAGCTTTATAAGTAGATACATTGTAACCTAATTCTAAAGAGTTGCGAGTCCAAATTGTCATGTCGAAATGTCATAACTTGAAGCTGTAGTGCGCTTAAAGAGAAAAGCACAATTGAAGTGGAGTAAGATTATTTATTTGAGAAAGAGAGTTATGGGTGATTGTAAATGTGATTTACAGTTGTGCTTTAGAGGAGCTTTTCTTGGGTCACTCATGTTTTAATGTTGTCATAGAAAATCAATTATAAGGAGCCTTTTCTTTTTATAAAGAAAAAGCTGCTGTTTTCAGGTATCAAATGTTGCACTAGTGAACCACTTATATAAGATAGGAACATCAAAGACTGCCATACATGATCACTTTTACCATATGAATCTTAAAGGAAAGTCATCCATGGTTAGATAAACTTTTGTGTTGACGTGTAGTGATAATGTGAATTTTAATAGATAAAGAGTGTAAGAGTGTTAAATGATTTTACTTTTTTCACAGGAAATATTTAATTGGTTTTTCATATATTTTGTCAGAATAAGAAACTTATTCTTTTGATGGCCTATTTATGATCTTAAAGTCTGTTTTTTTTTTTTTTTGCCAGATTACGTCACATCAGTAACTCTGTTATGGAGCTACTATGGAAGGTTGTGGTAGCCGTGGGTCTTGTTACAACTGCTGGCATTGTTATGTATTCCAGGTATTTTTCATTGATCATAAAATAGTTTCGCTTTATCTAGAGGCAAAATTGATAAGCAGAGTTAGAAAATGCTAAAGGAATTTTAACTTTCTTTTGAATACTTTATATTCATTATGATACTTTTGAACACTATCCCTAGGGATAGGGGAGAAAGAATACTTCCTATGTATTCCCTGCGTGTTGTAAAAGGCAACTAAAAGGTTTTCTTAACTTTTCAAAAGAAGGAACAGAGAAGGGGTCCAAGGGAGGATATTCCCTTCACAGCTTAGCCCTCTGTTCTTAACGCTACCTCACTAATGCAGGAAATGGCGAGGATTTATGAAAAAACTTTTATAAACATCTGAATCATTTATACTAAAGCTGTGAACTTTTAATTATCATGATTAATTTTCAGGGAAGTGTATTAATGAAGAAAATTATATTTGATTTGTGTAAGATTTAACTATCATACTCCTTAATTTTGAGCTTTTCCATTGCCACCTTATTGAATGTCACTTTTAGATATCTAATCTTTCACAGCTAACATTCCTTCCCTGTTTTAGACCAGCTGCATAGTGAGACTTTCTATCTTACATGCATTTACACTCGGTGCCCTTTTCCTTCAAGTTAATGTGCCATTGGGGATTATTGTAAAGGTTATGAATATGAAGACTGTAATGCTTCCTTTCAATTTCATTTTAGAGTGTACCTGCTGTATCATTCATGGAGCCAAGTGCTCTGTGGGGCACTTGTAGGCATCTTACTGGGCTGTGGCTGGTTCATGCTCATTCATCTTGTCCTGACACCTCTCTTTCCTGTTATTGCGTCATGGTAAGTAACCTTCACTGTATTCGTGTCTACACAGTTATTGGAATTTGGTAGTGAAGTGTATTGACACATGGCTTTTTACTGTCTGGGATAGGCATCATAGACTCCATTCAAATAGAAGTCAGACATCTTGGTATATTGGTTGCCTTTCTCATATAGCTGTGTTCTTACCATTCATGAGCTAATGGTTAATACATTTTCCTGAGGCATGCCTTGTTGTAGGTATCCATTATCAACAATGGTTTTTTAAAATGGAGGGTGATGCGACCTTCTCTTTCGTTAACATCCTGAAGGAGAATTATGAATACATAATCCATTTGAGCCATGGACAGGTGGATAGGCATTACTTTCCTACTCATCCATAGAATGATTCTGGACTAAGTTTCCAACCTGTATGGCTAGCATTTACATTGGTAATGAAAGTGTCTCTAGACACAGACAGATAGAAACAGCATGGTTTGTATGTCCTTTTGATTTGAGAATAGACAAAACTTATTACTTGCATTTAGATAAATGCACCATGAAAAGTAGATCTTAGTGGATAAAGAAGGTAAGTTTAATGAAGGGAAAGAGGGAGTTGATAAACATGTGGGTTATTTTCCAAAATATGTAATAGGGCTTACATGTATGGAACAGATATAGTGATGTGAAAACTATTTTGGAAAAATGGTTAGTCTTTAAATACTGTGCTGGTTTGATGATATTCTTTTATCTGACTCCAGTTGTTGATTGACCATTTTTTGTAACTTAGATGATATTATGAATGCTTTCATTGTTTTGAAATTTTAGGAGTGTTTGTGAGCATCTGATGATTCGTGATACATCACTGATTCCTAACATCTTATGGTTTGAGTACACCCATGCTCGTACAGAAAACAGAACAAGAAGTCGCAAACTCACCTCCATGAAGAGTCAGTGATATTTTTCATGAACTACTTACATGTGTGGACCAATTGATTTGCTGACTTGGTACATGATTGGTTTGAATATTTTCTTTTGCACATTTTCCTTCTATATGATCTCAATTCTTATGAATTTTGAATTTATTTTGGAATGAATAGTCAGCATTAAAACTGCCTTATGTATGTGGACCAGTAGGTTTGCTGTTTCAAGGATAGGCTATAGTGGATCTGACAATTTTGATATTATATAAATGACTAATCACAAATGAAGGTGTATCTGGTTTGGTAGCACTGGAATTGCCATTTCCATAAAATGCTATAGTTAATTGCTTCACATTGAACACATTCACATTGTTGCTTATATGAAATTTATGCTGATAGGCTCATTTATATTTTTGTAGGTTCACATATATTTAAATGCTCTTTAGCAGTATTTTTTTAATGTATACTCTTTTGTGTTTAATTTTTTAGTTTTAGAAAGTATTTTTCCTTTAAAGAGATGTATTTACAAAAAGATTTGTTCATATGATGTACTATTTGTATAGCACTGCCATTAAAAGCAACATTTTCAATTCTGTCATACGTGTTAGTATGTTACATGCAGATGTTTTAAGATATTAAGACAAGAATATTTATTGTAGATATACCAATTCCAAGGCAACAAATCCTAGTCTCACTGTATGTAGTTAGATTATCCCTTGACAAGTGAAATAGATATTGTATAATTGTTCCAATATTTATTTTGATATGTCCTTACATCAGCCATATTTACTCATTATTGTTGTTAAGGTTTTAAGAATGTTAAACTTTACGCATAAAAAGTGAAGATGTGGAGTTGAAATGTCTGCCAGTCTAGAAATATAAGAAATGCACAACATTGTGCTGACTGCTTGTTAGAGTTCATCTTGGCTGGATTGGAGTCATAATTCCCACTTTCTATCAAAACTATTTCCCCTTAATCATGGTTTGATCGCTCTTGTTCTAATTTATTTCATCTGGAACAGCCGGGAAACTTCTCCATCTGAATTTCCTTTTACTTTTATATCTTGTTGGAATCATTGCAGATACGTTGTTCACTGAAGCAAGTGCATTTGCATAAAAAGAAAGTGCAATGATGACTTCTTTTTCATTTGATAAATCTCGCTGGTTTTTAACTAAAACCATCTCCTTCAATTTGTGTAATTCAGATTTTCCTCCATTTTTCCAACATGATAAAAAAAAGTTAACTCTTACTGATAAAGCTGCTCTTTGGCATTTTTTCTCCTGCACTGGATGCCTGGATGATCTCCAATCTAGTCCTATCCACTCCTTTCCGCTGAATCTCCCTCTACCATACTTTCCTTGTGTAAGGTCCATAAGTTCTCTCCCAGCTGCAGGCAAACAAGGCATATTGACCATTTGGCATACCTCCCTAATTCCTAAAGGTGTGTTCCTTTGGGATAGCTTCCAATTTTGCTTATGTACTTCATTTGTCTGAAAACTGAAGCTTCCCCTTCTTGTTGGAGTATGACTTAGTTCAACCTTTCCTTTCTAGTTCTTGTAACTATCTTCCCATTTTTCTCACTTTTACTGTTTCCAAAGTTTTTGAAATTCTCTTTAACTCTCTTGTAACTATCTTCCCATTGTTCTCACTTTTACTGTTTCCAAGTTTTTGAAATTCTCTTTAACTCTGTCTTTCTTAAAGGCTTATAGTCTCATTCCTTTCTTTCAGATCAGCAAAATGGCTGTTGAAGTATAAGGTTTACAGATGTTTTGTGTAGCCCACCTTTGGTCCTTGGGGATTTTGCTGAATCTTTTATCTTAATCCTCTGCATTTCCAAAGCATGTGACAGGGTGTGGCACAAGTCTTTGCTGATGCTACTCCCTTCCATGGGGTTTTCTGGCTCTCTCTTCTGTAATGCATATATAGCAACCATACTGTCGCCCCACAAGTGTCACCTTAATGGCGACGCCTTGACTGGATGGCAGGTGACACTTCGCGACCTCACATGAACTTATAATCCCCGGAAAAAATGCGTTTGGTCGCCCAACCTAGAGCTAGACCTGCAGTATTAATCCCTGACACTCACGCTCGATGTTCGGGAATAGCGAATCGAAAGCTGCGGCTGTAATTGTATATGACCTGATTCTTTCCATGAGAGGTGCTGTTCATATGGACTTGTCCTCAAGTCCAACAACTGGGAGAGAGTTCAGAAGCTTATGACATTCGACTTTGATGTCTCTAATTCCCTTTGGGGATAGCTATCCCTCCCAGACCTGACCTCACCGCCTCTTACATACCCGGGTATCACCGCAGCAAGTCAGTATGGCGCTGCGGTGATGCCCGGGTATTTAAAAGGCGGCTAAGTCAGGTCTGTGAAGGGTAAATGTTCCCAAAGGCAATTGGAGACGGCGAATGTGAATGTCGCAAGCTTCTGACCTCTCCAAGCTGTTGGACTCGAGGTTAGGTCTGTAAGAGCAGTGCCTCATGGAAATAATCAGGTCCTGGTCATTTATAATTATGGTGGGAGCTTTTGATCTGCCACCGCCGAACATCAAACGTAGGTGTCAGTAATTATGCTGCAGGTTCAGCTATAGGTTGTGCCACCAGACACATTTTAACGAGGATTATTAGATCAGATGAGGCACACGCTGTCACCTGCCACCCAATCAAGGTGTCGTCATTAAGGTGACATTCGTGGGGCGATATGGGGGGGGGGGGGGGGGGATTGCTACACGACACCAATAATTCCTCACGTCCTACGACTAATAACTTTGTAAAGGTTCCTGTATTAGAAAAGTCAATTCTATAGCTAAACATTCAGTAACCCAGTTTCGTTGAAAGGACCAAGGCCAACATAGTATCTCTCAGAGAACCATATGTGGCCCTTGAAAGGCAAGTTGGTGACTCTTGAAGAAGGCAATGTGATGAAGTGATCAGAAACGCTTCAACTATACCGAAAATCTTTAGTGATATAGAACCGGACGTTATCATATTATGATAACACTGTGTATTATTTTTCTCATGACACACACAAGGAAGGAGTGCAAATGACAGAGATGTATAAAAGAAAGTGGCAGGAGGTCAAGAGGAAGGTGCAGGGGTTGAAAAAGAGGGCAAATGAGATTTGGGGTTAGAGAGTGTCATTAAACTTTAGGAAGAATAAAAAGATGTTTTGGAAGGAGGTAAATAACGTGTGTAAGACAATAGAACAAATGGCAACATCGGGGAATGGGGCAAGGGGGGGGGGGGAGTAATAACAGGAAGTGATGAAGTGAGGAGATGGAGTGAGTATTTTGAAGGTTTGTTGAATGTGTTTGATGAGAGTGGCATATGTAGGGTGTTTTGGTCAGGGTGTTGTGCGAAGTGAGAGGGGTCAGGGAGAATGGTTTGGTTAAGAGAGAAGAGGCAGTTAAAGCTTTTCGGAAGATGCAATCCGGCAAGGCGGCGGGTTTAGATGGTATTGCAGTAGAATTTATCAAGAAGAGGGGTTACTTATTGATTGGTTGGTAAGGATATTCAATGTATGAATCATGGCGAAGTGCCTGGGGAGTGGAGGAATGCATGCATAGTGCCACTGTACAAAGGCAAAGGGGATAAAGGTGAGTGTTCAAACTACAAAGGCATAAGTTTGTTGAGTATTCCTGGGAGATTGTATGGGAGGGTATTGATTGAGAGGGTGAAGGGATGTACAGAGCATCAGATAAGGGAAGATCAGTGTGATTTCAGATGTGGTAGAGTATGTGTGGATCAGGTGTTTGCTTTGAAGAATGCATGTGAGAAGTATCTAGAAATACAGATGGTTTGTATGTAGCATTTATGGATCAGGAGAAGGCATATGATAGGGGTTGATAGAGATGCTTTGTGGAAGGTCTGAAGAGTATATGGTGCGGGAGGTAAGCTGCTAGAAGCAGTGAAAAGTTTTTACCAAGAATGTAAGGCATGTGTACGAGTACGAGGAGAGGAGAGTGATTTGCTCCCAGTGAAGGTTGGTCTTTGGCAGGGGTGTGTGATGTTCCCATGCTTGTTTAATTTGTTTATGGATGGGGTGGTTAGGGAGGTAAATGCAAGACTTTTGGAGAGAGGGGCAAATATGCAGTCTATTGGGGACGGGAGGGCCTAGGGAGTGAGTCGATTGTTGTTCGCCGGGGATACAGACCTGGTGGCTGATTCGTGTGAGAAACTGCAGGAGTTGGTGACTGAGTTTGGAAAAGTGTGTGAAAGAAGAAAGTTGAGAGTAAATGTGAATAAGAGCAAGGGTATTAGGTTCACAATGTTTGAGGGACAAGTAAATTGGGATGTAAGTTTGAATGGAGAAAAACTGGAAGTGAAATGTTTTAGATATCTGGGAAAGGACTTAGCAGCAAATGTAACCATTGAAGCGGAAGTGAGTCACAGGATGGGGAAGGAGAAAAGGTTATCCCGGAGAGCAAAAATGGGTATGTTTGAAGGAATAGTAGTTTCAACAATATTACATTGTTGCGAGGTATCAGCTAATTTATAGGGTTGCACGGAGGGGGGTGCATGTGTTGGAAATGAAATGTTTAACAACAACATGTTGTGTGAGGTTGTTTGATCGAGTAAGCAATGAAACGGTAAGAGAGATGCGTGGAAATAAAAAAGAATGGTTGAGAGAGCAGAAGAGGGTGAGTTGAAATGTTTGAACACACGGAGAGAATGAGAGAGGAAAGATAGGCAAAGAGGATATATGTGTCAGAGGTGGAGGGAACAAGAAGCGTGAGACTAATTTGGAGGTGGAAGGATGAGGTGAAAAAGATTTTGAGCGATCGGGGCCTGAACATGCAGGAGTGTGAGAGGCGTGCAAGGAATAGAATGAACCGAAACGATATAGTATACCGGGGTCGGCGTACTGTATGTGAGTGTGTGTGTGTAAACAGTGATGCTTATGAAAATTTGTTACGTTATCAACACTCGGCTGGGAACCAGCCATACACGAATGGCCTACAAGGGCCTGCCACTTGATTTCGTTCCCATGGGACTTCGGCCACTAGTAGTACGGTCAGGCTGGGTATATAAGCACCCTCGGCGCGATCCTATGTATGCAGGTACTCACTACCGACATGGCCCGTCTGCTGCCGATGGTGCTACTAAGCACGTCCCTGCTGAACCCTGGTGGCTTGGGCGAGGTTATACCCCGACGGGAGTGTGGTGAGGTTGAGGGCGACTTCTACCAGTTCTCAGCGAAGACTCTTAACGGCTCCCACACCATCTGGTTCGAAGAGTATAGAGGCAAGGTTCGTGAGCGGTTACTCTTGTCATACATGGAATGATAATGATAATAATAATACACACAATAATAATGATAATAATTCATGAGAATATTTTGTTAGTATTTCCGATTTGGATTCTGTTACCTCATTTGTTTTTATGTTTGTAGTTATGGCATCAAATCAACACTATCTTTTTATTTAACCATAACTATAGTAATACATGATTTGGGTTACTGTATTTTACGGGTGTATAACAAAAACAGTCGAGGACATTATACAGGTACATTCCTATTTGATTATGACAGTCGATATTCTTCACCTAGAAAGACATTGGTATGTAAAGCCTCGTATTGTGTTCAACCTTTGTCTTAAAGATAAAAATTTCTTTACCTCTACAATATATGATCAAGTGTAAGAACAGTAATATTAATACTAAAAATATTTGGTAGCTTGACTTTCGACTGCTGGTGACAAATGTCATTTTTTTTCAATGTTACTTCTGGAGTTGATATTAACTCATCCTAAGAGTATATACATATGATACTTATATATAAACAACTTACCAACTTACATGAACGGGTAATTAATGATTGCTTATATATAATTTTTTCAAGTAACTTATGCACTTTATTTCCTCGTCGTGCTATTAACTACCCAGGACAAACAACCATGTTAGCAGTAATTACAATTTCCTTCTAAAAGTTGGTCTTACTGTCGTCTGTCCCTGGAAAGACAGCGGTGTGGTATCTGTTTGCCACACAGTGGTCCTTGTATCTACATTTGTTGCCAAAGGATGATCGTCCACCACACAAGTCTCCCAGCACCAATTTAAGTCACATATTTTACACCTGCCTCCCCAAAAGCCTTACATCTTAGGTCAGCACAATGATATATTTTGAATCATGAGTTTTTCGACGTTACTTAACAGAGAAATATGTGTGAAATACATATTCCAACAGTCCTTACCTTAAGAATGTATCAGTATTATCCTTAATTCATGACAGGAGCATCTACGTACCATCTGGACGTCTCTTACGTACAGTACAATTATTGGCGCTCCTATCACCAGATGGTTTTGTACATCCTCGTCCACTGAACGCCGTGTATGGCTGGCCCAGCTGCCAGCTGCTACTATCGGCTTCTCCAGAAAAAACAACTGGCTTTTGGGTTTCGCCTCTGCCCCACCAGCCGTGCAGTTCTCACGTAGATAATTATCGTATTTACGAGAGCAGATTGATGTACCTCTTTATTGTCTCAGCGAAAGAGACTTACGTGCTCATGAACTTTCTCAGCGAAACATTTATAAACCCATTTATTTTCATAGGAAAAGATCTATGTGCCCTTCTATTTTCACAACGGAATAGAATTATGTACCCATCTATCTTCAGAATGAAGCGGATTTAGGTAACCACATATTTTCTCAGCGACACATGTTTACGTACCCATTGTTATCTCAGCGGAGCAAATTTATCTACTCAGCCACTTTCTCAGCGAGACAGATTTCTGTACTCACCTATTTTCCAGCAATTTTCTGACACGGTTTGCTCATAACCTGTGCCTCTCTGCCACAGGTGGTGCTGGTGATTAATGTAGCCACCTACTGAGGGATGACTATTCCCTCTTACCACCAAATGAATGCACTTGCGGAGTTCTACGCTGAACAGGACTTCGTCATCCTTGGATTCCCCTGCAACCAGTTCGGAAAGGTGAGTTAAAGATTATCTTAAGTATATATATATATACACACACACACGTACACATACACACACACACACACACACACACACACACACACACACACATATATATATATGTGTGTGTGTGTGTGTGTGTGTATGTGTACGTGTGTGTGTGTATGTGTGTGTGTGTGTGTGTGTGTAGTGTGTGTGTGTGTGTGTGTGTGTGTGTGTGTGTGTGTGTGTGTACGTGTGTCTGTGTGTGTGTGTGTGGTGGGGTGGCGGCAGGAATGGGTGAAAACAGTGTGAATATGTGCATGTGTATATATGTATATATCTGTGTTTTAATATGTATGTATACGGTGAAATGTATAGGTATGTATATGTGCGTATGTTGGCGTTTATGTATTTTTTTTTTTTTTTTTGCTTTGTCGCTGTCTCCCGCGTTTGCGAGGTAGCGCAAGGAAACCCATATACACATGTATATACATGTGTATATGGGTGGGTTGGGATATTCTTTCGTCTGTTTCCTTGCGCAACCTCGCTAACGCGGGAGACAGCGACAAAGTATAATGAATATAATAAATAAATAAATGAATATATATATATATATATATATATATATATATATATATATATATATATATATATATATATATTGTTACTTTTCCCCTTTTTTCCTTTTTTTTCTTTAACTTTGTTGCCTTTCCCTTCCCGTGCGTCGTAGCAAGAGCCGGGAGTAACAGCCAAGGAGATCATGAACGGGATCCGCTATGTCCGTCCCGGCGGAGGGTTTGAACCCAAAATGACGCTCTTCAAGAAGACAAATGTGAACGGGGCTGATGAAAACCCTATCTTCACGTTCTTGAAGGTACGTCTGGGGTTACTTGTATCGGTGTAGACATATTTTGAGCCAGTGTAATCTGAAACGTTTGTAAGTCTTCCTTGATATCACTAAATCTCTTAATCAGGTCAGATATAACGTAATCTTGAACGCAACCAATAATCTGCGGTGTTAAGAAATGCCTTTTTTTGGATTGCGGTCCAAATCTTTCTCTCTACTCTTCCTTACAGAGCGCTTGCGCCTACACGTACACCACCTTCCAATCGGATCTCTTTTACGAGCCAATTAGGGTGGGTGACATACCTTGGAACTTTGAGAAGTTCCTGATTGATAAGAAGGGCAAACCTTACGCGCGTTACCATACTTCAGTGATTACTGCAAATGCCCTGAAGGATGACATCAACTTCCTTCTGAACCAGTAGGAGGTACCTACTGTCAGCGATGGTCGCTACGTCTTTACTTTGGCTTCTTTCTAAAGCCCTACGTCCGAGCCAAGTCCCTTCCACTTACAGCAGTGCCCTTCTTTTATGACGACGTTGCCGCAAACCCTCACAGGGTAGGCAGTGTCCGAATTCGTCAGGTGGAACCGCGGGCTCTTGTGCATTCTGCTCACGGGTATCCTGCCATGGCGGGGCGCTGTTGTGGTCTCGGTCAGCGCTTGGCGGACAGATCACGAGCGTTCACCGAGCGTTCATAGACAATGTAGCTCATCACAATATGCAAGTGTTTCTGTTTCATCAAGCTTTGATTGACCTTTATATATGTATAATCGTTACTGAAGAGAAAATGGAAAAGACAGTAGCATTACCACGTGACTATTTTTCATTCATTCAATGTACAATAGAGAGCAGCGATATCCACGTAGTGAATGTCGTCAGTTAAGGATATAGAATTTGGTATTGTTTGTATAAGGGAACACAGGACAGCTTATCATAGGAAAGGAAAACTTATCATCACTTTAAATGTGTTGTAACTTCTAGGACTCTAAGAACAAGGGTGCGATTCAAAAGCACGAGGTACAGTGCAGGTAGTTTGTTTCGGTCTTTGACCTGACCCATAGAAAAACTACAGCGGGGGGGGGGGGGGGGTTAGTTCCGACATCCTTAGTAACTGTAAGGGATATTTGTAAGGACAAAATCGTGGTGCGAGTATTGCATACACTGAACTATAGGAAATATCGGGGTACACTGGGCACACACAATGACATTAATAATAATAAAAAAAGCTTTTTATATACAACTCAGATCAAGAATCCTTGCAGTGCTACAAGCTTTCAAGGGAATGTGTTGACGATCTAAAAAAAAAAAAAAAAAATCAGAGAACAGAAGAGTTTAGGAAAATATAAGTGAATGAGGTTAGAGGATACAGTAGGATGAATTACATACTTGTAACCTGTGACAGGATTTCCTAAACGGCTTGTTTTACTGAATGAAAAGAGATGAAACAAGCAAACAGGCCGGACAAATGACAGTGGAACTAATGTTTCTTTGAAAAAAAAAATCGAGACCAACTCAAAGTTAACCGGTAAAGCTTTTGAAAAGTGGATGACTTACTGGCAACACGTTTCAGTTTACATATATATATATATATATATATATATATATATATATATATATATATATATATATATATATTTCTCGGCATAGAGGAGAAAGAATACTTCCTACGTATTCTCTGCGTGTTGTAGAAGGCGACTAAAAGGGGTAGGTGCGGGATTGCTGGAAATCCTCTCCTCCAGTTTTTACTTTTGCTAAAGAAGGAACAGAAAAGGTAGCCAAGTGAGGATTATTCCCTTCTAAGGCTCAGTCATCTAATCTTGACGATACCCGCTGACACGGGAAGTGGCGTGTATATATATATATATATTTTATTATTATTTTGCTTTGTCGCTGTCTCCCGCGTTTGCGAGGTAGCGCAAGGAAACACACACACACACACACACACACACATATATATATATATATATATATATATATATATATATATATATATATATATATTTATATATATATATATATATATATATATATATATATATATATATATATATATATAGACGTCAGGTCAACCAGAAGAGTTTATCTTATGGCACCAAAGTTTGCAAGCTTACTGCTACTTAGAAAAAAACACTTCCCAAGAACATAAAATGCACATTGAAATGTTTATACATATCTTTATTGTTTATTGCATGCAAAACAAAAAATTCACACTACAGTAAAATGTGCACTAGAAAAGACTTTTGTAATATAAATTCCAAAGGGCTTGAAAAGATGCTAACCAGTTATATATAGATTATTTTTATAGCAAAGATGCTTAATAAGACTAAGTTAATCGTGCATTTAAGTTTATTTTGACTGACAAATTCTTGCAGCAATTCTGACGAAGAGTATTTATCTTACGACCTTCAATACTCTCATGAATAACTATGGCCAAGATTTTTCTCAAAGTACAACAACGGTCGAAGTCCTTTACAGTGTACTCGGTCATAGAATTGGCCACAGGTCATTCAACAGAGTAATAAAAGTCCAAGCTAGAACTAAGAAAACAAATTTAACATCTTAAGCACGACAGAGCTACCATCCCCTCGTTGCGATTCCATTACTTTTGAAAAAAAAAAAAAACTTTTAAGGGTCGCTTCAAACGTCACGCTATAATACCCATATCCATTGTTTCGAGGGTTAAGCGCTATCTGGCAGAGGAAAAGCAATTTACGAAGCAGGATAGGATTTCTCAAATCTAGTCTGAATTAAAGAACAATCATCCAGCAAGACAGCAATAGATAAAGCTAGGTCTTATACATCCCTCCTAACTCTGGTGAAAATGATTATGTGAATGGTGAGCATGACGCTTTGAGGGGAAAAGTTTATTAGTTATTTGGGATTTAGGCCTATCAGCTGTTAATGGGGGCGGGGGGGGGTTAAGGCAGTCAACTCCAAGCGATAAACCGCACTCGGATAACCTTGAATTATCTTTATGTATGTGTATGGCGTTTAAGAACCAAATCATCAGTGTAATTAACTAGTTTCTAGTGCGTAGTTCTGTTCGTCTCATTCTAGTACACCAATGTTATTATACACATTTGAATTTATTAATTATTGAAGGATACAGAAGATAGGTCCAATATCATCTAAATTTTTCACTTTGTACGAGAAAATGTTCATTATTTAAAGCAACCTTACATATTACTCTTAACTTTGTTTACACTACGGAATAGGCCATGAAATTCTTCGGCCTTTGGTCTGATATGCTAAATACTTTTTGACCCAGGCGTCATTTGATCCTGACCCACGCAGTAGTGAAAATAAGGAAAAAGAAAGTAATGAGGCCCGATCTTCAATTAAGCAGCAAATGACTCGTGCAATCAATGTAATTCTCTACAGACACCTAAATGCAATCCTCATTACTTAGACTGTGTAGCACCAATGCTGAACCCAAAGGACCACTCCTTACGTATATAGTTCTAATTTCTTCATTGACACCCACCCCCCCACCCCAACAAGACACTCTCAGGTTAACCTATGAATTATCAAGTAAAACTCAGTACCTCTAGTTAGTATACAATAATCACTCTGAAAGCTTCATCTGAAACCAAGGTCTACAGATATCTAAAAATGCCTATGCTTCTTATTTTGAATGACTCTCTGTATCTCAGAGGTTTGGATATAGTATGTGTGGATGTGTTATCTCTGGTACATTATCACTTTGATGGTGTCCTCTGCTTTACACTACAACATAAGGTTTATCTCCAGTTCCACACAGCGCGTCAGGTGGTTTCTTTACTCTCCTTTGTATTTCTTCAACCACTCTTCAACTTCCCGAAGCTGAAAAGAAAAAAGTAAACCCGTCAAAGATTTCACCGTAAAGAATGATAAACACATTATATCACTGATACAATTATATATATCATCCCTGGGCATTGGGTAGAAAGAATACTTCCAACGTATCCCCTACGTGTCGTAGAAGGCGACTAAAAGGGGAGGGAACGGGGTGTCGGAAATCCTCCCCTCCAGTTTCAAGATCTTTTAAATTCACAAAGATATTCTGAAGCCAGTAAGGACGTTCAAATATGTCTTCTTTGAATACATAAATGGTCCCCCCCAAACTTACAAAGACGGATGTCCCCTTAAACAAATCATCTCAAATTAATTATTCTGGTAATAAATTATCCAAATGGTTAGCCAAACATCTTAGCCGTGTTCAAGGAAAACACTTTCCATCGGATATGACAGATGGGTTAAATTTTGTAAACAAGGCTAACATTAACATGTCTGAGCATAAACTTATTAGCTATGATGTTAAATACTGTTCAATAAAGTCCCCAACGAAGACACCATCGCCTGCTTAAGGAGGAAATTACTCGATCTCAGACCGAACTTACACCTATCGAGAAAATTTTCACCGACTTACATAAACTTTGTTTCCAGTACTATTTTCCAAGATGCTGAGAGTAATCTTTATACACAGAAATTTGGTTTACTTATGGGAAATCACCTTTGTCACAATCACCTACTTATTCATAAAATACTTTGAGAATCAGATTCTAATTCTCATCAGTAACAATCCCAGTTTGACTTACATCCGTCGATAGTGTGTGGGCCATATGGCCATTTTCCCAAGACTGAGATGTTTTCTTTAATGAGTTAAGTAAAATTCACCTCACTATCAAACTTAAGATTGAATTGGAACAGGAAGGCAAATTGCAGTTTCTTGGTGTGATGATAACCAAGGAATCTGATCATTTATCCTTCAAGATCTACAGGGAGCCTACCACCCAACGCTGAGAACTGTATTCATTATTTTCAGTACATAATCATTGTGAAAATGTCTGTTGTTAAGTCTTATGTTTTCAGGAGCACTGCATATATGTGATACCGCAAGTCTAGAAATGAATGCAACCATACATTATGTACTTTTAGGAATTTGTTATCCCAAGTGATTTGTGAACAAGGATTACTAGAAATCTTGGAAGACATTTTACCCATCTACAATGCAGAAAAGGATGACGTATGTAAATGTTTGGGTGTTGCCCTAGTCTCCTAACTTTGCTCATGTAAAAGTTACAAAAAAAGTGCTTTTAATGTTAACGTCCAATACAATATTAGTGCGACATTAATTAAAAGTAGGCCAACTTATCAGAAAATGGAGCAAGTTTACGCCGTTAAATGAAAGAAATATAAAGATGTATACACTGGCCAGATAGGTAAATCAGCGATATGCTACTGGGACAGTTCTACGGCGTGCCAGGTGACCACAGTAATGCTATCGCTAAGCATTGGCAAAGAAAATGGTTACCCAGTAGACCTTAACAACCCAGTCACATTGTTATCCTCGTCGTATTGTGCTCTCGGTAATGTCATTAAATGTTTTAATTGGCAATATCTATAACTGACCTATCATCAGGTAACTTCAAAGCACTTCCTATTATCAACCAAATCATGAACAAAACGATCGAGATAAGACAGAAGCAAAGGTACTGAACAGAGAACACGCATCTCGTATAACCCCCCATAACCACAAGGCACCCCAACTTAACTTTTAGTGGCCTTAGAAATACATTCAATTCGGTCATGACGTTAGGAGAGCGAGCAGTTCTGTGTACTTGCCAGAGTCGAAACTTTGCGGACGGTTTATTACTTAAGGCGGAATTCTTCCGTGAAACATGTAGTGTATTGTAAAGTTTCAGTATAATAAAGCATCTGAATTACTGAAGAGCTATTACCCCTTCATATCTACATACAACTGAAATCTATTTGGTATCTAACTCGACACTGTATTTACCTTATAACCAAAGGGTCCCTGGTTGCCCTTGTAAACGATGACGCCGTCCTGGACGATGTATAGCCGCTCCGGCATACCTCCGTACGCCTTGTTAGCTTCGTCCGTCAGTAGATCCACCAGCACCGGACAGTCTACTGGCTCCATTTCTATCATACGCTGCGCCGCTGCAAATCGCTCCTCCAGATTCCTGTTGATGAGGTTTCACATCCCTAACTGTAGCATTCTGAGAGGTCAGTAAATCTAATTTTGTATCTCCAAATTATAGATGGCTAATAAGGTTAATATGCCCTCTGTGGGTGAAATGTAACGACACACATGTACACCAAAACCATCCTTTCTCTGAACACAGTAATGGCGACTGCCTCACTTGTGGTTGGCGATCTCCACATTGCCCTCGATGGCCCAGCCGTCAGTCGGGTGAGCCTCGGCGATGTACACCGTCACAAAGTCTGCCACCCTCGAAAAGTCCTCATTCACCTGCACGGGAGAAAATATATGACTCGCCAAGTTATTCCTATAAGAAGTAAAATTTCTGCCAATGTATGAACATACTAGATGAAATGACTCGTTTTTATAGTAGAAAAACTTTTACAAAGACACGATATCCTGTAATATTTGAAATGCTTCCTTTGTGCAAGTCAGACACGTGAAAGCTACAGAACATTGATACGCAAATTAGCTGTGTCCGATGTACCCATTAATGCAAGCAATAATATACTTTACAAATTAAAGCGTCTCAAATATTGAAAACTCTTGTTTCATTATCAGATATTAGTGGATCATGTAAAGCGAGGAGATCCTAGAAAATGAAATGCAAACTTACGTTAAACGTCACACAGTATCTTCACTCAGCACTAATTCTTCAACGAAGCTTCAAATTAAACGTATAGTGGTTAGCATTTGTAAAATAAGTGTTAGTTAATATCAAAAACCTTTATGTAACCGAATCGCTCTGAAAATCGTCCAGACCATATAGGTTGATCTCCCATAGAGACCTACGTATGTAATTACCTTGCGGAACCTTTCGAGGTTGACCATGAACGGGGGTCAGGTGCAGGAGCCGAAGTTGATGACGAGGGGTCGGCCCGCCCTAGCTACGTCCAGCAAGTGACATACTTTGCGATCGCTCAGTCGTGCTAGGTTTGGGTTGGGTGCCTTCCCTCCCTCCTCCGCTGTCACGACGACTTCAGCCAGTGTACTGTAACGAAACGTCTTTGGTTATTTGATTACAGTGATGGTGTTTTCAAACCTATTTTTGACGACATATCTCAGGAGGAAGGTCAACTATTGTTTTTATAATTGTGTCAGTGATAAGTTATGAGGTTGCCCCCGGCATAGATACGTGAAAATGGAACCGTGTTCTTAAGAAGTAAGAAAATCCACCTCACTGAGGATGGGATCAAAGATCAAGCAATCCTGTCCAACGACCATATAAAGGTCCATAATAAAACAAAATAAATTTGCCGTTTGGGATACAAAGGTGTTAAAGAAGGGATGCAGTCTGCAAAAAAAAAAAAAAAAAAAACGGTATAAAAGAGGATAGATTACCAGAGGAATTTAAAACCATGATTAGAAATGATTAGTAATGAGAACTGCAAGAAAAGGAGCAGATACTATGCGCCCTTAAAATCAAACACAAGGTTAAACTTTTAAAGTATTTAGGGAAATGTTAAATCTTGTAATGCAGACTATGACAAGGAAGTTTAGGCCAGGATCATTATGAGCAATAGAAACAAGACAGACTGATTAAAGGTAACCTTGACCTGAAGCTTAAGAAACGGTTAGTAAGAATTTCATTAAAAAGGCGAAGAAACCAGTCTTAAAAGCAAAGAATAAGAAACTGAGAGCTTTGAAATAAGGACCTGTCGTAATAAAGGTTAAGAACAATATTGAAGTAACAAAGAAGTTTATCGTACATTGCAAAAGGTTTACTCAAAAGCAATGGCGTAGACAGAATTATTAAATAGGATATGTTGCGAGGGAGATGTTTACTGAAAGATGTAATAGAGGGAAAGACGACGACGAAATCTATGCTCGATGACCTAAAGTTCGTTAAAAAATTGTTAGGACATGAAAAGGAAGGTTGAAAATAGTTTGGTGAGAAATAAATCCAAGACACCGAAACTGCAGATAGAGAGAACACCAAAGACGTAATACGAGTGGATACATTTAAGCACAGATTATGTTTGTAACCGTTACGTTCGCAGCTAAGTCAGGGGAGCTGTGACTATTACTCCCTTGTTATTCGTTCCTCCAGAGACGAAAGAAAACTTCCCACTTACATGCCAAATAACCATTTCATCCTTCTCCAGAAAGTGTTGTACTCAAACGCATCGTCTTTGAGCAAGCCCATGAAAAGACCATCCTCCTGCACATTCAGCGTCTTCATCATCCAGTTAAAGACCATTTTCGGAAGCCTGGAGACAGTTGTACACACCACAGTCATTATGCAGTTTAACATCACCATCCCCAGCACCTTAAACGGGAGGATGATGTACTGCAACACCTTTGACACTGACATTGAGCTCACTGGAAAAAGGAGGGCATGTACGCCCTCACCGCAAACCTTCCGAGAGTAGACTGTAATCTGAACGTGTATATATGTCCACTAACACGTCCACTAGCACTTACATATTCTTTCCAGTACCTCAGATACTTTTAAAAAGTCCTCGTGCCTAATGTTCTTGATTAAAAGTACAATGATTAAGCTACTTTGTACTGAAAATATAAACTGTTAATGCTAATAATACTTGCGGGAAATGATTTCCATACCACTCTATTGTATGTTACAAGTATAAATGTTTTTAATGAATAACATGAACTGCCAATCTCGAAGTGGCAACAACGGTGCTCAAGGCCAAGTGCTGTGTAATCTTATTTTTAGATACATGATACTATATGATAAGGATCAGGTGATGACAATGAAAATTTATCGACCTGAAAAAACTAAGTCTCAGCTCTGTGAGAACAAGATTTCATTTCTTATTGAAAATAAGCACCACTTGCAACACTCCTCCCTCACGCCAAACACCACATGCCGCTCACGAGGCTTCCTACCACCATAGCAACAATCATGTTCAACACTGACCTTTGCCCATTCGGGTACAATCAACACTGTCATCCCTTGCCACAGTACACAAGCTACACTTATGAAGGCCTTCAGTTACAATACAGTCCGTAATTACGTGTACATTGCAGACAATCGACATGTCTCAACAGCAGAGTTGGTCAACCCCCTAACGTGACGATACTGACCTAAAACACGATTGCACGAGTATATCTCTAGAGAGTGATTGATTATGCGACCTGAGAGAGCACGAAAATACGACTTACCAACAACGACTAATAGTCAAGTCAAACATAGTCATTTTTCTTAATAATCGTAACCATATCTTCGGGCTTTTAAGTCAATATATCCTCATCTTGAGTAAGATGCGTCTGGGAGGCATTGACAGAGCAGTCCCTGAAATGTAAAGTGTAAAATAAAGCGACACACCAGGACTCCACATGACTGGAACCTACAAGGTCACGCAAACACGGCCCGCCGTCCGAGTTGCAGATTTGACAAGCATGGGTGGCAAGATCTAGGATACCAGCACATTCGTGACAGCTCAGGCAACATGTCCTAGGATATCAGCATATTCGTGACACACGACACAAGTCCTAGGATACTAACACATTCGTGACGGCTCAAGACGACATATCACAGTTTACTACGGGGAACATAAAAGCGCTCACGCCACTTCTTTCTTTACCCCCCAAGACAAGAAAGATTTACCTACTTACGTATTAATGTATAATTCCATTCTTCTCCAGAAGGTTTTGTAATGAAAAAGGCTGTCTTCAGGGAACATGAAAAACCGGTTATTTTCATGTAATTCCATCATCCTCTTTGACTGCTTGACGGCCATTTCCGGAAACCATGGAACGAAGGAATGCAGAAGTGTTATTACACAGTTCACAGTTACCAGCCATAGCAGTTTAAACGGGAAGCTGATGTACCGCCATGCCTTTGAAACAGACATTTCCCTCTGTGAAATTTTGGGCATGTACGCCGCCCTCCACACAAACCCACAGAGTAATAGGCTTTGTCTCTGAAATGCGTCTTACCAATCAAAGTACGAAGCCTATATTGAAGGTTTGTCGCACTTGATGATGACCAATGAAGTGCATGCTATTCTTGGATATTGAAACCAACGTCCAGCATACTTCTGTCTATTAATTAGAAATCGAGTTGGTTAAGCTTTTAAATACTATACAAGGCAAATACTAACACATATGAAATCTCTGTAGATTATTCTCATACCAGTCATTAGTATTTATGCAAATAAAGTTGTATTACTGGAAAAAAATGTAAATACTGTGAATTATCCTCGTTGGCACCTGCACGAGTGCACTCAAGGACGACGAGCTGCTCTGTGTACCCAACTTTCCTCTGGAACAAGGGCATATCTAAGGGGAAGCAGTCACTATGAGTTAACAATATTGGGTGAACTTAATCAGTAATTTGGTCTTACAAAATATTTCAAAATTTCTAGTCACTTGAACCTCGATAGGAAAAATGAACATACATTTTCATCTAAAAATTTCTGTGATTTCACTGAATAAATGGTTTAGCCTCGTCAGTTTCACAATTTTCACAAAACTATGACGTTAAAAATTTTCTTCACTTGCAAAAGCATATTAATTTGTTCCATCAAACAAAACTTGCTTAATTATTGCTATCTGCCGGTTTATGTTGCTAAATATGATAAATCTATTTTCATTACATTTAAGTTTCTTATCTGTGGAACAGATGGACTCAGCTTTATGAGAATATGAGTAATATTAACGATGGAATTCAACATTCAAGTGGCTCACATTCAGTTTAAAGTTCTTTAACATACAATGTGTCGTTCGTGTTCTATACAATTCATGTCTCACTGATTTCTTTATAAGGATCAAATAATAATAATAATAATAATAATAATAATAATAATAATAATAATAATAATAATAAAAGTTGTCGCTACATATTTTTTTTCTTCATCTAGTAAGATACAATATGTTAAGGTTTCGAGTGCAATAATCGGTTAATGATAATACTTAACTTTTCTAAAACACTGACATGAGAACCTCCTCTAACCCAAAGTCCAGTATTTGCTCCGTAACCACAAGTTCACATCACGGTGAATGTCTCGTATTCAGATCATAGGGTAGCCACAAAAACCTCACTATCTCTGATAGCTGGCTCGATAGTGCAACTGGCACACCGTACGAGGAGGTAGAGGTGACTAATGGGCTTGGAGTTTAGTGTGTGTATGGTCTTAAGAAGGTTAATCACCTGGAGAATAGTTTCGAGATTATTCGACTGGTGGTTATACAACTTTACGCTAACAGCTTTCGAGATCCCGGTAATCTATAGGCCCAAATCCCAACCAACCAACCAACCCGGCAGCAACACGCAGTAGCTGGTAGGGGGCGAATTCAAGAAGCAGAAAAAAAAAAAGTTAGGAGGCCATAATGTATTTAATAATATTTTCTTACTGAAAGCTGCAGTCACAAACTAGTTCTCGATGAGGTCGGACATAAATGAAGCAGGTAAACACTCATGTCTGAGACCTTGACCATTCACGCGCGCCCATCCAGGTTCGAGCGCAATGGTTCGAATCCTCGTAACGGCAGTTAGTCCACAGTCGTCCCAGGTGTTCATCCACCCCAAGGGGTTGGTCGATAGACTGGGTACTTATGTTTATAGCCTTTATGAGATGGCATTGAATAGGGCCTCAGTTGCTCGTGCCTTTTCGACCAATATTAGAAAAATAATCTTATCGTCTGAGTGGTATGTATCCTTAAAAGCCCCGTAATGTACTCGTAATAAGACTGGTCCTTTCAATAGTAAGTTCTGAGCTTTAGGACTCTAGGATGCAATGGATTCTTATAACCCTTGGATACAGTGATCTATTAGAGCCCTTGGATACAATGGTCCAGAGTTTAGACTACCCTGAAGGGCCAGATCATCATATCAAAGGATCATACCGTCTTGATGAATGGGTCACATTTCCCTTACCATCCTTCAAAAAGTAATCTTAGATTGATAACATTACCCTTAGCACCCCTTTTACAACTGCATCTTCAAGGTTATACTACAACCAGAGACAGGAAGATTATATTCTCGAACGAAAAGCAGGCGGAGTCCGGTGGCATCCTTGAAGGGAAATATCATTCATAATATTTGATCCGGAAGCTCACTGAATCAGGAAAGAACAGACAAAATTGAAAGACAAGGATTATGGAAATGCTAGGAGTAACAGAGGGAAAGAAAATATCCTCCAAAGTTACGTTCAGACTGAAGGATAATATCGCTGTAGTAATATATCAGGCTCAGATACAATCACATCATGAATTCGCGTGTGAAGTCGCCCTAAGGGCAGAGCTGACGAGAGTTAAGAGCATTAGAAAAAAAAAAATAGCTGAATAAAAAGTCATACTGAACAAATGTCCGCAAATGCTGAAGAAAAATCGGAAAACATCAAGCCTAAAGACCCAGAAGATTGTGTAGGGTGAATTAGTAGCAGGGAGTAATTTGTACAAGTGAAGCACATAGAGACTACTTGAATCGGGTTTTCCCTCAAAGGATATATGTGTGAATATATATATATATATATATATATATATATATATATATATATATATATATATATATATATATAGATAGATAGATAGATAGATAGATAGATAGATAGATATAGGTATATTTACCTTTCAATCGTTTACATACCACGTAAGGATAAATTTCAGCCTCTCCCAGATGTAGCGATAGTCTCTGACGCCACCCTTGATGAACTCCAGCCGCGGATGACCCTCTTTGATTTCCACCAGTTCGAGGAACTGCCTGTGTGACCTCTCCCGATACCAGGAGAGGAAGGTGTTGAGTGTGGTCGTAACCCACTCCATTACCACCACCGTCACCATCTCAAATGGCAGTTTGGCATATTGCAGTAACTTAGACATAGCCATTATAATTCCATACAGTTATTTCATCTTGCACTTTACAAAGTCTTTCCAACAAGCGTTTACACTTCTTACTCTCCGCCTGCGTACTTGAGGTGAAGCGTAGTTATAACCAGCTAGACACCGTCACACCTAAACTACTTCTCAGGCTCAGTATCCAAGCAGAAAACTATTTTTTTTTTAAACAATGATGCATCGTCTGTTTTATCAATTTATTGAAATCTTATGCTAAGAATGTCAAAATGGCAGTGCATTCTGTAGGATAAAACCATTTGGTTCATAGGGCATAGAATTTAAGTTTCATGCAATGGTGCATTGGAAACTCGACATCAAGGAAGCAACTGAATGGCTAAACAGGTGGAGTTTTCTCAGATTCAATATCCAAGACAGAAAACTATTTTTCTCTAAACAATAATGCATCGTCTGTTTTATCAGTTTATTGAAATCCTATGTTAAGAATGTCAAAATGGCGGTGCATTCTGTAGGACAAAACCATTTTGTTCTTAGGGCAAAGTATTTAAGTTTCATGCAATGGTGCATTGGAAACTCGACATCAAAAAAACAGCAGAATGGCTAAACAGGTCCAGTGAAAACAGGTCCAACGTATCTTTGAATTATGAACCTTATGTTCCCTGGAAGAAAGTTTTCCAATTTCTTCGACTGGGACAATTCCTACGTCTTCTTCCGCCAATACCTGAGGGTTTACGTCAATATATCTTTGTGTGACAACTTAGTTTTTAAGAAAACTAGCCTTCTTTAATATGTTCGGAATAAAAGCGCCATTTGAAGATAGAAAAATGACATGTTTAAGCATTAGTGGAAGAGATACTGGGAATAAGGTGTATGTAATCATACTGTATGTGCAGTCCTTGGTGAAACCAGAATGTACAGTTTGCAAAAATGAAATCGAACTATGTCCTCATTGATGTCCAAACTGCCGAATGATCGTGAGGTGATTCATACAACTTTGTCGTTCAACTCTCCTCTTCTACTAATATATTTTTTTTTTTTGCAAGATCTACATCGGTTGTGTGTAATGTGGCACACCAGCACTGGGTTACCCAGCATACATCTTTACAAGGATATTATTCTCTTTATAGATCAGAAGACGAGGTGTGGAAGACATGTAAAGCGCGGTTGTCGTATATTTGTGTGTGTTCATACATACAACGGAAGATTCCTGCAAATTTCTCTATCCTAGGAAGAATATGATCAGTAAAAGTTTAAAAAAGTTGTATAAAAAGTTAGCTATAGGTCCACACTAGCTTACAACTCGTGCATTATTGTGCAAATGATTGATTTGGTTTTGTTGTTTTAATCACAGCAATAATGAATGTTTGCATTGGTCTCCATGCATCAAAAGGCAACCAATAAAAAGCATGTTTGACCAAATTCATCATTGTCCCTTCTTCAGGATATAATATTGTAACATTTCTCAAATTTGGTTGATAAGTGACGTCCAATTTTGATAAATGATACATGGTTTATATAAACATCCTAATCGGTTGGTAAGCGAGTCTTTTCGACTCTGGAGACATAATCATTTAATCTTTTCATGACTGTATTTTGTAACCAGCTCATTTAAACACAACTTTGGCAATTAAGATATCATACTGTTATCCTACTAGCGCAAATTTCGACTTGCTTAGGGAATTTGTCAACTCTCATTACTGGCGCAGGTCGGAGTTGTGTTCTCAGGTTGTTTATAACTAGCACAGATTTGTCCATGTGTAATAGTAATATAGCTAGCTCTTTTATATAGCTGTATTTGTGTAAAATATGAACTCTCATAAAAGGCCCTTTGATGATTTGTCGATTTTATATATAATCAAATCTTGTTACCCATATAACCTTTGTCAAAATCCAAAAGCTGAACGCTGAAATTGTAAATACTATTTCATCACATAATTCACAGTACAGCAAATAATTTGTAATGCTGGGATAGTATGTGATACAGAAATGGCAAAGTCACTCCTCAAAGACAAGTTTGTTCAGTTCTCTCTTGTCGTAGAAAACGAATACGCGTGTACGTCATACTAAATTTTCCCTGGAAAGAATAAGGTGAAAGTTTTAGACATGGTAATAGAAAATCTACTCTAATAAATCCAACCGAGACCAATGATAAGGCACATCTACAACCTATTGCTTGAGTTTTATTAATATAATGAAGAAATGGTTGTAAGAAGTTTACTACCATCCAAATGCTAATGATCAAATTCAAATGGTGATAGTCTGTTTGTTATTTATTACCTTTTGATTACGATGTTATGATTTAATGAAAAATTGTATACTTTGATACGTATGATTCACACACACGCTTAATGAAGTGTGCCTACATCGATTAATCTGTCCATAAACTAATGCCATTTCTCTCTCATACGTGGCATTCTTATCCAAATTATATCTATGTGTTTTGTATATTTAAGTATTTTTACCGGGTCACTGGTATTTTCTTTTTTATACCGAGTACTGTAGACTGACGGCTAAAGCGTAATGATTACGTCACCCGGATGCCTGCATTCGATTCCTTTAATTAATAGATTTGAAACTGGATTACCAGAGTCCAGTCTTTGTTTTCTAGTACATAAAGTTATCTTAGATATTTCTTTTTTTAGAATATAGTATCTATAATCATATAAGCCGTCTGGGAAGATATATACAGTATTTAGGTACGTTTTCATCACAAATGTGTACACGCTTTCGGTGAGGGTGAAAGCCACTCGCGGACCTGTGTCGCGACTGTATAAACTATCGTCACATTCCTTGAATTAGAGCAGTTGTGAACGCAACAATAGTGTGAAACGTGTACTAGTTTCCCCCACAGTGAAGGGACATTAAGGTAAGTTAATGCTTTTGTGTAAATGTGAGTGTTTTACAGTTATCGCTGAGTGTATATATTAGTTTAAAGCTAATATGAGCTGAACCGGAAGGTACATACGTCTCGTCTGTATTGTGGTGCAGATTCACAACCAGCATTTGTTTTAATGTTGTGAAAGGATCAAACGTTCCCATCCCTTGTAACTATGTTCCTATCCTTCGTAACTGTAAATGAATTGTGTATATTATGTGTGCGGTAATATTTGCGTTTCGAGCAGAGAGATAATACAATTGGGTTTGTCCCTTGTGTCCTAACTTTGAATATTTATAACACATTCTGATCTTATATATACACACACATCAAAGTGCATGAGAGGAAGAGAGATGTCCTCAAGCCTACAAGTGCAATTTTCATTGATAAAACTGCCATCATATGGACTGTCAGGAGCCCACGGCCCTAAACGTTCTCTCCCTTGCTCAGCACACACACACACACACACGCGCGCCAACTTGCACCAGGCACCAAAGAAGGTGTTGTACTTTCTCGTGTAGTATTATTTTTAGTGATGTTACGTGGATGCGAATCTTAGGCCCTGAATGCAAAGAAAGGAATAGGTCTGACGTGCTGATGTGAGAAGCTTGAGGACAGTGTGTGTTACAGAGGTGCAGGCCACTAGGCAAGGTCCGAGCGATGTGATGTGACCTTGAAGCTAGGATAGCAGGGTAAACGCTCTCTTCCCATCCTGCATTCCCTCCGGCAACTCACAAGATGGGGAAACAGGAAGAAAAATTACCGTGCAGGATTAGAATGCCTGAAGGAGATTTTTTTAATGGGAAAGTTAGAAGGTATAATGAATGGGAATATGTCGTATATCTCATCACCAAATACATGCATCCCTTCACTGTTTGCTGTGAAGACAATAATAGTAGAGATAAACTGTGAGTTCCAGCCTCGCACTTACACACCTTTGTATTACTCCTGATGTGGGTGGATGGTACAATGATTCCTTGTTCCCTTAAAGCAGGCGATACTACACGTTACCGCATCATTATGGCCAGGGCGAGATCAGTGGTTTGAGAAGGTAACATAATATACCATCATATTCTGATGATTGACTTAAAGAATTATTCTATACTGAAATTGAGGATTTAGGTAGGATTTTACGGTGCAGTTCCTTCTCCTCTCGACCGTCTTTATCCCCTACAAATGATATATAGTCTGGCCAATTGTCCTCACTAATCGAATCGTTGTTTTTCGAGTTTAGAAATGTTTCTCCGTATCCTGTGGTTTCTCCTTATCCTGTGGTATTATCATGTTCAGTCTTTACCAAGAAATTGAATCAACAGTTTTGTTACGGATGGATCTTAGAGTCATGGAAAGTCCAGGTTATTTCTCTGTGTGACTTCCGTACGAGATTGGTCGTATGATTTGGTAGACCGAAGTCTGACGAGCCCCCGACACCCGGCTACCCAATTGTCGCTCTCTGTTGGGATGAGGAAGGGATTCGAGCTGACCTCCTCCTCGTGAGATGTAATATGACTTGACCTGACCTGACCCGCCTTTGCGATGTGGTCTACTTGTCAAAAACTACAGGGCCTTACCAAACAAACTTTCCCCCGCAGTCGTGAGGCAAGTTGATTTATGATTCGCTCAGCTAAGTTTGTTACGTTTGATGTTGAGGTGGATCTCGTCATTGTTGTATATCTCCTGTCTCCTGTGAGGTCGAGGTCTATCAGATCCGATGTTAACACTCACGCACAGGCGTCGTCTCAGTCTTTCATTTGCACGTAGCGCTCTACCTAGAGCGGAACTAACAATTTTTCCCAGGGGGGCAGCGCGCCGACTGTGACGATATTACCCGATCTTACAGGGTGTCAATCGGTTAGTTATATTCCCTCTCCTTACGTTTATTGTGGGATATTCTGACACCAGGGTTGACCTGGACTGTTCTCTTATCTTTTGAGTTCCCCGAATCACCGAGATACCTGACCAGCGAATCTCCAAGAATCATAAAACAGTCGCTCTCACTCCTTTCCACGAAGTCGCCGAGTTGGGCCAACGGGGGATAGGAAGGGGGAGGGCGGCTGAACGGGTGATAAGAGGTAGGATAAAAAAGATTAGGGCGAGGAAGGACCTTAAGTCTTGGGATGATAGAGGGATCGGTCTGGGAGTATAAGCGGGGGTGTGAGTGAGGGTGAGATCGGTCTGGGCGTGGAAGCGTGGGTGTGAGTTAGGGGTGAGATCGGTCTGGGCGTGGAAGCGGTGGTGTGAGTGAGTGAAGGTGAGAGGAGCTTACATAGGTGGTGATGGGCGGAGGTAGCAGGACGTGGAGGGCTGAGGGGAATGGTAAATATGACTAGGCTTAGGAGGAGTTGTGAAGTTAGGTTGTGTGGGGAGGGTGAGATCTAGGGAGGGAGCAGGTGGTGGGGGGTTAGGGTGTTGTAGGCGCTAGGGAGGGAGGTAGTGAGGGTGAGGTCATCACATACCGTCGTCAGTCGCTGAGTCTCCACCCTGAGGTGTTAGTGTTAGAATTTCCGGTCTCAAATCCTCAACTCTGACAGCTGCTGTAATTTCACGTATATCACTGTTTAATCTAATCTAATCTTGCAGATTAGAAGTGCAATTTACGCGGAACAGACTGCCCTTGTAAGCTTCGCCGGTCCCATCATAAAAATTCCTTATCGAGTCACCTACTGTAAGATGCACACACGTGGGCAGCGAGTCCCCGCTGGTATTGTTATGAAGAATTACACAGATTTAAACCGAGGAGTAAATGAATGTAAATCTTTGAGGCAGTTATCTGCAGATGGTGAGGCTCTATGATCTTCGTGGTTTGGCGGTGACCTCACTTGACCTGACAACTAGGCACAGAGCGACACGTCCATGCTAGGACGGGCTCCCGAGACTAAACAAACTCCTAGGACTAACAGTGTAAGAGGAAAGTGAGGTTATTATGTACACTTTGAGAGAGCGGAGAAGGGTGTACTGAAATGTTTTCGCCACATGGAGAGGATGTGTATGTCAAAAATGGAAGGGTCAAGAAGAAAGGTGAGGACCGAGAAGGATGTAGTGAAAGAAGCTTTGAGGTACCAGGGCCTAAACATTCAGGAGGGTGAGAGCCGTACGTGGGATAAAGTACATGGGAGCTTTGTGAATATATGGCCAACATGGTGTCAGTGACCTGAACCAGGACACATGAAGGAAGCAGTTTGGGAAAATTATGAAATAGTCTTTCTGGCTTGGCTTTGAATGGTGGACCCTGGTTTCGATGTCTTTTACTTGTCTTTTAAAGTTCCCGCCGTCCAACACCAATCTTTCTAGGCCAGTCACTGTCTGCTTTGGTCGTGACCCTTGTAAGGGAGAGTGATTAAGAGGGGTCAGGAGGCGGGGGTTCACCTGGGTAGCTGGGTGTGTAATGACAACTTTTTAATGTTTGGTATTAGCAGTTAAGAGAGATTCACTGACGTTACGTGTGACATAATCAGCAGAGGGGTTTAGAATACCGGGATTTTCTAGATCTATGGGGTGATCATTTTCATGACAATGCTTAGCGATCGCATTTTTGTGGTCATCTCTGCTTACTGAATGTCTTTGCCAATAACACCTCTCCGTTACAGTCTTACCAGTGCGGCCTACATATTTACATATCTTGCATTTGACGGTGTAAACACAACCAGTTGTTGCATGATTTCGCCTACTATTTATTAAGGTCTTGCTGATGGTGTTATTGTGCTGGAAAGCAACATTACAAGAACTGTTTTTAGAGCATGTCTTGAATTAGCTAAGTTAGGAGAATAGGGCAACGCTAAACCTATAGACATATTTGTCACATCTTTGTTACAACCATAAAATGTATTCCTAGTCTTCCAGTAAGCTTTGCTCACAAACCAATTGGGATAATATGACTGCCTAAAGATGCATCTTATATGACTACATTCATATGAGTACCAGGCCTATGGGATCACATACCCGTAGTGTTCTTCAAAACATATACATAACTACTGACATTTTTGCAGAAGGATCATGTACTGAGAAATAATGAATATAACTCTGAGTTCGTAGGCTTCCTGTAGATTTTAAAGGTCAAATGATCAGATTCTCTATTTATCAACACTTCTATAAAACATTAAAAGTTCATGACACACCCAGCTACCCAGGTCAACCCCTCCACCTGACCCCCCTTAATCACTCACTCATAAGAGTTATGACCCGACAAAGTAGACAGTGCTTGGCCTGGAGAGATTGGCATTGGAAAGTAGGAGCCATGTGCAACTGTGGTTTCAGTTCACTACACATACAGCAAAAGAATGGATGTGAGTGGATGCAGCCTTTATTTATCTGTTCCTGGCAATACCTCACTGAAGTGGGAATCAACAGTCAAGTATGAAAAAAAATTATACTGTTTGATCTTGATAATTCTAACACTGGCATTTATTAGCTTTCGATAACGACAAAAACTTGTAGATACTTATATTATCTTTTATGTTGCTCACACCCGTTAGCTCCTGTTTTTTCACTGATGGCTTCTTGAAAATTTTTTTGTAATGATTATCAGTTTGTTTTATTTTTTCTCAGCGAAGGAGTGCCTCTTGGAACTTAAGATGGCAAGTAAAGAAAAGGCAGATAAAGCAGGGAGCAACAAGGATGTTGATGCAGCGAAGAAGGAGACAAGGTTGGGTTTGGAAGTATCAAAGTCTGAAAATTTGCCCGACTGGTACTCTAATGTAAGTTAACTATCTAGTTTTGTAGTTTGCGTCTTTTGAACTGTATCATACATACAAGGGTTGATTACTTTCTTTCTAGTGAGAGAGTATTTAGGCAAGAATTAGTCATTGACATTTGTCTTTACTTCATTGTGTGCTGAGGATTGTAGGCTTTCAGCATACTTGAAATGCATGAGATGGAGAAGGTATGGTGATATATTTTTCTGTATTTACCTCGAATCTCATTTTTGTCATTGAAATGAATCTCGCATCATGCTCATGTTTGAGTCATAAGTTAATGTTAGAAGATTGTACATAAAGTTTTATGCTTTGCAGGGGAAAAACAGTATTCACAGTAGAGTAGCAGAAAATATAGTCATTGGCATTTCTGGGAATTACTGTTTCTTAAAGTCAACATTTTAAACCTTATCACAATTTGTTTTGTGATTGAAAATTTGTGATAAGTTACTTGATTACTCACTTGCTATTCTTATTGGTTCCAAATGATCTTTTGTATTTCAAGTTTTCTCAAGTAGCTCTTTCTTAATGCCCATGCTATTCAGAGAGATGCAAACATTTTTTTTCATTGCCCATGGTAATATCATTTATATAATGAACATCTCTAATTCTTTTCAAACATGTTCTTATTTCTTGTAGTGCAAGCTGTTGATCTTTTTACTTATGTGATGACCAAATTTTCACTCAGAATTCCTTAGTTGATGAAATCAAGCATTTGTGTTTCACTGTCAGCACCTTATCTGTGGAGGTGGTTGACAGTCTTCAGGGAAAATTCTGCATGAGCTGCAAAGCTCTAAATGAAGCAATTGACATTAGAGTAATATCACAGATAAAGAATGCAATTCTTGGAAGTAGGCATTTGCTATTGATACAAGAAATGTTTCTGATAAAGATTTTTTTTTTTTTTTTTTGCCGCTGTCTCCCGCGTTTGCGAGGTAGCACAAGGAAACAGACGAAAGAAATGGCCCAACCCACCCCCATACACATGTATATACATACGTCCACACACACAAATATACATACCTACACAGCTTTCCATGGTTTACCCCAGACGCTTCACATGCCCTGATTCAATCCACTGACAGCACGTCAACCCCGGTATACCACATCGCTCCAATTCACTCTATTCCTTGCCCTCCTTTCACCCTCCTGCATGTTCAGGCCCCGATCACACAAAATATATGATAATGAATATTTCTTTAATTATTCCTTCATTGATAATGCTCATTACTCTGATAGTACTCGCTATGCCTTATAATTCCAGGTACTGACTAAGGCAGAAATGATTGAGTACTATGATGTATCTGGTTGCTATATTCTACGTCCTTGGTCATATGCTATTTGGGAACATATGCAGAGTTTCTTAAATGCCAAGATTAAGAAGACTGGTGTGAAAAATGGTTATTTTCCCTTGTTTGTGAGCCAGGCTGCACTTGAGAAAGAAAAAACACACATTGCTGACTTTGCTCCAGAGGTAAATATTTGAGAATTCATGTAAAGTTCTATTTGATATGGCATATAGTTGTAGAGATCCACAAAATGTTATGAATATTATGCATTTCTGTTCTTTATATTATCTAAGAGTAATTTATTATTGAAAGGGAGCTGTAAAAATTTTGTCAATTGGTGACTCCTTGCAGGATATGACATTTGCAAAGCTAATTACAACAGAACCATATGATTTCAGGTAGCTTGGGTCACACACTCAGGACGGAGTAAACTTGCCGAACCTATAGCTGTCCGACCAACTTCTGAGACTATTATGTACCCTGCCTATGCCAAGTGGATTCAGTCATACCGAGATCTGCCTTTGAAAATAAACCAATGGAATAATGTTGTGGTTAGTATTGTATTTTGCTATGAAATCATCAAAGACTTTATATCATTTATATATGTTTTATACAGTAATGAATATGAGCCATATCTACTATAATGACTCAAGAAACGGAGGTAGTACCAAATGCTGTTAATACCCTAATCCCAAAGGAATTGGTCTCGCATTACAGTTTTCATAGGTGATTTGAAAATCTGTCATATTTCTGGGAGCTTCACTAAGTTTTGCTGGCCTGTGTGGAATTACTTGTTTTTTATGTAAGTGCTTCATAGTCTGCATGTTAAGCTTATAAACTTTAAATCACTAATAAATGAATCAGAAATGTAATATAGTATTAATTTATGGACCATGGGGTAAAAGGTGTGTATTGTACAGTGTATCATAAACTTAAGTTTGGGGTAATTCATCATTTGGTTAAGCATGGTTTGTGGAATTTCCCTAATAATACTTTGTTTTTCACCAAACAGCGATGGGAGTTCAAGCATCCTCAGCCATTTTTGCGAACCCGTGAGTTCCTGTGGCAGGAAGGACACTCGGCCTTTGCCACAAAAGAAGAAGCTGAAGAGGAAGTGTATAGAATGTTAGATATATATGCAGAGGTTGGTAATTTCTTTTGAAAATCTTGAAAACTTTAGAAGACAAACTTAAAGCATAGGAACACTGTAACAATCATTCTTAGTGTTACCTCATGGACCAGTACACTTTCTCATTTCTTTTCACCTACAACTTGACCTCTTTGAAGTTCATTATAATTTTACTAGTATGTAAGCCCCTAGTAATTTTTCATGTAAAATGATTGATTACATTTAGAGAATACCAAAATATATCATCCTTTGCTTCACTGGTCCCATCTGTCATAGTGTTTTTCCATTAAGATATTTTTCAATCATTTTCATCACTAAATCTCTCATTCCTACCCCAAACATATGTACATTGCTTTTCCTATACTGGCTATCCATCGATTCTTTAGTTACCATTATTCTTGTGCTCGATACCATGTCCTTTAAGAATGAGAATTTATATCTGCATTTTGTATGAATAGTTGCGTTCTTGCTTGTGATATGAATTTTTGTCCCATTCACAGATGTATAAGTGCATTCATGAAATAGAAGAAAATAGAAGGGCATTTTTTTCTGTTGTATTACTGAACAAACTTTGATGGAATACATGAGGTATGAGGTGTACTACATTATCTTTACTGTTTTTGGTGCTATTTTAGATGGAGTAATGCCAGCATGTAAATAAAGGATAGGAAATCAACAAGTTAAGATCTCATGAATTAGTACAGTAGCAATAGTTTGTACAGTACAGTATTTTTATGACTAATTTTGTGCATTAGTTTTTCAGTAAGAAAAGGATATATCTTTCCAGGTTTATGAAGATCTCCTTGCCATTCCTGTTGTAAAGGGTCGCAAAACTGAAAAAGAAAAGTTTGCAGGAGGAGACTTTACTACTACAATTGAAGCGTTCGTGTCTGCTAGTGGCCGAGCAATTCAAGGAGCTACATCACATCATCTTGGACAGAACTTTTCTCGAATGTTTGACATAACATTTGAGGACCCAAAGACTGAGGAAATGGCTTATGTTTACCAGAATTCATGGGGTCTTTCAACACGTCCCATTGGTGCTGTGGTGATGATACATGGAGATGACAAGGGCCTTGTACTACCTCCCAGAGTTGCTGATATCCAGGTATTATCCTCCGCAATTTGACCTTATAGAACTTTCTAGCTCATTATTACTTACAACTGCCTTTTCCAGGAGAGTATTGCTTTTTTCTGTAGAGCTCATTTTATCACTTGCATTGCTTCTCTTACTTGAATACGATTGTAGTCTGTCTTCCCATTGCCATTCTCTGTAGGTGCAGTTCGCTACTTGTGTATATGTTCTTGCTTATTCTCTCCACAGTGCTTCCATCCAGTATTTAATGATCAAGAATTTTCTTTCTTGTCAGAATTATCTCAGAGTTTTACATTTCTGATGATTATTTGAACACTTAAACTCTAGGAATAAAGAAAAGAAAGGGTTTACTTTTACATTCGTCACTTTCAGGTTACATTTCTGTGGTCAGTTGTGGGTTGTGCAGTGATTTCTCTCCATTATATTCATATCCACATGTATTTCTTACAGATACAGAATTGTGTGAATAAGAGGTATTTTATACAAAGATGTTTGAATTCTGAATGTTTTTTACAATAGGCTGAAAAATTATTCAAATGACATGATTTGGAAGTGTTACTGACATAAGTGATGTGGGGATTTCTTTAGTGGTATTATATGTTGACAAGAGAAGAGAATATTGGGATTGCAGGTCATAAGGGTGAAGTATACACAGAAAGGAAAATAAAAAAAAAAAAAGGGGGTTAGGGAAAGTAATGCAGCAGTGTAAAAAAAAAAAAAAAAGGAAAGGATTGCCTGAATATTATAACTATGAAAAACTTTGCAGGTTATAATAGTGCCTTGTGGAATCAGTGCTAAGATGACTGATGAACAAAGGAAAGAACTGTATGATGGCTGCACAGTGCTGGAGAAACGATTGCAAAAGTCATCTGTACGTGCAGAGTGTGATCTAAGAGAGAACTATAGCCCAGGTTGGAAGTTTAATCACTGGGAAATGAAGGTTTGTAGCCATAGTATTTTGTAAATATAAAAAAAGATTAGTTCCCACAGTGCAGATATATACACTTTTTCATGTTTAGATGTAAATAGTAACTCATTGAAGCAATGCATTGTAGGTAGAGGGTTGGTAGTTGCTGTCCCTGCACTTTATCAGATTGATAGGAGCATCAGTTTCATCAAGGAAAGAATGTAAGGTACAGGCAGGTTAAGGCTACTTCATATTAAGTCTTATATCTTAATCAATTACAAAATAGTAACCTGTGTTGTACTTTAAGGAATGTTATGGCCAAACATAATATAGGCCCTTGTCAAAGAAATTTTTGTGAATCAGATGCTTATACACTTATTTTCTTGGGAATCATTCCTTATTACAGGGGGTTCCTGTGCGACTAGATGTTGGTCCACGGGATTTGGCTAAGCAAGAGGCTGTTGCAGTTTGTCGAGATACCAAAGAAAAACTTACCATACCAGTTGCTGAACTCGAGTGCAAGATGATAGGACTTTTAGACCAGATTCATGATAGACTCTTTGCACAGGCTAAGGATGATTTGGAGTCACATAAGAAATTAGTAAGTTTTTGAAGGTTTCAAAAGAAAAGTTAGTATAAATCATGATACAATTGAATATCTTTCTGCCACTTCTGGTAAGGACTGTGATTGATCATAAAAATAAGGATAACTAAAACTCTTGCAGGCAGGGAGCAAAGAATATTTGAGATGAAAGAGGTTCTGCAAGCAGGATGTAGAAACATCTTAAAACAGAATAGTTTCCATATAGCATTTAAGGATCAGAAAAGCACATGAGAGAAAATTTCATGTTTTTGAAATTTTTTGAAAATCTAAATATTCATCTATGATAGGTTTATTAAAATCTTTAGTGTGTGCACAAGACTACTGAACTTTGGTACTTTTGTTTGTGTAAGGGTATGTAAATGATTAAAAATGATGATACTTTGTGTGCATTATCACTTTTTATAAATATGTATGGTGGATCAGAAAGGAAACTACACCAATTCCAATGGGAATAGAAAGATGTTCTGTCTGATTAATCAGTAACAAAATTTTGGAAGAATGAAATGGAATTTGGATGATGTGTGCATGGGAAGGAGTTCAATGAAAAGAGTACATGAAACTTGCATAATGGAAAAATTGTACAGCAGCATTGTTGTTAATCCTTAGTTTTCTTCTTGGACACAGGCAGATGAAATAAGGGAAGTAGAGATGAATAGCTTGGGTAGTATTCTTTAGTGCAATGTAAGACTTTTGTTGTGGCCACACCTTAAAGGGAGTTCCTAAAGGGATTGAGCATTGAATATATAGATAGATAGTATGCTTTTAAACATTTATAACTCTTTTACAAAACCTATCTTTATGAGGTCCTTTGTCATGATGGCCCATTCTCTTCATTCGTACTATCTATATATTCAGTGCCATGGCTAAACAGAATACTGTGTAAGGTAGATTAGAGGTTGCTGTAGATGATCTTTGAGAGTATGATCAAAGATACAGGAAGAAAAGGTAGAAAGTGGGTAAATAGATTAAGTGAATGAAAAGTAATGGGCTAGGAGTATTTCATATGATGATGATGCCAGGGGAATGAGTACTGATCATACATAGTATTTCTCATAGACCAGCATTGTTAACAAAATGAGTAATTATGAAGGGCTTTTATACATTTTCTGACTGCACTTCATGTGTGAATGACCTGTGAAGCTGTGTATTTGATCCAACCGAAAATAAAAGTTATAAGTGATAGCTATAAAATGTATATTGATTGATTTGGTAGGAATAGAAAATGGTTTCTTATTCATAATCCATAAAGAGCTTTAGCAAAAAGTACTTTACAAATATATTTTTCATATCCCATTACTATTATTATTATAATTGTTATTAATATTATTATTATTATTATTATTATTATTATTATTATTATTATTATTATTATCATTATTATTATTTTTATTATTATTATCCCTGGGGTTAGGGGAGAAAAAATACTTCCCGCATATTCCCTGTGGGTCATAAAAGGTGACAAAAATGGGAGGGAGCGGGGGGCTGGAAATCCTCCCATCCCATTTTTAATTTTCCAAAAGAAGGAACAGGGAAGGGGGCCAAGTGAGGATATACCCTCTAAGGCTCCGTCCTCTGTTCTTAATGCTACCTCACTAACGTGGGAAATGGTGCATATGTATGAAAAAAAAAAAAATTATTATTATACTTGATTGCCAATTCCTGCATCAGTGAGGTAACACCAGGAAACAGATGAAGAACGACCCATCCACTTATATACACACTCATACATGTACATATACATATACATATCACCATACACACATATGCATACACATTCACAGTCATATACATACATACACATGTGCATATTCATACTTGCATGCCTTCATCCTTTCCCAGTGCCATCCTGCCCTACAGGAAACAGCATCGCCATCCCCTCTGTCAGTGAAGTAGTGCCAGGAAAACACACAGAAAAGGCCATATTCGTTCACACTTGGTTTCATATCCCTTTATGGTACCAAAAGCTGCTGAATCTTTTAGAATTTAGTATCAGTGTCCCACTTTTGGAGTTTAGTATATTTAAAAGAATTAATTTAGGATTTTTATTTTTCACTACCTTATGTGTATGTATGCCCAAGGATGACTATCTGAGAAATATTTGTATCTTAAGAACTAACCACTGTTTTTCATTACTGAACAAATGAATATTCCTTCATGGTTTTGACATGTTCCAGGTGCATAGCTGGGAAGAATTCATAACTGCACTTGATGGCAGTAACATAATGCTGGCTCCATATTGTGGAAATGAATCATGTGAAGACAGTATCAAGAAAGATTCTGCCTGTGATGAGCCTTCATCCACAAAAGGTCCAAGTATGGGAGCCAAGAGCCTTTGCATACCCTTTGACCAGCCTGGTAATGTTACAGGTAAGTCCTGTATACATCCTAAGTGTGGGCAGCCTGCCAAGTTCTACACACTATTTGGAAGGAGTTATTAACTAGCTAAGGAGATAAGCAATATACTCTTTTCATCATCTTTACCTTTTTTTTTTAACTTTTACATTAAAGTATAACTTTGATTACACTGCCAGATATTGTTACCTTTTCTGGAGTTATTTCAATTATTTATATTTCCAGAAATACTGATACTTCCTGTTTCTTGTAGCTTCAGTGATGATAAGAATCAGTTAATATTGCATCCAGGTTTTTTACTGCAAGTGAGCCAATTTCTAGAAACATTCCATATTTTGGTAATACATATTGTATTTTTCAAAATATACATTGTAATTTACAAGTGTTTATATATCCCCTCAGTCTGGCATGAAGTGAAATATATTTTACTGTTGTTTACATATCCTATAAGTGTAGGATGAAGTAAAGAGATCCTTAAACAACATCTGGTTCACTAATATACAAGAAATGTCCACCATTCAAATTTACAGACAGACAAGTCCCGGACAGACACCAGAGATTCTTATAGGTGTATAATAGTCCTGTATGATCTAGCAAGAGCCTAATGAAATGGATTCTCCTTAAACCTAGACCTTAAAGTTTCTCATAGGTTTAGACTTGGAGGATCTCTCTATATGGTTTATCAGCTGTTCTAGTATATATATATCAAAGAGCAAGCAGCATTATTTGGAAGACTAACAATTGATTTACTGATGCTATTAACTGCTAAAAAAGTAATGGGAATTGAAGTGAACCATAGGGTGGTTAAGTGGGTAAAGCTGGACACCGAAAAATGTGTGGAAAGAGACCATTCTAAGGCCTCCTCCAACCATGCAGTAGGATGAAAGGCATGCATGGAATAGAGTGAATTGGAACGATTTGGTATACTGTGGTTAACGTGCCATCAATGAAGTGAACCAGGGTATGTGAAGTGTCGAGATAAACCATGGAAAAGTCTGTAGGGCCTCGATGTGGATAGGGAGCTGCGGTTTTGGTGCATTACATGTGACAACTATAGAATGGATGTGAATGGATGTGGCCTTAATTCATCTTTTTCCTGGCGCTACCTTGCTGATGCAGGGGGTGATGATGTAGTTTCCTGTGGGGTGGGGTGTCGCCGAGAATGGATGAAGGCAAGCAAGTATGAATATGTGAATATATGTATATGTTTGCATAAGTGTATATATGTGTGTGTATATGAGTGGATGGGTCTTTCTTCGTCTGTTTCCTGGTGTTACCTTGTTGATGCGAGAAACTGCGTTTGAGTAATATATGTTTAAAGGAGTAGTGGTTCCAACAATGTTATATGATTGCGAGTCATGGGCTATAGGTAGGGTGGTGCAGAGGAGGGTGGATGTGTTGGAAATGAAATGTTTGAGGACTATGTGGTGTGAGGTGGTTTGATCGAGTAAGTAATAAAAGGGTAAGAGAGATGTGTGGTAAGAAAAAGAGTGTGGTTGAGAGAGCAGAAGAGTTTGTATTCAATGGTTTGATCACATGGAGAGAATGAGTGAGGAAAGATTGACAAAGAAGATATGTGAGTCAGAGGTGGAGGGAACAAGGAGAAGTGGGAGACCAAATTGGAGGTGGAAGGATGGAGAGGAAAAAGATTTTGAGCGACCGGGGCCTGAGCACACTGGAGGGGAAAGGCGTGCAAAGAATAGAGTGAATTGGAACGATGTGGTATACCGGGGTCGACGTGCTGTCAATGGAGCATCTGGGGTAAACCCATATATATGTTGTTCGCTGATGATACAGCGCTGGTGGCTGATTCATGTGAGAAACTGCAGAAGCTGGTGACTGAGTTTGGTAAAGTGTGTGAAAGAAGAAAGTTAAGAGTAAATGTGAATAAGAGCAAGGTTATTAGGTACAGTTGGGTTGAGGGTCAAGTCAATTGGGAGGTAAGTTTGAATGGAGAAAAACTGGAGGAAGTAAAGTGTTTTAGATATCTGGGAGTGGATCTGGCAGCGGATGGACCCATGGAAGCGGAAGTGGATCATAGGGTGGGGGAGGGGGCGAAAATCCTGGGAGCCTTGAAGAATGTGTGGAAGACGAGAACATTATCTCGGAAAGCAAAAATGGGTATGTTTGAAGGAATAGTGGTTCCAACAATGTTGTATGGTTGTGCGCAGGAGGATGGATGTGCTGGAAATGAGATGTTTGAGGACAATGTGTGGTGTGAGGTGGTTTGATCGAGTAAGTAACGTAAGGATAAGAGAGATGTGTGGAAAAAAAAAAGAGCGTGGTTGAGAGAGCAGAAGAGGGTGTTTTGAAATGGTTTGGGCACATGGAGAGAATGAGTGAGGAAAGATTGACCAAGAGGATATATGTGTCAGAGGTGGAGGGAACGAGGAGAAGTGGGAGACCAAATTGGAGGTGGAAAGATGGAGTGAAAAAGATTTTGTGTGATCGGGGCCTGAACATGCAGGAGGGTGAAAGGAGGGCAAGGAATAGAGTGAATTGGATCGATGTGGTATACTGGGGTTGACGTGCTCTCAGTGGATTGAATCAGGGCATGTGAAGCGTCTGGGGTAAACCATGGAAAGCTGTGTAGGTATGTATATTTGCGTGTGTGGACGTATGTATATACATATGTATTGGGGTGGGTTGGGCCATTTCTTTCGTCTGTTTCCTTGCGCTACCTCGCAAACGCGGGAGACAGCGACAAAGCAAAAAAAAAAAAAATAGAAAATATATATATATATATATATATATATATATATATATATATATATATATATATATATATATATATATATTATCCCTGGGGATAGGGGATTAAGAATACTTCCCACGTATTCCCTGCGTGTCGTAGAAGGCGACTAAAAGGGGAGGGAGCGGCGGGCTGGAAATCCTCCCCTCTCGTTTTTTTTTTTAATTTTCCAAAAGAAGGAACAGAGAATTGGGCCAGGTGAGGGTATTCCCTCAAAGGCCCAGTCCTCTGTTCTTAACGCTACCTCGCTAATGCGGGAAATGGCGAATAGTTTGAAAGAAAGAAGAAAATATATATATATATATATATATATATATATATATATATATATATATATATATATATGGGAATACATTGCGAGTGAAGTCACTTTTGCGAGGCTGTGATTGTAGTCTCGCCCATGAACTTCTCACCTGAAAGGAATCTACATTTCCATGCTATTTAGAAGTATTGCACCTGTTAGAAAGGTCTAGGGTAACGCCAGGACTCTTTCGAAATTGATCATTGTTTTCTTAATAGTGAATGAAAAAACAACTATTCGTATACTTTTTCGTCTGGGTTATTTCGTGCATGCTATCAAGTAAGATTATCTGCGTTTATTGGCTATTATTTTGTAACGTTCCAAGAAGTGTCTGAATGACTGTTATTTACGTTCCCGTCTTTACCAAGGAGTGAATGATAACATCGTTCAAACACCGTCTTTGTCTTCTAATTTTCTAAAGGGCAGTCACTCAAATTAATACAAAAAAGCATAATTCATACAAAAAAAATCATCCATTGTCTACAAACAACAAAGAAGCAAGAATAATTAAATGTAAAAAGTAAATAGGTGTTGTTTACAGTGGACCTTTAAACAGCTGATGTGCAACGATAACAAGAGAGTCTACTCTTATTTATCTAATGCCAGTGACTTAGATGTACAGTGTGATATGCGATGGTAGTAAGAGAAAACGGGGTAAAATGATTACGCTAGAGAACGGTCTACTGGTACACTATGATAAATGTAGGTTTTTCGAAAGATTATAAATGAAATAGAGAAATAGATAAATGAACAAGTATATATATATATATATATATATATATATATATATATATATATATATATATATATATATATATATATATATATATATATATAATGAGTAAAGTGTAAAGTTAGCTGGTTGAGGCTGCCTGAGGCGTGTTGGCCTATCCAGCAGATTGGTAAACTTTAAGGCATTCGCTTGGCAACTGCAACTATACCAGTACCATTACGTGTGATAGAAAATTTTAGGTATTTATGCAGGTATATGAGTTGTATATGGTACATAGAGAGTCATAGACTGCTGTATTGACGTGGGGAATTCCGTGAGTGAGGATATTGTGGATTTTTGACAATGATTAGTGTTTGCGACAAGGCGTCGTTTGATGGAAGCTGACTGTAAGTACAATAACAAGAATTGTACAGCAGGTTCTGGCATGCTAGGTTCTGTCGCGGATGGGCACACTGAGGCCAAGGGATCCCCTGTGGAGAGGAAATGTGTCCGGTGACATCTACCCGGTTCTGTGGAGTGGCATAGAATATTCCAAACTGTAATTAGACTGCGCGGATATTGGTGGAGGACCACAGGGGTTACCAGGAAAGGTCGGTCACCGTTGGTTTGACTAGTATTTACGCTGGGTTCCGGGTGTGATATATACTAGAGTGGTGAGGTGGTTGAATATGTTGTGGAGTTAGTGTTGGAGCAGGACTTGGAATGTGAGAAAGTGATGCTGGTGGTTTAGGGTTGATGTTTAAAGAAGTTTATGGACAGAGGCAATTAGGGCTAAGGCGTGAACTATAAAACTGACTGATACAGTAAGGCTTGGCCACACTCATCTGTGTTGTGATTTATATCAAGAAAGTCACCAGGCATTGTGTTAATTGTGAACACCCTGGATGTGAATAATTTGTGAACTTCGGAAATGTTGTAAGTTTAGTTTTGAAAGGAATTGACCTGTGTTTATTGTTTTCAATGTGTCAGAGATTATTTTTGGATTTTTTTTGTGTAAATAACTAAGTATATATATATATATATATATATATATATATATATATATATATATATATATATATATATATATATATATATATATAATTGCTTGGGTGTGAGTTTTTTTGTAATGAGAAAGCTTGGAGGAAGTGAAGTGGTTTAGGTACCTGGAAAACGACATGGCAGAGAATAGAACTATGGAAGCGGAAGTGAGCCATAGGGTGAGGAAGGGGGCGAAAGTTCTGAAAGTAATGAAGAATGTGAGGAAATAGAAAACGTTATACGGAGAGGCAAAAATGGCTATGTTTGAAGGAATAGTAGTTCCAACAATATTATATGGTTGCGAGGCATGGGCTATATATAGATAGGGTCGTGCGGAAGAGGGTGGATGTGCTGGAAATGAAATGCTTGAGGTCAATATGTAGTGCAAGGTGGTTTGATCAAGTAAGTAATGAAAGGATAAAGGAATGTGGTCATCAAAGAGTCTAGTTGAGAAAGCTGAAGAGGTTGTGCTGAAATGATTTGAACCTATGGAGAGAATGACTGAGGATAATATATGTGTCACAAGTGGAAGGAACAAGGAAAACGGGGAAACCAAACTGGAGGTGGAAAGATAGAGTGAAAAAGATTTTGAGCGATCGGGGCCTGAACATGCAGGAGGATGAAAGACGTGCAAGGGAGAGTAATTAGAACGATGTGGTATAATAGGGTCGACGTGTTGTCTATGGCCTGAACCAGAGCATGTGATACTCTCGGAGTAAACCATGAAAAGGTCTGTTGGGCCTGGATGTGGATAGGAAGCTGTGGTTTCGGTGCATTACACATGACAGCTAGAGATTAAATGTGAACGAATGTGGCCTTTCTCCGTCTGTTCTTGGTACTACCTCCCTAACGCGGGAAACGTCAACCAAGTATATAAAAAGGATATACATATTTTTGAAAACATAGGAAGGCGAAAATGAATATAGATGTATGACTGCCATCTGTTGAGTAAATGTTCAAGCTGGTAATCAAGTTGCCAAATACCGCTACATGAAGAAATAACTGCTTTGTTTACGTCTCCACCGAGACTCGCCCCATAACACCAGCTGTATGTCAGACTCACATGACGATGATCGTGTGAAGTTCCTGTATTTCAATACGTTTTCCACGATTGTCGAGGATTGTCTTGGTTAACCGTATTATACATATCTCTGGTGAGTACTGAATAATCTTTTAAGGAAGCGAGACCCATAGTGTAAAGAGGAGGGATTAGGTTATGAGACCTTGAAGATATAGTGCGTCATGAGGCGATGATAGAAAACCTCACATTGATATTGTCTTAGTAAATTGTTTAACGAAATACTTCCAGATGGATGCTTCGGTATTGGTAAGCACAGCTCAGTTTGACTTGGGTTAGACAGGGTGAATTCGAGATTCTTATGTGATGAAATCTTAGATATGAGATTCTGTAGGACCCAGAAACGTTCTATTTTTGTTGTTATCACGATAGATAAACCAGGTCATTATAGTGAAGTACGGAAAGTACACGTTCTTGTAGTTTTTAACTCTGGTGTTTGGTGATGTTGATTTGAAGTGTTATGTGTTATATGTGGAAAGTACGATAAGAGTAGTGGAGCATGAACTATGTAATTTTCTACTTTTTCTTGTTTTATTCCATTTCTTAATGGAGAAAGTGTACTTCATGAGGAAAGGTTGCACATTTATTGAAATTCATTGAAACAGTAGACTAACTTAGTAGAGAAATTGATTACTTAACCAAAATAAGAGAAAGAAAAAGGCAAAATAGTGCACTGAACAGGTTGAATTTGTGCAATATGTATAGTGTATACAGGAACCTTCATAGTGTAATGCTTGTTTCAAATAACGTGTGGATGTACAACCCCAAGAGTCTTTTGCAGTGGAGATAGCTTCCCTACATAGTATGGTTGGAATTTAGATTTTTTTTTTGTGAATAATGAAGGTGTGAGAAAGATAAAGAGTGAGGACAAATATTTAGAAAGAGACGAGCACAGAATTTATTCAACATTGATCGGTTATTTAGGATGCATCGAAGATAATGGGTTGGGATGAGTATTTGGATGTATGGTTGATGGTGCAAGAAATTGTTTGACCATGAATTTGGTGAATACATTGTTAAGGCCGGAAGGTATTTCAGATGAGAATGTTATTTATGATGATAAATTGTTTGTAGTGGAGGCATTTTGTTTGTGAGGATGAAGATTTTAGTTTCTGTCTGCGTATCAGTATCATTTGGAATTAGGTACTGCTTGAATTAGTTTGGATGGTTTTGTTCTCTTGAGGATATGTATAAGCAAGCTAAGAGGTTGTATATTCTTGATTCATGGATTGAAGTCAAGGGGTAATGGTTAGACAGATATATATGCATGCTCTCTGTTGTAGATAAGATATTGGTTATTGAAGAGAGCAATAATCATTATTTCCCAACAGTTTGGTTAGGCTTGCTGTCGTAGGAACCAGAACCGTGGTCAGCATTAAACCATACCCAGTTCAGGATGTCTGAGAAACCACCTCCATACAACCCTGCTGCTGGGCCTTCACCCCCAAGTAAGTTCATCTGAAAGACTTAAAAGGAAGCAGTTCTGTAGTGTGTTTATGTACCTTGACCAGATCTAACTTGTAGCATGATATACTGTAATATATTAGGTATGTGTAACCAGGGTGAAATTCTGTGCTTACAGGTTTTTGGTAGAAAATTTTGTCTTTAGTTTTTTGTACATTCTTTGAAAACTGGAAGGATGTGAATATTCTATGTGCTTTCAGTGGGTCCTCCTCCACCTTACCAACAAATGCCGCCACCACCTCCTCCAGTTGGTTTCATTACCACTCACCCTGCAAGCAGTAGCACAACAATAATCACTTCTCAGCAGCCATCATATGGAGCTATTCCAGTGGTAGTGAACCCAGTTCGAGCTGCTGATGTGATTGTTGTTGGAGGATGTCCTGCATGCCGGGTATGTATTCACAAATGTCTAGCATTGAACTTTGTGTCAACATAAGATGCAATGTGCTTCACTTGAATTATACATCAATATTCTCTCCATTCTGTTACTGAAATTTTCTTGTTATTCACAATCTTTGATTTACTGACTGGTTTGAAAAATCACATTTTCAAATTCATTTTTTCACTTTTGAGAAAAAGTATTATCTAAAGAAGAAATGGTTTACATAAGTGTAGGCAAAATTTTTCTTTCACTGTGGATATAGGTCTTTTGAAGCTTGAATGCCTGAGGAAGCACAGATGTTTCTATAACATAAAAAGTGTTAACTTTAGGGAGACTGATGAGTGAGGCCCAGGCCTGGAAGCTCAAGTAACCTTATCTGTGGTTAGTTCAACAGAGAGATACTTTTTGTTTCAATCTTGATTTCTTCTGCATATGGTGAAGGTGGTATTTACAACACAGCCAAATGTAGTATGCTGAGTTGTTCAGCTTCATGAAGTATGAGTCAGTTAGTGTAGCTGTTTCTGTTTTTGATACTATGAGGTGGTTGTGGGTCCTTTTGTCTGTGTGTGTGTGTGTGTGTGTGTGTGAGAGAGAGAGAGAGAGAGAGAGAGAGAGAGAGAGAGAGAGAGAGAGAGAGAGCACTTGCATGTGAGACCTTGATTTAATAAGCAGATGGAATAGTTTCTTAAGTAGTTTAGAGTTATGTAAGCTAATAAAGAAAGGGGAAAATTTGATCGTTGTGGAGTTAAAGGCCTGAGATCAGGTTTGATAAAGGTTATAGGGGGTTATATGAAAGAAGGTGTAGGACTTTTAATGAAAGTTGAATATTAGAAGTATGGTTGATTGCATATATGTAAGCCCAGTGATACCATTTACTTAATTTTAGTGTGATAGATATACAGTGATTAGATATAGTCTTCTTGCAGTGATAGATAAGAGGTTAAGGATTAATTCTGAATCTGGAGCGACGAGAACATACGGATAGATGATGGAGCAGGAGGAGTAAGAATAGGAAGTTGTCCAGCTTCATATCCAGTGCTGCATGTTACTCTTCAGAGAATGGGCCAGTAGGAACATGTGACTGATATTGAAACTTCAATATCTCATCCTGAACCCTTGATTATTTATTGATTTTTTTTATTATGTCACTGTCTCCCACATTAGCGCAAGGAAACAGATGAAAGAATGGCCCAACCAACCCACATACACATGTATATACATACACGTCCACACACACACATATACATACCTGTACATTTCAACATATACATATATATATACATACACAGACATATACGTATATTCACATGTACATAATTCATATTTGCTGCCTTTATTCATTTCTGTCACCACCCCGCCATATGTGAAATAATAACCTACTCTCTCTCTCTCTCTCTCTCTCTCTCTCTCTCTCTCTCTCTCTCTCTCTCTCTCTCTCTCTCTCTCCCCCCCCCCCCCCCCCCCCCCGCATGCACACGAGGTAGCGCTAGGAAAAGATAACAAAGGCCACATTCGTTCACACTCAGTCTCTAGCTGTTATGTATAATGCACCGAAACCACACCCTTGATATAAGTGATATATATCTAGACAAAGTGGAGCTTGCCGAGATAGACCCCACAGAGATATTAACAAGACCAACACGTACTGTTCATTTACCCAACTTTATATTATGCCAGTATCTAAGCTTGAAATGTAATGTGGATCATTAATTGGTATGTGTTACTTTGTCTCTTGAATTTGTTTATGTGAAAATCCTAATACTTTTTGTAATGTTTACTCATTTTACTCATTTTTTGTTGTCTTTTTCAGGTAGGCGTACTAGATGAGGATTTCACACTGGCTGGTTTATGCTGTGCATTTTGGTTTTTCCCCATTGGTATCTTGTGCTGTTTGGCCATGAGGGAGCGACGTTGCAGCAACTGTGGAGCTTGTTTCACTTAGGGTTGATGAATGTCTGTGGTGCATGACTGTACAGTATTCAAAAACTCCTCAGAAGATTGACATCTGGAAAAGATGGAAAATGTTTATGATAATCAGCACAGTATGCATGCTCAAGGAAGTTTATATCTGATCGTTATATATATATATATATATATATATATATATATATATATATATATATATATATATATATAACAGATGAAGAGGGCTAAGTAAAGATATTCCCTCTAAGGTTCAGTCCTCTGTTCTTAAGGCTACCTCACTAATGCGGGAAATGGCGGATATGTATGAAAAAAAGTATATATACATATTATTGTAAAGGTGGTTGATGAAAACACAGAAATGGGCAGGTTTTGATTAATGTTCTAACATTGTAACCCACAGGGTATTCTTTGCAGAGCTGTATACTGTTGATCTGGGCATGACCATATATCCACCACAGGTAGATCATCTTTCTGGCTGTCTCCAAACTCTTCCTCCTGATTAGATATTTTCCAGTCTTGGTTTCATGTTCTTTGTTGCCATAACCACCAATCTGCTAGCTACCTTTGCTATTCAAACTCACACCACAGTATATATATTATTTTGTTTCATACATATTTGCCATTTCCCACATTAGCAAGTTAGCATTAAGAACAGAGGACTGAGTCTTAGAGGGAATATCCTCACTTGTCCTCCTCCTCTGTTCCTTCTTTTGTAAAATTAGAAATGGGAGGGAAGGATTCCCAGCCCCCCCTGGTCCCTCTCCTTTTAGTCGCCTCCTACGACACGCAGGGAATATGTGGGAAGTATTCTTTCTCCCCTATCTCCAGGGATAATATTTATATATATATATTTTTATTCTTTCTTTTTCTTTCATACTATTCGCCATTTCCCATGTTAGTGAGGTAGTGTTAAGAACAGAGGACTGAGCCTTTGAAGGAAATCCTCACTTGGCCCCCTTCTCTGTTCCTTCTTTCGGAAAATTAGAAATGAGGGGAGGATTTCCAGCCCCCTGCTCCCTCCCCTTTTAGTCGCCTTCTACGACACGCAGGGAATACATGGGAAATATTCTTTCTCCTCTATCCCCAGGGATGATGTATATGTATATCTTTTTCTTTTCTTTCATACTATTCGCCATTTCCTGCATTAGCGAGGTAGCGTTAAGAACAGAGGACTGGGCCTTTGAGGGAATATTCTCACCTGGCCCCCTTCTCTGTTCCTTCTTCTGGAAAATTAAAAAAAAAATGAGAGGGGAGGATTATATATTATATATATATATATATATATATATATATATATGTGTGTGTGTGTGTGTGTGTGTTTACAGGTGTTACTGGACTTTACTTCCTCGGGGTTACATTGTACGTGTATTGTATCTTGTGGAGTACAGTCTCATCAAAGATCTTCTCACAACAAAGGAGTCTTACAGTTTCCTGTTACTGGAAGTAGTGCAGTGTTGGGCTTTAGAAGCATTTATAAAGGTCTAGGGTAACACTAGGACTTTCATAAAAATTGGTCCTGGGATAATTATGAATATGAAAGATATATTCACTGGACTCCATTTGTGAATAAAAAGTCATTTGACAAGGCTGTATCATTGTCTTGTAATGTTAGGGAGTGCAGTCTTATGAAAGAATATCTCAGTCCAAAGGAGTCTTACATTTCCTTGCTCCTGAAGATATGGTGGGAACAAAGGAGCCATTTGGGGAATTTTCCCTTGTAAGGCTCTGTCATCTCTCTTGACTTTACCTTGCTCATGGGGGAAATGGTGAACATGTTTGGAAAAAAAGTAAGAGAGTGTGTTTGTAATTATTTTCACTGTATGGTGAGGGAGTCTTACACTCGTAGTGCCCCATCTCTTGAACAGTCTCTGCTGTTTTACAACCTTTCAACCTTCTGTATCCTATCAACATTTACAGGATCCTCTCAGTTTATTCCAGTCCTTCACCACTGTAATACGCCTGTACCTTTTTAACAAGTTTCTTGCATAACATCATGTTATGTCATCTGGTTGTCTTATCCCAACATCTTCCAAAGAAATGTTTACTGTCTTCATCATCAAACTGCTTTAAAACCTTAAAGGTTATGATTAGGTCATTGTTCTCTCTTCCTTGGTGGGCAGATTTAAGGCTTCTACCCTTTCCCTTTAGTTCTGATGTCATAATGCTGGTCTATTTTTGTTGTTCCCTTCTGGACCTATGCTGTTTGCTCTTTGTTCCTCTTCACATGCAATGACCAAGCTTGAGAACCATATTCTAGTTTTGGTCTTATTATGATTATGGACAGCTTGTAATATATTTTCTTATCCATATACTTGAAGCTTTTTTGATATGCCAGCAGACAGCTTTTCTCCTTTAAGATTCTTAAAATGTGAGACTGGTGACATGTTAGGGATGATGTCAACTCCCGAGTCTTTCATATACAGAATCCTTAGCCTTATTTTCTCCTTGATAATAATCATATTGAGGTCTTCTTTCACTGTGTTTATGAGAGCATATTTACTCACTTTGTGTTGTATTTTTAGATATGCAGTATATTGAATATATTTAAGTAACCTTATCAAAATATTTTTGGTAGTATTTTGTGAGAATTTGTAAGTCCTTGATTTTTGTGGTAGAAAACATAGTCGATGTGTGAAATCTATGAAGATTAATTTTAATTTATGTGAAGCCATTATGCCCCTAGCATTGAAAACAGTTGATGATTTTGATAACTGTAGCATTGTGATTAAATACTCTGCCTAGAATAGGGACAGGAAGTCTCCATGGAACTTGCCATACAAATTATTTGTTACTGACCAAATCTTTATATGTTTAATTGGGTACACTTAGACATAAATGAGACGTGAAATAGAAAATATTATATCATACATCTCAAGTACGACTAGAATCCCATATATTATTCCCATGACCTCAAGGGTTTAGCAGTTTTGTACATTTGTGATAATTTGATGTATGTGAGTAATACCATTTTGTTCAGTCATTTCAGATTTTTCTTGTAAATTGCAGGTACTACCAAACTAATGGTTTAATGATTTGAAAGAGGATTGAATTAGGAATTGCTTTATTACTGAAAGATTCATCACAAGCATTTTGGAAACGTAAACTTTTTATCTGAATGTATATGGGACATTTCTAATAATGTGGTAATTTTCTAGATTCACGGTCCATGGATACAATCTACCTGTCTCATCAGGCGGCCTGGATTAGGCTGATCTCTCTTGCCAAGAAGGTCATGTCATATGAGAAGTGAGAGATGGCATAGATGAAGTGTAACTTTTAACAAAGTTGAATATGAGGGGCATATGGTTGTTTTAGAGATTGCATTGCTCACATACTTGATATAGTTTATTCTTGGACTTAGATGTAGAAGATATCATGTGTAGATTTTCACGCTCTTGTTATAGAAATGATGGCAACTTTTTTATGATAAATAGATTTGTACAAAGTTTTTGATTGAAATTCTTTTGGTTATCTTGGAGTAAGGAATGCTTCAATGTTTGTGGTAATGATTTTTGAAGTTTACATTCTTATGAAATTTATCATTTTTGTTGTCTAAAACAGATAATTTTTGTGTAATTGCATTCATATAATAAATCAGTCTATCATATGTTGTGTACCTTTTATATTTTCTTTTTAGCATGTTTAATCTTTTTGAATGTTTGTACTAATGCGATATGCACTTTGTGTAAGTTAAGATTATGTTGTTTTCACATTTTTTCATCCAAATTCCTTAACCTTTGTCATGCTTTGAAACAACAGTTTCTGCTATAAGTATTGTGAGGTATGTTTGTATGACGGTCATCACTGAAGTAATATGCTACAACTTTTGTTCTGAGCTATTGGAACTTGCAAAATCTTTATTTGATCTTGGAACTGATTATGTTTTACATTAACTGTTATTGGATCATGCTTGTCACAGAATCTTCATAATTCTTTAACCCATATATTATTTTTTTATTTTTGATAGGCACATTTAGAGGAAAACGAAATTATAAGAATACATTGTGTAATAAACCTCTGAAACTAAAGTAATCTTGAAGTACGATGAGATAAGAGTAGTATTGTTATTATCATTGTGCAAACTACCACTTTAGAAGAAATAGAAAAAATGAATAGCAGTTTTAAGTGTTTTTATACTGAAATGGGGGACTTGAAATAAAAAGAAGTAATAGTGAATGCTGGTACAGTACATTTGAAAGGCAAAAACTAGAGGAAGTACAAAAGTTAGGCTTACAGAATAAGTGCACTTTCTTGTTGCCTTTATGAACGATCTTAAGGCAGGAAAAAGCTGACAGGAATGAGAAAAGATAATTCTGGAAATTGGCTACTGTTATGCAGAGGATAGGTGTACAATGTAGGCTGAAGTAGCAGTAGATGCTTACATATTTGTTGAAGGGCTGGGAGCTTTATCAGCTCAGTGTACCTTCACAAGTACTGGGTTTTAGGAATTGCAGATTTTGAAGTACACAGAGTGGCTTGTCAGAATATATGATAATTCAAAATATTATACTGTTCCAACTGAAGTTTTAGATGCACAGTACTGGTCCCCAAAGTAAAGAAAGTTAGAGGTATATCACTCATAAAAGGCTGGGAACCTTTGTTTTGCAAAAGTGAAATTAATTTGAAGGTAAACAGCTGCTCATATGCTTTATCTGAGGTATTCTTCAGAGATTGAAGACAAGGTTGGCACCTTCAGAATTTGCTTTCATCTGGTAAATGATCAGGTGTTTGTTGGTATAAGGATATAGGATCTAGATATATGAGGTTGAATTTATGAAATATGAATACAAGGGCTAGAAATAGTATACTTTTGCTATCCTGATCAATTATAGATTTATTGGTGCTAGTTGATAGTGGTTGTTTCAGGAATGGAGAGACATGATATTTATAAGTACAAAAGAATACTGCAGCTTGTTGTGAAACCCCTATAATGTGAATGCAATTATCTGTCATCTTGCAGTTTTGTCAATAATTTTCATTGTATTGTATTTATTGTTAGTTACTAATGGCATAGACATGTAAAGTTGGATATCCCCTTTGCAGTACATATCATCATAATTTTTTGTACTTAGACCTTGATGCAGATTTAAGATTGCTGTTGACTAAAACTCCTGTAAAGATTGTTTTTTCATAGAGTTTTTAAGTATAAACATTCCATGGTTCATTTTAAGGAAAACTTGTGAATTTCATTGGCACCTTTGCTGAATTATTATTGTTATTATTCTGGGAAGTGTCTGGGGTAAACCATGAAAAGGTCTGTCGGGCCTGATTGTAGATGTGTGGTTTCATTGCATTACACATGACAGGTTGAGAAAAGATGTGAATGGATGATGCCTTTCTTTTTTTATGTTCCTCATGCTACATTGCTGATGTGGGAAATGGTGATAAAGTATGAAAAAAATTATTATTATCATTATTTATATCTCCACATCTTTCTCTGGAGGTTCCTGTAGCTTCAAGGCTGCACTGCTTCCAGTAGTAGGAAAATGATGGATTTCTGTGGAGGGAAAAGACCTTCAACAAGGCTGTGCTCCCTTTCATCAGCAGATGGTGCTACATCCTCACCATAGGTGACTTTCTACCTGTAGCATAACTTCAAGCAGGTGAAGTTCATTAATACCTCTGCTGGTTGTAGTAGTATTTAAAAGAATTGGTAACGTTGGGTAGGGTAGAGAACTTTACAAGTTCAGTTATACTGTTGCTGATTGTTGTAGTATTTAAAAGAATTGGTAGGGTAGGGTAGAGAAGTTTGCAATTGAATTATATTTTTAAAAGATGCATCACTGATATTGTTAATATTATGCTTAACTGGCTTGTGTGGTATAATGTATAAAACAAGATTACCCACTTCAAAAAGAATGTTTTACCAACAATCAGGAATTTTATGTTTTACTGATGGAATCATTTTAGAAGTAAGGTTGTAATAGATGTTGTTGACTGAACTCATTGGTGCAAGGTCATAAATCATGAAACTTCCATTATATGGTAGCACTGCTGGAAACAAGAATGGCCTCATCTGATGTCATATAATATATTAGGCGTAATAGTAATTGATTTGTATATTCTAGTTTGTTGATAACAAAAAGTGCAAATTTTCTCTAAATTAAAAAGAAATTAGACAACTCCTTGAGTGGCTTGTTTTAATAAAGTTATTGTATGTGAATACTTTGAATAATTTCTCATAGGTTTCAAGCCTTTAGGATAATTCGTATATTGACTTTGCTTAAGGTTATCTCCAATATCTCTAAAGCCATGTTAGCTTCATGTGAATCGCTTCCCAATGTCTGATATGCATTTTTGTTCCAGCCTAAGGTTGTGAACTCAGTATGTTGTATTGTATTCACATATCATGGTATGGTCATGTACTTAATGGAGGGATGATGACTCAAGAACAGAATCAAGATTTACTGTACTTGATGGTTGTCACTGTCATTGGTCAGATGATTAGTATTTGTAGTATTTCTCTCCATCTATATCTCTGAAGCCTGTTCACTCTGGGAACTCCCTCAATGGGGTTGCCACAGCCATTGAGTCTCCATAACGAACTCCAGTGCAGCCTCTTAGCCTTTCATGCCTCTTGCTTAACAGGCCACTGGTAAAGGGCAGTTCTAGTGTAGTGTTTCCTGAGGCTTCTACCTGATGTTCCTATTGATTGCTTCTGCTTTATGTTCCTGCCTATTGTTCCAACTTACTACTACTACCAGATGTTCCTACCTGCTGCTTCTACCTAATGTTTCTGCTTAATGCTCCTGTGGAATGTTTCAACTTACAACTTTTATCTATTGCTCCTGCCAAATTGCTTAAAGTTAGGGATAGCACATAGTGCTCACGGGAAACTCCAGAATTATGAAGAATGAGATTTATGACTCGAGTGTTTTCAAGTGTATTGTTTGACAAGGAGAGATTGTACATTTGTGGACAGAATGCCAGCAGTCCACATGTAGGTGTGGCAGAAATAAGAGACTGCTATCTGGGCCAGAGGAGTGTATTACCCTTTTATCTGAAATATTTGTGGTCAGACATTAATATTGTGTAGACTTGATTAATGTGACTGACTTATGCTTGGGTTATGAAATTATTTCGTAGATAGAACCATATTTATGCATGCGTATGCTGGCATACACATGTGCACGCATGTTAGTCTCCATAATGCAATGGTTAACATTGCAAATCACAAATCTCTGGCCTGGTTTTGAGTTTCAGTCAGGGCATCCATCTTGCAGTCAACCTGGTGTTCACCCTTCATTTTCAAGGTTGTTGATGAATGGGCACCTGGTATAAGCATGTGTATTTATGCATTGTACATGATTGTGTATTTGAGGCCGAGGCATGGGATATAAACTACGTGAAGAAACTTTGTAACGTGTGTAAAACTCTTCCTGTAATATGTAGATTGTAGGGGACACATGCATGTAAATGAGAGGCCTCTGGTACAGTGGTTAGTATTGTCACTTAGAAATCTTATGGGCCCTTACTAGAGTTCTGGACAAGGCAGCCAGCTCACAGTCAACCTTGTTTTTCATATTGCTCTTTGGACTTAACAAGTGGGTTCCTGGCCCATGTTAGGGTATATTGGTATATTGTGTATTATTATCATACAACCCCAGGTTCCCTTTTATGGGGCTCCTGCTGCTTAGAGGCTGCATTCATTCAGGAGCAGGGAAATGATCATCTATGGGGCAAGAAGGTCCTTGACAAGACTGCACTCCTTTCCCTCCAGTGACAATGATACAGCTTTGCTGAAAGTGACTTCTCACATGCAGTGTAACCACTAGTGCTATATTCCACAATAACCATCATATTATAGGTAATCTAAGGCTAAGTTAGGTTGTATGATCTGAATTATACTACTGTATTTTCTCTATTCTATAGCATTTATGCTTAGAGGAAAGGATATATATATACACAGGGAATTTACATTGAAGAGTATACATTACTGTCATCCCATTGTAAGGCATGATTCTCCATCATGTTTTGTGAGACCTTCATCAGGTATGGTTTGTTAGCTGGGTATATGGAGTGCCTAAAAATGGTATCACACTTGTTAGCTTTAGTTATTACTTTTTGTGATGGCCCACACATAAAAGCCTAAAGTATCTTTCTGTTTTTTTCAGTGGTAGCAACATCAGGGTTTACTGTTGGATATATAAGAAAGATATATATAATTTTCAAAAGTAAATATGAATGTTTACAAAACTGTCTACAGGTAACTGAAGCTTATAGTAACAAAATGTGATAATTCAAAGGAAATATAATTGGAAGCTGCAAGGTTTTACCTAAACAGACAGTTGATTAAAATCTGCCGTTGTTGACCATCAGTATCATTTAATACTGTCTTGTTATTTCTCATTAAAATCATGAATACAGTGAAAAGCATAATTGACTATGAACATCCATGTACTTTAATTTCATTAGTTTGCAGTAAAACAATGAAACTAATGGTCGCAAATACTGAGATATTCTTTAAGTCGTTCAAATTTCAACTTGATTATGAATGTATCAAGTGTTAAGGGTAAAAAAAGATTTACTTCTGGTGTAGCATTTCTTGATGATGCTTCAGTTAGCTATCATACATTAGCTGATTGTGGTGTAACTAACGTAGATCAAATATTTACATAGCTATGCCATTTTTGTAAGGTTCATGTTGCATTTTCACTGGAAAAAAAAGGCAGACGTCATGCTTTGTTTAGTGACTTATTTTATGAAATAAACGGATTTTACACAAGTGTCTATCTCGTATCCTACAATAGTATCATTAAGACTTTGCAAGTGTTCTGATATGGAACTCATTAATTTCCATTTTAAGGAAGTGTACTAATGTAAGTGTCTGGCACATAATGAATTTAGGAAAGAAGTTCCTTAGGACAATGGAGAGAAAGTTAGCATTTCCTTGGCTTGACCTATTTACTTGAATATAGGGCTGCAGTGCTATTTAAATTTCATTTTCACAGTAATAGTTCAAGCTTTACTATACCAAATAGACCTGAATTTAAAATAGTATCGAAAAGGAAGAAAAGAAGGGTACTTTAATACTGCCCTTCATCAAGTTGATTGTATGGGGCTGCTATGATTTTGGAAATAAAAGATTGCTGGTTTTTGGACTAAGAATTTTCTGGTGTTGTTAGGGAGGTGAATGCAAGAGTTTTGGAAAGAGGGGCAAGTATGAAGTCTGTTGTGGATGAGAGAGCCTGGGAAGTGAGTCAGTTGTTGTTCGCTGATGATACAGCGCTGGTGGCTGATTCATGTGAGAAACTGCAGAAGCTGGTGACTGAGTTTGGTAAAGTGTATGAAAGAAGAAAGTTAAGAGTAAATGTGAATAAGAGCAAGGTTATTAGGTACAGTAGGGTTGAGGGTCAAGTCAATTGGGAGGTAAGTTTGAATGGAGAAAAACTGGAGGAAGTAAAGTGTTTTAGATATCTGGGAGTGGATCTGGCAGCGGATGGAACCATGGAAGCGGAAGTGAATCATAGGGTGGGGGAGGGGGCGAAAATCCTGGGAGCCTTGAAGAATGTGTGGAAGTCGAGAATATTATCTCGGAAAGCAAAAATGGGTATGTTTGAAGGAATAGTGGTTCCAGCAATGTTGTATGGTTGCGAGGCGTGGGCTATGGATAGAGTTGTGCGCAGGAGGGTGGATGTGCTGGAAATGAGATGTTTGAGGACAATGTGTGGTGTGAGGTGGTTTGATCGAGTAAGTAATGTAAGGGTAAGAGAGATGTGTGGAAATAAAAAGAGCGTGGTTGAGAGAGCAGAAGAGGGTGTTTTGAAATGGTTTGGGCACATGGAGAGAATGAGTGAGGAAAGATTGACCAAGAGGATATATGTGTCGGATGTGGAGGGAACGAGGAGAAGTGGGAGACCAAATTGGAGGTGGAAAGATGGAGTGAAAAAGATTTTGAGTGATCGGGGCCTGAACATGCAGGAGGGTGAAAGGTGGGCAAGGAATAGAGTGAATTGGATTGTTGTGGTATACCGGGGTTGACGTGCTGTCAGTGGACTGAATCAGGGCATGTGAAGCGTCTGGGGTAAATCATGGAAAGTTGTGTGGGGCCTGGATGTGGAAAGGGAGCTGTGGTTTCGGGCATTATTGCGTGACAGCTGGAGACTGAGTGTGAACGAATGGGGCCTTTGTTGTCTTTTCTTAGTGCTACCTCGCTCACATGAGGGGGGGAGGGGGATGGTATATCATGTGTGGCGAGGTGGCGATGGGAATGAATAGGGGCAGACAGTGTGAATTGTGTGCAAGGGTATATATGTAAGTGTCTGTGTGTGTATATATATGTGTACATTGAGATGTATAGGTATGTATATTTGCGTGTGTGTGTGTACATTGTGTATGGGGGTGGGTTGTGCCATTTCTTTCGTCTGTTTCCTTGCGCTACCTCGCAAACGCGGGAGACAGCGACGAAGCAAAATAATAATAATAAAAACTAAAGTCGATACATAACGAAAGAATATATGAATGGAAGGGAGCTACTTCGTTAAATGATTCAACTCTGCTTTAGTCATAAACCTTCAGCTGTGCAAAAACCTTGTATCCTATGTTTATACGTTCCATAACACTTCCCATTTACATGTGGTAGGTCATGGGTATAAGGCCGCCTAATTAACTCGCATTCAAACCCAACATCCAATGTACTAAAGTGAAAAATCGGCATGTAAGTGCATCTCAATTTATCAGTTTCTACATTAAGTTGACTGTAAAGAAAGACGAACGCCTCCATGCATACACCATCAGCAAACATTCGCTTGGCATTATCTGAAGTACTTTTAGCCTTAAATGTATGTATGTGAAGATTCATCAAGACCGTGCCTAATACTGGTACTAGTCAATGACAGCCTGATCTTCTGGTGCCATCACTAACATTGCGTTTTGTTCTCAGCCTTTAATTACTTTTTTATATAATTTGTGTGTTCCTTCAACCATGCTATTATACAAGAGGGTCTTCACCAACCCTAATCATGTCATGCATCTTAAGTGTCATACATCCTGTAAGTCTTGAATTTGTGAAATGCTCACACGATTTCTTGACCACATATTTTTCACATTTTCTACTGCATTTCTACATTAAGAGGCAATTTTCAGAAGGGCAAAAAAAAAAAAAACGCTACACAGCTTGCAATATGATTGCAAGAGGAACGCCATGTAAAGATACCAAACTGATCAAGAAATCAAATTCCGTAATCCTCGAACGGGAGTATTGTGTGTTCGTGTAGACGACACGCCTGAGAATGGCCAACATTTCCATATCATCTTATCACTTGATAGTCTGTTGGCATGATCTGATATGGCGACCACATTGGCTAACTGCATATTTTTGGTCATCTTCAGTACGATACTGTTTTCTGCCCAATTTATCCTCGTGATAGGAAGTGCGTTGGAAACACAAAGTAATGAAATACAGAATAACGTTTAACCTTTGCAACTCATAACCTTGACATACAAAATGAAGTGAAAACATACATATGATCATAGTCCTCTACTTTCCTAGGTAGTCCTGCAATCACTGATATTCGGTTGAAAATGTAACAGGGAAGCGATGATGCATTGCACAACTAGTGTGACATCGCAGGAACCACCGCTCGATAACTGGTTGTTCTTATACATATAAACTTGAGTTTTATGATATTACTATTATATACAGAAAAAGTCGCAATAGATCGAGTGAACGATTTCACTCGAGTCAGATTGTCTGTTGCGCTGATAACTTTATCGTGTGAAAAATATATCGTTCAAGGGAATTGTCAGTCTAAACTCATTTCAATCTTCACAAGAGTCACACAGGGCTTCTATGTAAACACACTCATTGGTAAATCTGTGTACTTAGTACAGTATATAAAAAACCAGCGAGTGACACCTTCCAAGATGAAACAATCAACACCCCAAAATCTAATTCAATACAGGTATTCAAAATTATATCAATGGTTTCGATTATCTCGATCGAAGTAGCTTCTTAAGGATAGATTCGTCTGATATCACTCGTACTAATGGAATTTAGACTGTGGGCAAACGTTTTACCTGGAATGAGACGAAGTTCTTATTCTTCAACATGATTGTTAACACACGGAACGATTCCTATCAAAGACGTGGAAAGTAGTACCTAAATACGTTTAAGCATAATCTTGATAGATGTTTCCCCTCAAATCCACTACTCAATTATTTGTATCTAATTACCTACACAATGAGCCTACAGGTCTTCCCTCCCCCCCCCTAAAAAAAAAAGTGTACCATTCTCCTCCTACCACATTCATCCATAAGTTTCCGTTCTCTACTACTATCACAAACAGCCTCGTTAGGGCTGTTAGGACCCAGTGGTCTGTTGCTATTTGCAGTCAGTTGTAGAACAGCGAAATGGCTGAATGAATGTATATATATATATATATATATATATATATATATATATATATATATATATATATATATATATATATATATATATTGTGATCCCTGTTTGCTAAATAACATGGAGAGTAACTGGTAAACTGGGAGTTTTTCGAGCAAAAACAAATTTGCCTGAAACCCTATGCCAGATATTTGTACAATGCCCTCAAGAAAGCGACCTTTGCCCACTGGCACGAGGCACTGTTATCAGTGACAATACACAGGGTGAGTTAACCGTCTAATCAGTTCCCTCCCTGTTTATGTAGCTTTTAAAATCCAGAACTTTAGGGACATCAAATCAATGGTGTGTTATCATGTCCCAATGGGGATCATACCCGTGTGTGGAAATTCACCTGGAAACAATTTCAGTTACGAGGAAAAGAAAATACGACAGCAAGAGCGGATATAAACTTTATTACAATAGAAACTTAACAACAAGTATTTCATACAGGCCACGTTATGTATAAAACTAACTTATAACTAATCACACTACAATCTACGACAACAAGCTTCTTGTCCTACTAAAATCTAATGATGTCTCAAGCATTCGACTACAAGAATCCATCTTTATGACAGGGAGTTTATGTATAATACATAAATCACCCTAGAATATGCTTAGACATACTAAATATTATCTAAAAACTAAAAGCTTCCACTGACTTTTGCCGAGTACACCAGTACAAGAAATTACGAGCCCAAATTAATATACGACAAGTCATACTTGCGTTGATCTTTATCTTTCTTATGATTTTTAAGTAAATACAAACTCCAGAGGGTTCAGTCTGTGACGTAACGAACACACTAAAGAATATTGAAAAAAGGAACGAAAAAATTAGTTTAAAAGTTACTTTTCAAGATTTTCCTTTCATTATGCCACTATCTACTGTGGACTGGTGGCAACACCGACGGATGAAATGCCCTCGACAGTGACAATTCGAAGTACAAACTAAAAGAAATGCCTAAAACGAAATATATCCTACCATATTGAACCCACCCATGCAATGATTCCCGCTACATTTTCATTTTTCTTTGCAAGTGACAACAGTCCAGCATGGCCTTTGATGCTACAGGAATACCAGATCAGTTTACGGACATATCACCAGCCACCGTGATCCATCACCGAGGCGTGGCCACAGATAGACCAAGATCACAAGGGAAGCACACTTGTACTTGCGTCGCGGGGAGTGTATTTCTCGTCAGCAGTCGCTCACAAGAGGTAGTACTTGTCCTCACAAGTCGCACAGAGTAAGCATCTGTTCCCTCACGCCGTGATCTTCCTCCCGAATGAATTTCTACATGAAGTCAGGATTACGAAGGGACTTTGTGAACCCGTGGTCAGTTTGTTGTGTTCGAGCCTTATGTGGATCACAGACGACCGCTCCCTCTTCACGATGTTGAGCGAGACAAATCCCTGTAGGTCATCAGTGCATCGACTTTCAGAGTTTGGATGATTCTTAATGACATCAATGGTCACTGTGGTGTCACGAAGTACTTAGGGCAACCAACTCGGCCTCTCTTTCCAGTTCTTTGTGTTATGGAGCCTTAACCACCTGGACCAACTTGTCCTCGAGTGTTGCGATAGAAAGTTACAAAGCAATGCTTGACCAGGTCAGTCACCGACACATTTCTGAGCAGTCACCATCAGCCACTGAAATAGTTCACGAGTCATTAGAAGAACTGATGTTTGTCAAGTGCTCTAGAAAAATCCCCCTTTTCAAATCAGGTCATTGGAAGGCTTTGGAAGTCGCGGGAGTGTATCACAGATTCAGAATCCTACACTCGCGAATTCCCTCAGATCAGCTTCTTCTTTGATACGAGTTTGCACTGTAATGTATGCAGCATCTGTGGGGAACGATGTCTGATGTCAAGTGACAGAGTTTATCATGTTCCCTGAGCTGGCTCGAGTCATCCGCTCGCTGATACACATCTGGACAGATTGAACTACACTCTGTGAGTGGGAATATGCGAGTTCCAGCAGAAATCTCCCGAGATGGGAGCACAATATTTGCTACGATAACTTCCAAGGACCATCAGCTCGAACAGACCCTGTACCAAAGCTTCTGTGTACTGGGTACAATGCCATTCACTTTGTACACTACAAAAGCTTCGATTGTTTGGTCCGGAGCCCCACGGGCGAACGAATCACCGACCAATCACACGGATGGAGAATATTCCGTCCTATATCAGCTTATCTTCGCTTAACCGGTCAGTAAGTGGTAGATAAAAGGTGTGAAAAGTTTAGAAATCATTTTGATTTGTAATATCTACCAATGTACGTGTTATAAATGTTGCCAGGAAATTATGAGCATTCTCAGTACGTTTTCTATATTGTTTTTCTGGTCACGAAATGCAATATGAACATTAAGGTTGTGGGATTAATAACCTCACTTCTTCCATGTTCATAAATTTCACATTTTTTGTTTTTTTTTCCTCGATGAAGATATTGTATATCTTGACAAAAAATGAATCTTTTAAATGATTTTGTACATTTGGGTTAGAGTGCGTCTTTTATTTTCGGTATGACTGTACTGCATATTTCGAAAAAGGTATATTCTTTAAATCTCTCTCTCTCTCTCTCTCTCTCTCTCTCTCTCTCTCTCTCTCTCTCTCTCTCTCTCTCTCTCTCTCATACATCGTTCCAATTCACTCTATTCCTTGCACGCCTTTCACCCTCCTGCATCTTACACGCTACCTCATTTTGTTATGACGCATTCAAAGATACCTTTCTGAGGGAACTAAACACTCAGTTTTCGAAATGTATCTCGTCTAATGCGCAATTATAATCGTATCTATTGACTTGGTCAGATGCAGCGCAGTATCAGTTACTGTGAATACTTACATCATTTTTCATATATACTCAAAATATATGTTTGATTTCTAGTAAGATTTCTGTACTTCATCAATGGGCATCTATAATGCATCATGCCTATGTGAATTTCTATGACAATGGACATCTTCATATCAAACTAATGGTTGGAAATCAACTAATTTAGATCACGATGAAGATGAATAATAATAAAAAAGAAACACATGAAGGAGGACTCTATGTTTCTACAGGAGATGAGCAACGGAAGGCGACCAGCAGTACCGACCTACGTTTTCTTCGGCTGGGGGAAGATGAACTCCTTCTGCAACGACGACTCGAAGTAGGGAGCCTGCTTCCACAGCACGTCTTGTCCTTGCTCGTTGTACAGGAGGGACACAGTGTTCACGTTGTAGTGGACGCGTCGCAACACGTTTTCAATGCTCTCCTTGCTGCCCCACTCACGGAGTTGGTCCACCAGCGTGTCTACGTACAGTGACCCTGGACCAGATGATGATGATTAGGTTCGGGTTTAGTGAGAGAGAGAGAGAGAGAGAGAGAGAGAGAGAGAGAGAGAGAGAGAGAGAGAGAGAGAGAGAGAGAGAGAAATGCGTCGTACTTGGGATAGATGCTTGGCGAACTCTAACAAGAAACCCTACCACCATTCTTATCCGAGGCCGACTGATAGGTAGGGAGATACGTAGGTGAGTAGATAGATAGGGAGGTAGATAGATAGATATATAGCTAGATAGGATGGTAAGAGGGACCTTACCTTCCTCATTCCTAGAGGCGTACTGGTACCACATGGTGGCGTAGGAGATGAGGGTGTCGGCGAAGTTATTGACAGTGGAGACGTCGGTGTACTCAGCGTACTTGTCCTGCCACTGGGTGCCTGCTGGTGCCTTCCATCCCACAGAGTCCGTGTGGGTCGACAGGGCCTTCAGATCTGGCGCAGATGCTGTGGAGAAGGTCTCGTCAAACACAGCAAGTTGAGGAGACGTGGACACACAGGAAGAGAGTTAAAACTAAGGGATGTATTATTAGGCGAGAATTATACAGAACAATGCATGATAAACGAACGTGTGATGAAGAAAGAACACTTCGTTATCAGAGAACATCTCTGTGGAACAGTGCATGATGAACGAACGTGTCATAAAGGAAGAACATTTCATTGTCAAAGAACAATTATATGGAATAGTGCATAATCAAAGAACGCGTCATAGACAAAGATCGCTCTATTGTAAAAGAACATTTATATAGAACACTATGATTAAAGGATGCGTCGTAAAGAAAGAACATTTCATTGTCAAAGTGCATCTATGCAAGTCAGCGCAGGATCTAAGAATTCATCCAATAGAGAACCTCACATGATCCTAAACTGCCCTAGTCACCACACACTACCTAGCAGGGGAGGTGGTTTATACCTAGACTGTCTGCCTGTACGTAATCAGTGGAGAACATGAGTGAAAGATAGCACGCAAAGACCACTGAAAGACGTACAAAAGACCACTGAAAGACGTACAAAAGACCACTGAAAGACGTACAAAAGACCACTGAAAGACGTACACAAAGACCACTGAAAGACGTACAAAAGACCACTGAAAGACGTACACAAAGACCACTGAAAGACGTACACAAAGACCACTGAAAGACGTACACAAAGACCACTGAAAGACATATATCATCTTTTGGTTCAGCTCCGTGCAATGCAGACGGAACATTTGTTAGATATGACGAACCACGATGGTCACACGTACGACACTTTAATCATTCACCTAACTACCACACTGAATGTGCTTTAGGAGAGTTAACGAACAGGGAAACAATTAGTGGAGTTTCAGACAAGATAGAACCATCTGAAATGACAGCTAGTGAAACTGGGAAAAAGCCGACGCCAAATTCTCCACATTCTTCTTCGCAGTTATCCAAGAGGAACTTATGTACAGCCAAGAGTTTAGCTAATGTTTCGAATTCCTGCACCTCATGCTATTAAGGGGAATGTTTATGTCAGTGGTGTAAGACAAGACAACGGCGTCTCGTGTAATCTGAAACGTATTGACTGACTTACAATTAGAAGAAAATCTCTTCCGATCTCTTTTGATGGCGCAGGCTTGGATGAAGAAGAGTTTGGGCTTCTTGAAGAACCACTCGATGTTGGTGAAGGGCTCGATGAAGTCCACCCGTCTATGGATTCGGCCATTAGCCACGTCCAGGTACGTCTTGTTGCCATGACCCATAAACCAGACCACAAGGCTGTGAGGGTGAGGGATCGGAGGTGAGCTTTCCACGACACACACACGGACGCATCTCGTCACTAGTCTATGAGGGACGGGGTACTAGCAGTAGGTGTGTGTGGAGGGTGTGGGAAAGTGCAAGAATCGGGGACTGTCACAGGACCTTGGGATGAAAGTGAAGGTTCTGCTGCGATGCAAGGAGTCACGAATGACAATAAGATCGCGGAGAACTTTGAGTTCATCCCACGTGATCTAACCACAACCGTTATCGCTAACCTACCGGAATCTTAAATCTATTCTGAGATAAAGTAGTTGACCTTAGAACAACCAAACATGATGACGCTAGCATATAACCTGCGTTAAACATAACACTTTCCGTTGTAGGATCTATTATAAATATATATCCTCTTTTATTAGTCTAAAATGTGCTTCCTTCTCTAAACACAACTACAGCGCAAACACCAGGAATAATCCCTAATCGTGATTCGAAGGAATGTGCTTCTAAACCTTTACTCTTGTGCTTGCTCGTCTTTTTTTCACGTAGGCTTAAATCTAGAAATTTTCCATCTTGTAAATTTGTGTCAATATAACCCATTATGATAAAGAGGATGATCGTTTTAATCCCTCTAATCCCCGCCATAAGCGAGAGCACATGATGGTCGCCACATCACCGCTTTACGTGTCGACGGGAAAAAAGTCATAGAATTACAGTTGTAACGTTTGTTTTTTCCCTCCCACCATAAATTTTAGGACGATTCACCTCCAAGACTTTCCGAAATACAACTTGAACGCTTAAGAAAAATGACTTTAATCTTCAAAACACACTGGTTATTCTTCCTTTTCTCTCATTTTTTTAAAGCCTGGCCTTGATAAGGACTTTTGTCTATTGGAGTAGATAGAAAAATATCGAAATTTTTTTGGGAAGTCTTATCAAGTAAGCATGATGCTATCTTGATGTTCAAATTCTGATCCATTTTATGACATAAGCTTTTAAATAGCAGTAAATAGCACGTACAACTTCATTACTATAATGCTAGGCAACTCTATGTCGTTCCCTCTGTAACGTCAAAGGTTTTAAAGTTCGTTTTGTCTGATGAAAAGTTCCTTCGGCTAATCATGATAAGGACAGAGAGACCAACAAACCTGTCATAGAACTTATTCCTTGCTGCCTTCAGTTTGCTTGTGATCGTCTTGATATCTTCGATTTTCGGGTCGGATTTCACAAACACATCATACATGAAGACCTTCTCGAACAGTTCCCTGACCCTCATTAGATCTTTCTGCGCTCCCTTACGATCCTCGGTCATGATGAATATGAGGCAGAGGCCAGGTGGACGCGAGACAACTGGGTAACGATTGAGGTTCGCGAGAATGCAGTCTATGTGGGCGTGCGAAACCCCTGATCCCTCCTTCATCTGCTTCATTTGGTGGAAGATAAAACTGAGTCTGTGCGTGTAAAGCCTGTTCAGCAACTGCTTCCTCATTAAATTTAGAATGAGGTAGTAGAAGGCTACGTCCTTCAGGCCCGCCACCTTCTCCAAGGATTCTCGATCAATGGGTTGCGACAGGAGGTCTTTGATCTTATCGTCCCGTTCCACCGCCTTCGACTCCCTCAGGACTTCGTACATCTCGAAGACCTCCATTGGTGAGAGGGCGTTGCATATCTCCATGATGATCTTGTTCTCGCCGTAAACGAAGAAGGTCTTCTTCTGGAAGCCGCTTCCTCTCCCGACGGGGATCTTCTTCGAAAACGTTATGCTGCCGAAGCTGCTCTTGATCTTCTCCGGTGCCGAATGGTTGAACATCTCAAATATCTCCGTGAACTCCAGCACGTCTTCCTCTTCATTACTAAGTTGATCGTTCTCATCGGAAAAGTTGCTCTCTAAGGTGCTCAGGTTCTCATTCTTGGTGAAGTCTACGCTGGAGAGTTTTAGTAGACGAAGTTGTAGTTCGCGGCGAACGGGTGAGATGGATTTCTCCTCCAGAGCTCTCTGCCGGAAAGAAAGAAGAAGAATATCGTCGTAATTTCTTAAAGTAATAAAGTTATAGTGGAAGATACTGTATGTGTTAATGTTAACTAAGGTTATCTAAGGAGGTTTCCTTTATTAGGTGTATTATTAATTATACTAACATATATATATATATATATATATATATATATATATATATATATATATATATATATATATATATTATATATATATAATCATTCCTACGTTCTGCATCATACAACCGTAATTCAAATATGGAGTAAGGCAGTATCTGCTATTCAGAATTCGATGAATGATGAGCTAAAGAAAAACGAAAAAGAAATGGCAATCAAGCCCAGTTATATAAACACTAATACCTCCTCAATACTTATATTCCAAATTATCCTACTAATCGTAAATATAAGTGACAGTTTTGTAAGAGACTGCTCTGCTATAGACGTCTTACCTGAAATTTTTCGAGTAACCTGGTAATAGAATCCGATCCTCCATCCTGAAATTTTTCAAGCACTCTGGTGGCCGACTCGGAACTCCTCTCGGAACCAAAGTCACCAGTAGCGATCATACGGCCGACGCCAACCGCCCCTCCGTCAGTGTAGGTGGTGTTGGATAGAAATGCTTCAAACTTCTCCTCAACCTGAAGTTTTCAAAGCGTTGGTTGATTTCTAGTCATCAGTACAGAGAGATAGGAAGTCAAGGAGGGTGTAGTTCAGTGTATATACTGAGGAGGAAGAATACTTGGTGGCTAGGAATGATCATATATTGGGTAAGTGTGTCCTTGTTTATCGGATGGTTAGGTATGTTTACCATGGCGTCGAAGCTACGATTCTTCCTTGTATATCAACTGACTGTTCTTCGTTGGTTAGGTTAGGTTGTTTGGGCTATAGGCCTATCAGCTGCCAGGGTCATTAAGGCCATCAACGTAAGTTACATCCAACAACCGAAAAATCTTTAACACCTTTAGGGTGTTAAAGATAAATCTAAGACCACATACACTTACTATGCATGTAGCCCATGTCTACGTCCTATATCCCATTCTTATATCTCCCCTGACGATGTGGTGAATACAAGAAAGTGCACATTTCCCATTTTTTATGAAAATTCTAACACGCAATTACAAAAAAAAAAGTGTGTATTACAGAACACAATTACGGGAACGATTTCGTTCCGATTGTGGCCATCTTGATAACGAAATTAATTGGCGCCAATAGGTCACACTTGATATATCCTCATTCAAAGGACCATGAGCCACCCACATTCGCATTCACTGGCTATTTACAAGTAATACCTTATAATGGAACTTATGTTATTCGATATCCACCTTCACATACGATGAGAACTTGAAGGGTATAATGGATTATGGGGTGTCAAGGATCAATCAGGCTCAGTCAAGAGAGGACGAAGTTTGCAGCGCTTACAAGAGAGATTCGGTTGGAGGTGTTGCCAGTGGGAGTTCCTCAGTTATTATAAATCATTGGGGAAAAGATGTTGATCAGGTGACAGAATAATTCATCAAAAAAGCAAGACACAAAAAAGAATTTTAGAAAACTGAGTAATTGTGGTTATGTGCAATGGGTTGGATTATAATATCTAGGCTTATAAGCCAAGCACTGGAGCATATAAGTCTATTCAGCGCTTTTAAAACAGTTTAGAATATTCTTAGAAATTTATTTCAACTCGAACAAATAACCCTTTTCAGTTATTGATAGACCAAGAAAGGAAGAACGAACAGTCTCTATAGCAGGGAAAATAGCCGACGTGTTGGTGCGCGAGTTCAAGCTTACCCTTTAGCAGTTTGGTTAAACCCACGTACCAGGGAAAGGAAGAATCGTCGCTGTCAGAGCTCAAGCCATCACCGCTCCCTCCACACAAACCTCACCACCGCGTTAAGGTCCATATAGGTCGGTGTGTGTGTGTGTGTGTGTGTGTGTGTGTGTGTGCAATGGATCAAAGACTCAAGAACAAAATTACTTAGCAAAAGAGTTTTATTCCTCTAGAATATTACCTCACTTTAGATAATAACACGATTAAGTTAAGAAATATATCTGAATGATTAACTGCAGAACAGCATTTGTCATACATATTAAAAACGAATAAATCATACATTAGAAACTAACCCTTTCATTATCTTATTTAAAGGATATTGATTTGTATGTGTGTAAACAGCCCATTCTTGATATGATATTACAAGCGCAGACTGGGTGCTATGTTCCTGGCATAACATTACTGTGTCACAGGAATAATTAGGTGTGAATCTGAGTGTGGGCTTTTTAAGTGTTATGTGTGCACCATGCATAATGTCACAAGTCATTATACTATTAATCAATACGACTAAATTTGTTAATAGAGTTATGGACCTGATTATCATGTCAATCCTTGAAAGTCCGGGTTGCATTCTCCTTCTAGCTATCATCTATATATCTATTATTATTATTATTATTATCATTATTGACTTACCTTGTTTGGGTTGACGGAGAGAAAGAGCATCTTTGGCACCTCTTCATCCTTAACCTTCGAGAGGAACCCTTGATCTAAAGGGAGAGAGATCATTTCATCAGCAAGGCAGTCCTGGCAACATCAACAAGTCTTGTGATGACAAGTAACTTGTGTTACGATTCCTGGCTTTAATGGCTCATTTAACAACTAACAAAAATAAATAAACAAATATACATTAAGGAGGATATCCTATGTATTTAACACCGTAACGTATTGATAACGAAGTAGTTCGTTATCTGTACTGGTAACGTGTTTTCGGAAATACATATGAACCCAACGGAAGCTTGCGAGGGCTATCATGAAACACACAGTAGGATGAACATAAACACTATTAGAAAAGTAGTTAATATTTCTGCTAAGGACGCATAGATGACTGCAAGTGGGTAAACACAAATACTATATTTAACGTAGACAAGAATACTTTGAAGAAAAATACCAATCATAAGAAATAAAATGAAAAAAATAGCGCCATAAGAGAGATAACAATAGTAAGAAGGATTAAAGTCGAGATGGATTTGAGTGTGGACAGTAGACCATTCGATACCAAATGAGAAACAGGACTTTGATCTATGGCCTTCATGAGAAGATTTACTGGAAAGTTAATTCAAACAGTTGAATCACACTTCACACTTGTTTGCTTACCTTATCAAAGTTACTACCTGTTTGTTGCCTGCAGAGCAAGGAAGGATGTGGGTTCTATAGATTATATGACATGGTGTTAACTATTACAGTAACTGCAGTCTTTATAGTTATGGTGGAGTGAAGCCAGTAAGTATGTAGTAATATATTTACAGACACGCGCCTATAAACATACACGTGCACATATATAGACACAAAGGAGATGAAGTAATGGGAGGTCATTTAGAGGAATCAAATTTATGAAAGAATCAATAAAGATGCGAGGAAAAACTTCTACACTCATATTCTTTATAATAAAAACCTAGGACTCATTGAACGGGGCTCAAGCAGCCTCAAGAGTGCGCTACAATCAGTAGCAGAAAAGGGAAGGACACTTCCAGAATGAAAAGTTCGTTCGACGAGATTGTATTCTTTCTCGTTCTGTAACTACGGCGAAGCCTCGCTACACAGCGGCTTTCCACCCGTGACCTGACGTTAACGCAGCCGGACTCCAGTAAGAACCTTCCATAGTAAACAAAATATAAACGACTGAAAAATGTAGACATGAAAATAGGAGACAGTAATCTGTATGACAAGCAAATGTGGCTGAGAGAGACGTTCTTATCTTCTTCCCCGTTCATAAACAAGGTCTCACATGCTCATAAAGTGTTAAAGTACTTATGATGTCCGAATGAACGAGTTTCGTGTTGCCGAATCACGGAAAAGCGTCTTCAAGAACACTTTATGGTACAAGTTAAATGATGTACCTATGTCGGCAGGAAGCATAGAGAATCTTGGCGACTAGATATATACCACTTGTCTTCACCGTTTTATCCCACATGAAACACTACAAGATATTATTTGCCCTGACCTTTAAATACCAACCGACAGAATAAGACGCAGCGCGTTCGAAATCGTATCACGGAACAATGATAAGGAGTTCTATTTCGTTTCCAAGCTGGCGTCCACACCACACCACAACATGTAGTGGCAAGACCGACGATCAACCTCTTACCTAAGGTCTCTTATCACTGATACAGATGATAAACCATTTTTGCCATCTAGTGTGATTTGCCATCTAGTGTGATTTATTATAGATTATACGCAATAAGATAATCGTTATAATGAGTAGTGCCGATATTAGAAATACGAGACACATTAAGACGGCAAGATGTGAAGCTTCTGACATGGCCTTGGTTGTAGGGCATTGCTATCCGTGTTGGTATTATCTCTAGCAGACACCACCACCAACTATCGCCCTTGACTCACGCCCACCTGAGCACTCCTGGCAGGTGTATGAACGCTTGACACAGTTAGGATCATAATTGCGTTCGACGTTCCAACGGTAATGGATGTTATTCAAACCTCGTCGACTGGCTGAGCTGTGGCAGCTCTATGATTTTTCCATTGACGTTACTAGTTCAACTAAGCTTCAAAATATCAAAATGTCTTTATGCCATGTGCAAACAATCAACATGGTGCCTCCTTTTTTGAAATCTAGTGCGTCACCGTTTTATCCCACATGGAACACTGCCCTGATCCTTGAATACCAGCCGACAGAATAAGACGCAGTGCGTTAGAAACGACCCTTACCAATGGAGTGAACAAGATAGAATTTGCCCGATTATATATGTTTGTATGTTAGTGCGTGTCTGTTGCATCGAAAGGGATACACGTACTTACTTAAACGAGATAGATAGAGAGAGAGAGAGAGAGTCAGTGTTGCCATTATCTATCTCGGTTTAATCAGAGAACATTGCATGAAGGCAGAGTGTGAGGGACGCGCTGCAATGACACCTCTGCTGCTGTAAGTCTTCCAGCGAGATACGAGTGAACAAGTCTTTGTTCTCACACCTGAGGAGAAACGTTACCTGTAACTGAACAAGGATGGGAGAGTAACCGATCTATAGAATCCGTTCAGAGAAAGACCTTTGGTAAATATTTTGGCATGATGCAATATCGTAACGTGATATGGCCATCGCTAGCGTCAGTTTTTACGACCCTTGATAAACGTTATTTCACCAGTACTTCGTACATGTTCGGAATAGCTGTGATTTTGATGGTATAGAGGTTTGCGTGGCTGTTTTATATGCGGTGGGGTTAGAATGAATGGCTGGTTTTAAGCTGACTGATATGGACGCTGAATTGGGATTTTCACAAATATTTATCTAGTACCATTTACCTATCTATTTCTATATTATCGTTATGATGATGATGATGGCTTTGTTTATCTCATACGCTGTGTTGATATAAAGTAATTCTATTTAATGTTTAATAAGGACCATACATACGTTCATCTTCAAGATTACAGTTTGAAATATCGAATCATTACGAATGGAGAGGGAGTGAGTCAGTCAAAGTTTCGGGATTTGTACAAGGAAAACGAACGTTCCGTTGCGTTTACTGCGTGGTGTCGTAAGTGATCCTGGTCGGGTTGCTGACGTAAATCTTTACATTAGTATTGAAGAATGTAATCGTTTGGCTAATGCCTTTTTTTCTCGAGAGGAGATACAGTTGTGAGATTGATAGTGTATCGAGTGGCTTTATGATCGTCATACACTTATCAAATAAAAAAGAATTGTTTTCTTATCGATAAGCTAATACTCTGTTTTATGAATTTAGATTCTATTCTAGAGTGATTCAGGAACACAGGACGGTAAAAGAAAACACCGGGAATACTGACGAGAAGACGAAAAGGGTCGAATCTCATGCGCCATGGTACGAACCTTGAACATGATGGTGCAACTCCTCAAACCTCATCCTTAACGGTTAGGTCAAACGCCTGACCTCCAACCTCATCGAAGGCCACTACATCAAATGCAAGTGTCAACAGATATAAACATGAGGATCCTCCTCAAACACAGCCTTGTTAGTCCTCGAAACAAACACTTCATTGCTTCCGATATACCTGTAATGCAGTACCACAGCAACACATTCTAAAAACTGTACAAACAAGTTTCTATAGTGTTTATACGTATAGGAGAGACTATAGAAGGGGACAAGTCTTGAGCAAACACATATCAACTCAGCTTATCTGCCGAGTTTTCACGAGACTGATCGTCACCTGACGGGTACATACACGTAGAAACGTTTTACAAAAACAGTTACGTAGGTAGATTATTTCGGCTTTGGTCTTACAGACAACTAGAGTCATTAAGATAGTCAACATTTCTGAAACTTGACTTAGTTATTGAAATATAACAAGAGACTTTCCATAGGTGACAATTCGAACACCTGCAGGTGGTGGTCAAGATTATATTCGAAGTTGATGGCCTTTTTGGCAGACGATGGTAGAAAGCCTAGAGAACTAACCAACCCAACAACCAAAATGGGATGGTTCCAGCTGGTCTGGTCTACCCAATATAACTCCCCCCCCCCCCCTGGTGATGGCTGGCTCAGTGTGTGTGTTGGTTTATTGTGCCAACTCGATATTGTGCTAACCTGTCTTTCGTCCGAATGTTGTTATTGGCTTCAGTGGTCATCAACAGGTAAGGTTATTAAGCCAAATATCCAACCATACATCAAACACACCCAGCACAAAAATTGTTTTTCATACAAAATGAACGACAGGAAGATGAATGAACCCAAAGGAATAATATTACTGATAATTATCATGCTATGAATTTATATACTACCAGTTGTTCATATACGGTGATTTAGTCACAGCTAAACTTTTTCTCGTACATTTTGACAAACATGTATAGTAGATATATATTTTAACTATTGTCTATGTAAGTATATGATAAGTCCACAGGTTACGTACCTATATATGGATATATGTTTGTTGGATATGATCATCAATGCAAGTTAAGTGGTCATTAAAGCTGTAGTCAGAGATTAATTGCGAAATATTCATATCTGCATTCAAGTATGTTGGTGTTTTATCAATACTGCAATGTGTCTAGTTAATCGGTTGGTTAGTTTAGATCCAGGTCTCTGAAGTGTGTGTGTGTGTGTGTGTGTGTGTTTTGGGGGAAGCCATAATTGTGAAGTTATAACTGCCAGTTGGAGAGCCTTCAACAACTGCTTCTGGTAGTCAAGATAATTCCAAGACCATACACATTCCTACTGCATATTATGATCCTTGTATTATATGTAAATATTAATTTTTGAAATATCCTACATAGGGAAATTAAGTCCATCAACAGTAAATATATACGTCAACAGCTTTGGGCAAGAAAAAACAAAATCCTTCACTCTCCCTAACAAAACAATTCATCCTCTCCATCCTAAACTACGCCTTATCTGCCTGGTCAACTGACCTGTCAGAAATATAAAACTGCAAACCATACAAAACAAGGAACTTAGCAAAATCACGGCCAGCGAAGCTTACAGAAGTTTTCAATCCCGCACAACGAAACAAAAATACTTCTAATATAATCCCACCTTGATATATATTCGACATTCAGTTCTTTGCTAAAGCACAAAATCCCTGCCACTCAACCTTTTTCATTTCGAAACACCAAACACCAAGTACAAATGAGAAAATCTTTGCTTCAAACCTCATCCATCTACATACGAAGAGATTAACACTTTCGCAGAAAACAAACCACTGACAAAATATATTCCTACTGCAGTGGCCTGATAACGCTAAACCATCACCTCCCTTATACAGTCTTAAACGTCACTCGAGCAGGCTGTGTGACATAAGAAACCACACTTCCCAGGCATGTACGAGTTGCTCTTTCTCTTCTATGTTCTAGGCATCTCTCTGGCAATAGAACCACCAACTGAGCTAACACAACACTCTTAATGATAAAGATGCAACCTTTACACTGAATACACTGAATACGTCCTTCTCGATTGCCTTGTGTTCACCTTATAACGAAAATACACACACACACCATTATCATTATTTCCCTAAGTATGGTCCCACCTGGTGGACACGGCTAGCTTCCTGAGAGTTTGTCTGGCTGGCTGGTTGGTTATTTGGACTTTAAGCCTATTGACTACAAAGTTATTAACACCGTCGGCTTGAAGGTGTAACTTACCCATCAATATCTTGGTCACCTTTTAAAACAATGCAAGTTTTTCCTGTCGCTTACGTGTGTTGTATGATCCCAATAGATGGGGACTCCAGGGATTAAAAAAAATCACAAACGTTTAATCTATCAAATCCACTAGAAATTCACATCTTGTCGAAACCATGGAAACCTCAGACCTCAAGTGGTTCATGCGGAGGACGTGTTCTCTTAAAATGCAAAGTGAGGTGTCCCAAATCAGCTAGAAAAACAGTTCAAGGAGCGTAGGATATTAATCAGTCCCACTGGATGTCTTATGACACATAACGTGGAAACTATTCATTATTTTTTTCAAACAACTGAACCATAAACAAAGCCACACTTATATACTACATGCTACTTTGCGTCTAAGTAAACTCTGTTAAGCTTTAAGAAGAAGGCCAAATCCAGGAACATACCACGGAAAATCATGTTTCAACCCGTTAGTCCATCATTGTCATACTATGTGCTAACAGTACATTACTCAGTATGTTTAGTACATGTGACGGTCGGGAGTACAACAGCAAAACGCATTCCTATTTCACCTCAATTATTTTTCAATCGTAAATAACATGTTATTTACAAAGCTAGTTAGCCTGACAAACAATGTAAATAGAGGAATTTAGATTATTTTGTGATCACTACATCAATATTGTCTACGTATACTTCTATGCATAAGGTAAATGATGCCTATATCTATGCCACTGATTTCATGTTCACAATATAGCTCCTGCATGAAGTGAAATGGTATATTGCATTTGGATACACTTTTGGGATATTATTACTATAACTTTAACGAAAATAATATTCTCATACTCTGACGGCCCAACGTTTTTTAGGTCATCACTCATGCATAGGTATAAGCCACTCGACAGTTTTGCAAAGAGAATGTTTTAGCTGATAGGCGTGTTCACGGGCTACGCAGAGGCTACCGATTTTTATTCCCCTATGATAAATTTTTGAAAACAAAAACAGATTAAATAAGGCCACACCGATGATAAACCTATCCTATCTTATTTGGAGCCTCTGTATATATGGCCACTAATTATTTCTTAATTTTGAGAGATGTTAATTTAAATATACACTTGAAATTCATGAACATATCACGACAATAGTATATGAATAACGTGGCAATATTTCAAATAAAGAACTCAATGAATGTAACATGGCAAAGACATTGAATCCAACCCTACAGAAAACGGAGATTAACAATAAGAAAATCATAGGGGACACTTAACTCACTTTTAGAAAGGAGGAAATCACTGGACTGCCGTTGTAGCGGATCCATATTGATATACAGGTAATCAGACACCAACCCTCTCCGAACTCAAAGTACTGACTGAGGACGAAACTCATCTTTTATATTGGACCGTTGGCATGCGACTCTTATCCTTCTGTTTGTTAATCTTATCTTATCATGAAGAATATCCCATGGTTGTTCCTGACGTATCGAACCTCACCGCTTGTCTTATATGTTGTCGTTGTAACCTTAACTTACAAAACATTAATTGAGGCTTGTTTAATACAATTCTGTGAAGTGAAAATATATTCTTTCTATCTCTAAGACTGCAGCAAAACAATGAGGTTGTTTTTAGCAAGATGTAAATGTGGTTATGCATTACATACCTGACCTTTATTTGTTATAAGATTTATTCGTACAGTTGAAATATATATTATTAAACTTATAGATAAGTCATGAGGTAAACTGAACATGAATAGGTCATGCATCCCATCACAAAGAACAGGCATCCTTTCATTTTTTGTTATAAAGACAATAGTAAGGATAAACTTGAGCTCCAGCTTCTCAACTACCCATGTGTATATTATCCCTGATACTGAAGAATGATACAACGATTCTTACTTACTCTCTCAAAGCATGTGACGCGGGTAAATCAATGTTAGTATGTTACCACAGCAAGGCCAGGGAGAGATCAGTGGTTGAGAAGGTAGCATAATATACCACCAAGTTATGAGGTTTGACCTAATGAATTATTCAATACCAGAGGGTGAAAAGTGATGATCAAGCCTAATTTTGAAGATATTAAAGGGTGTTATTTTGAAAAATGTATTTTAGGCACATATTCCACGTATTAATAGTGTCGCTGGTAAAGAAATACTTCGTACACTCCAGATCAACTCGATGACCTCTAAGTTTTAGTGTACATCTGTCGTTAGTAGTGTTAGATCTACTTTAGATAAATTTCCCATATCGACGTTGTTGTGTCCTTTATTTGAATGCAATATATTAATTTGCTTCGGAGACGCCTCTTGCTCAAACTCTGTCCTCATATGGTTTCTTCGCTGATTAGAATTGAAGAATCTCCTTGCTTAAGAGCCCAAGGCTCCTGCACTGCATTTTCAGGGTGAGGGTCCAACTAGACTTAGGTATGATGACAGTATCACATCCTTGCCCTCATATGTTTATGTTAATTAATCCTAACATCCTATATCCTTTCTTGTCAGCTTCGTTACAATGGTGGGAGAATTTGAAGTTGTTGCAGACAGTGATTCCTAGATCCCTAACTCTCGGGGTTTCCTTTACCTTGTGGCCCATCAGTTCATGATCAAATTTTTGTTGAGGTTTTCTACTTTTAAAAACTGATATTTGCTAATATTAAGTGGTATTTGCCATTTTCTAGACTATCTTAGCCTATCCTCTTCACCAGATATGGCATTGTTGATATTCTGCCATCTGCTAATTTGGACACTGAGTTACTTAGCCCTACGATGATATTGTTTATATAAATGATGAAAATTATAGGCCCAAGTACTGATCCCTGAGGGACCCCACTAGTAACGAGTGACCACGATTGATTCACCATTCATTAGGACCCTCTTCCTCCTATGACGTAACCAGGCTTTTATTCGGTTTCGCATGCAACCAATAACCCTTCCAGAGAGAGAGAGAGGGAGAGAGAAATATCAGCTTGACATGTCATAACAGGATGCTTGTTGTTTCAACATACAGTAGCAGCTCAGTTCTGGCCCCCCCCCACTCCCCCCCAACACACACACACACACACACACACACACAACTCTGGTCCTTCACTCTGGCAACAAGAGAACTCAGATGATAATTCATCACATGTTTCATCAGTACAGACAAATTGCGATGAGCTATACTCTTTTTTATTTATCATACACACGAGCTTATCAATTCCTTAAGATTCATGTCATATCAGATCATTTTGAAGTATCTCCTTATTTCTTTTAACTTCACTTTCTAGTTTTCTGTTATGCTTCTTAGCTGACCATTTTCTACATACCTCAGAGCTGCTTTCACCTTCCCACTTTCATTGTGGGCAGAATTATGGCCCCTGAACTCTGTGTGATTTAGCCTCCCACTTTTACGTGCAGTATTTACGTTAGCAGGTGTGGAATCCTGTCCAGCCAATGTCCTGGCCTCCTTCATACAGCAAAATACAGGCAGTCAATCATCTTCAAGTCTCCTTAAGTGATTAGACTCGTGTCATAAACTCTAATATATTTCAGTATGAGTTGTGAATATATTTCGTAATCTACATTTTTCTTCTTATGCTTAAAGGCGATTCGATTATTTTTCGTCGGTATGCAGTTGACGACACAGACAACCATCTAGAAGTGGTTTTCTGGTGACCAGCGTATGACCAACTGATCATGTCAACAAGTAACGTATGACCACGTCAACGTACAAACGTATGATCACCTCAACGAACAAACGTATGACCAACTGACCATGTCAACAAATAAACGTATGACCACGTCAACGAACAAACGTATGACCACGTCAATGAAGAAACGTATGACCACATTAATGTACAAACTTATGACCACATCAGCGACACATTTCCTTTCACAGAATTTGGCTGTAACGTTTTAGGATCGGTGCAATACAGAGACCCGAGCATTAGAGTTATTTTCTTTCAGAGAAACAATTCGTCTGAATCTATCGTTATCATTTATATCTACGAGGACGATAAGAGTTGACTGCTGCACGTTTCACTCTTGTAGGTTATGAGTTCAGTATGAAAACGTTTCTGTCTTGATTAATCAAGGAAAAACCTCACTTATGAAGGAAGGCTAAAAAGACTGAATTCATACTCACTTAAGAGGAGGAGGGCTAGAGGGGATATGACTCAAGTTTTTAAATAGGTGAAGGGCATTGATAAAGATAACATGAATAAAGTTCATAGAATGCCGCTACCGGATAGAACAAGAAATAATGGATCAAAATTAGAAAAAAAAAGATAGATTCAGGTCGGATGTGTGTAAATATTGGTTCGGGAATAAGGTAGTAGATTCATGGAACCAGCTGCTGCCAAGTACAGTGGTGGAAGCTACGTGTGTCACTAGGAAGCTTTAAAAGAAAGGTTGGATGATGTGTTTATGGGTTCAGGTGGTCGGTTGTAGGGTGGACAGACTCAGGACCTGCCTAGCATGGGCCAATAAGCCTCTTGCAGTATCCTCACTTCTCATGTTCATATCAATTCATAGACCATAAAACTAAGTAGATGATAGTTTTATTAAAGACCTGGTCGTCTACCTCTAACGTGTTCAAGTATGACTGGTAAAGTTATACGAAATGTGACAGAGGTTTGGTGTTTTGAAGAAAGCGCCATCTATATCACTATCGCTGATAGATAAAAAGACGGAGGACGTGTAGACGACATGAATTTAGACAGGTGTAGACATACACCATACGGTATGTATATATGTATAATCCTAGGGTCATCCATCCCAAAGTTACGCACTCAGACATACATATACATGTACGTATGCGCTACGCATAAACTGCAGACACTATATGGCTAAGAGTGAAAAACTGAGGAGACGCCTTCCAACCCTCATCCCAGTTTCTCGGGAAAAATCCTCAACCTGTCCTTGGAAGTTACAAAAAAAACGAAAGACAAAACGATTTCTTCGATGAAGAAAACGAGGAAGTAGATATAAATCAGATCGGTATAGCGTTATCCATTGCCGCAAACGTACTCAACAGCTGATACAGAGTACAGATTGCGTAGCCAGGGCAGCTCAAGGATATAGATAACAACAATAGTTCCTGAAACATTGATACAATCATAATGACCCACCCAGACTGTACTCGACATTCGTCAGTCCTACAGCGTAAATCTAGTGAACGTATTCACCAATGGTCAGTCAGCGGGACACTTAACCCATAGGTTCAAGAAAGTCGTCATATTGATAGTACCCCACCCAACCTCCTCCAAGAAAAATATGCAGATCACACGTTCACTCGATAAACTACACACCCGTCTCACTCACAGACGGACAGACACAGGCAGACAGACAGTCACAGACAGACAGTCACAGACAGACAGACACAGACAGACAGACAGACACAGACAAACAGACATAGACAGACAGACACAGGCAGACAGACAGTCACAGACACAGACACAGACAGACAGTCACAGACAAACAGACACAGACAGACAGACACAGGCAGACAGACAGTCACAGACACACACAGACAGACAGACACAACCATGCGCTTCAAAAACTAAGAAGCAAAACCTACAATTGGAGCTTGAAATAATCCCTTCTGGGACCAGTAATCCGGGATATCCCAACACTAGACCTTTACAGAAAACAATTCTAATCCTCATTCTGTTCACTTCTTTTCGTTCCACTTCCACAAGAAACTTGCGAGTGATGAGACTTTCTACTAAGATTACATCTTCCAATTTAGGTCTATTGAATTACAAAATTTTCGAACCATTTCAAGAATATTCAAACTATGATTAATACTGTTTACAGTTATCTTAACATGAAATCACAAGGCGATCACACACACACACACACACACACACACACAAACACTATGAGTCAGCAAGGGTCCGCCCCACACACACACACATAGTCAGCAAGGGTCTGCTGGGGGTCGGGCCTGTATGGGTTCGATTCCTGGGCGCGGCAGTCGGCCCCTACCCAATCCATCGGTTATTCCTTCTCATAGTGGGGGATCGATGAATAATTACCTGGCCTAGACTGGTGTGTGTGTGTGTGTGTGTGTGTGTGTGTGTGCACATCTAAGTGAAACCGTGGCACGTCTACTCACCATTAAGAGACAGGATATACTATTAAAAGATATTCTCTCTCTCTCCGTAACACACAAGTAGCGATGCCACGCACAGAACTGTGAACACCCACAGTGGGATACAAAAGCTGCGCTCAACCACTGTGGATAAAACTAAAGCACTGCTTTCACAGAAACGTTCAAGCAAAATGAAAACAAAACCCTCTATGACCACGTTCCGTTCTGCGTCCCAAATGACCCATTAATTAGAAAGGTCATATAAATTCCAGTGTGGAAAATTGGACCGTTTTCTATAACGTATCAGGTGATAGGTCTGGCATAACCTGTCAAGGAATAAAGACTTTATTTCAGTACTAATCTCGCATGAACCATTTCAATGAAAGCCAACTCGGCATATTTACGGCTATTTTTCTCCAGAGAATTCTGGGGTAGAACGGTGATCAGTGTGAACCTTTTTGCTTCACTTAGGATCAATGGTGTCATTCGAAGCTGGAGGTATTCCGAACCAGTACGAGGGAACGATTAGATCGACTGCAAGTAGACAGTAATCGATCTGTTCTGTGTAGTGCTTTACACGAACCGTACATCAATTGACAACTGTATGACGTTTTTACCCATGAAGATCACACATTGAATCTTACTGGAGTGAAAATGACTCATGGACTGGAAAATTAAAAGCAAGATTCAGAGGGAGGAGGAGGGTCATTTCTTCTTGCTTCATCCTGTACCGCTGTTTCCTGAGGAGATTCGTAAGTGTAGGGATCTGGATGGGACATCGCAGCTTATTTGAACTGTAAAATGCTCGAACATCAACTGTCTCACTTAAAGGATTCGGGTGGGTCTTTTCACGGTACAGTTTCGGACAGAAGTCTCGGGAGACGCCCTAAGTTCCGGGACGAAACTATTCCAAGCTGTACCGAACTCCAAGTCTCTCTACCTACCGAGACAAAGGTCTCGGTACAGCTTCGACCGGTCGTGTCCCAGGCGATGACTCTGCTTGTTGAGACAGAGGCCTTGGTACAGTTTCGACCAGGCAGGTTTCACGCTCTGCCTGCGTCTGCCGAGACAAAGACTCGATACTGCTTCGTCCAGGTACGTACCGGTACCATTACCCTGTCAGTGTTTTTGTGTTGTAATATCTGACGGTTTCTGCGACTAATGCCTTGGAAGAGTCCTTGAACCAAACCACCGAGACGACTTTGAACCCTCGGGTATCACAGGGAGGGATCCAAGTGGCACCATCCAACAGGTCCAACAAGACATCAAAAACGAAGCATGAACTACGCCTGCGGAAATGATCTCGCGAATAGAGGAGGAGGAGTAGGAGTGGGGGGAAGGGGGGAGGCGGAAGAAGAAAAGCACAAAGCCCCCCTCCTCCCGTGGCTGACGTCTTCACCATCAGGTGATAATAAACAGCCACACTAAATCAGACTGGTCTCATTCCTCTGAGCCGAGTCTGAAGCTCTTCGTTTGTTCTAAAGAGCAACAAATCCTTCCCCATACATCTGCCTACAGAGCAGTAAATCTATGGAGGGGATGGATCACATCTTCCTCCCGTCAACGGCCTCTTCTTCCTTTGTTCCAGGGTGTAAGCCACCTCAAAAGCCAATGAGACTAACGTGCAACGTCAGGAACAGCTGTCATGAAGGTGGCAGGTGTACACGCTGGTGGAACAGACGAAAGAAAAAAGAATGTCATGTACACCTGTATCCAAGTTACTGTAATACATAATGTTGTACATCACATGTGATGAAGACAAGGAAGGAACCAGATGTGGTACCTGCTCTTCAATGCTTGACTGTGCAACTGTGGGAAGGTGAATGTCCCATGACTCTATTCAAGGAATATCTTTAAGATACTCTACAGTAAATCCATAATGCTTTAAGATATTCTGAGTTCATACCGTTTATTTGTCGATGATGATCCCAGACTATTTCGTGAACTTTCTTAAATTAAATTAAGACACTTCCCTGTTTCAAATAACTTCAAAGACACTCCAGGGTGTCCTTGCTTTTTCTTTACCAAAGCTACACTGTTATACGTCCCTGATTTCTGGCTGCCTAAGATAATCTTTCCTACCTTACTACTCTAATTTCTTTTTCTTTGCTCTACACATTCTCGGAGTGAGCAACCATCGTATTTTTGTGGTATGATCATACGGGTACGTACGTGTCTTGTGTTTTCATTGTTTGATTTCATTCTTTGTTACTTGGAGTTAAGTAGATCGTTTTTTCCTTTCTTGTTTCTGGAGTTCTAATGTAATTTCATTTTCCCTTCGTTCTTTCAAAGGAGTTTAGATCCTTTGTTCTTTCTCTGTTGTAGAACTCGTACTTCAATTATTAATGCTCTTTCTTTAAAGAACCTATTATCTATAATTCCCTATTTTCTCCTTGATAGCTCGTTTCCTTAACCCTGAACCCCCTTAAAACGATACTACACCAAGCCATATAATCTTCCGTGAGAAAAAATAAAGCATTATATCGTCTTGAAAGTTGTCCAGTTTCTGTTTCATTAAATTCTGGCCGACTATTGTATCGCATCCCACTACTACTTCATGGTTGGGTTACGAGATCATTCATTGTCTTTTGGGAATTTCTGTAGAGTAATCTTTCATGGATCAAGTCAAATTTACGTAACGACGAAATTCAAACTTACGCAAATCCATAGCGAAATAACCTGGATGAAAAATCAGTTTATCAAACGTGATATCAACGATTCGACAAGAATTATCAGGAAAATCACAAGCCATTCATTTTGCCCCCAGCGTAAGGCAACAAGGGGTCGTTTAACTACGAAATTCAACGACAAACACTTCGACTCGTTAATCAGTTCTTAATGTGTCGGTAATCTAATGTTTCTCTCTCTCTCTCTCTCTCTCTCTCTCTCTCTCTCTCTCTCTCTCTCTCTCTCTCTCTCCCGGGCCAGCCTGGACAGCAGCTGTGTGAGGGAGCAGCCGCCTCTTCTGCTACGCTGTTCTCCAAGATGACGCAGAGCAAACTTCCAGGGGGGAATGAGTGTCCTCAGCTTCCAGCGGAATTGCTACGCTTTCCACCAGCAGGAGGAGGAGGAGGAGGAGGAGGAAGCGGAGGATGATGATAGAGAGAGAGAGAGAGAGAGAGAGAGAGAGAGAGAGAGAGAGAGAGAGAGAGAGAGAGAGAGAGAGAGACTTCTTTTTATACATGCTTGGCACATCATTTACAACATACACATCCATTTACAAGAGTCCAACGAAAACTCACAGTTACACACTGGCCGATCTCTGTCAGTGATGGCACCCCTAGGCAAACGAATCTCCACACACACACACACACACACACAAAACACACACGCACGCACACACACTGTGTCGAGATGTGCGCGTATGTGCATGTGTACACACACAGGAGTAGGGACACGGTACATTTACATATGGTTAAAAGACAGGGGAACCCCAGTGTGAGTCCGCTCCTTCCCTCACCCCTGTCCCAACACCCTGGCGAAGGTGTTCAAAATCATTTGGGATTTGCGGTTATAACTTGACTCTAACGGCCACACTGACCCCTGGTAAACGACAGACAGGCCTCAAGGAGAAGACAACCATTGTCAACTTATTTCATTTTCGTCAGATATACCAAACATTGGTAAACATAAACACCATATTTACGACTTGTTGGAAAGATTACAGTCGATAATAACCCGAAGAATGTTAACTAAAGGTAATTAAATAACTTCTTTGATTAACAAAATTTTTCTTGTCGATTGATAAAGACTTACCCTATTGAGGCAAAGGGTTGGGACGATTTACCTAATCAATAAGGAAAGGACTGGGTAGTGTTGGGTAGAAACGTAGCATCTAAGATGGAGATTCACTAATATATATCTTCTGCTAAGGGAATAGAATGATATTTTTCGATATTTTTCATTTAAGAATCTAACTTTCCAGAGTGGAGGGTCATTGCATCTCGAGGGACACGAATTTATATTGCAAACTTTCGAGCAAGGATCATGAAAAAAAAAATCGACGATTGGAAGAAGCTAAGTAACCCTTAAAAATGAAAAGAAATATAGGTATAGCGTTTTGAAGTTCATGGGAGAACATGGAAGGAACACGAGTCAAAATGATCAACCTTCCTTAACCTCAGACCACGGGGGGCCAAACCAACACCTCCTCCTCCTCCTCCTCCCTCAACGTAAACCCAAACTATGGGACACAGACCAATCTCCTCCACTTGTGCAAATCAGATTTCCTTTAGTTTAGTCCCCCAATCTTTAGACGCAAACCTAATCCTTAGTTTCTGGATCGTCTAATCAGAAGAATTAGACTAACGAGTCTCCTAGTCGTATGACACAGCCAAATTAATATAAACTGTGACGCTGTTTACCTTGTGTCAACAACAGTCTTTAAGAAAACGAAGGCGTGTTGACATCTCCGTTTATTCCCGTCACGGATGGTCCAGGATGCAGGCAAAACACACGCCATTTCCAGAAGAGAAATTAGAAGACCAGTGAATACGATCGGTACACCAGTACGCCTCCGGTCACCGACAACCCACTAAGCCAGTCCAAGCCACCTACCCTCATGTGATTCGCAGTCCTCAGAGTGCGCATGCGTTGCTTGAGGCCGGGAGTGTGAACCAGGGAGCTTGTTTCATTTGAATCTTTACAGTAATCATCAATTTTTCACACTTTAGCATTTGCCAAGAAACATAACTAAATAGCAAATCTCTCAAAAAATTATCACTTAGAGAAAAATATGATGAAAGAAATATATGGCATGAGTCTTACAGTGGATCTCACACGAATAATGATTCGAAATTTGAGGTATTGTCCCGAACCATTACTGGAACAACATGACGGCGATATAAGTTCGATGACGACTCTCGCTAGTCTTCGCAAAAGTTTTCAGTGATTTTTTTTTCTTTTTTTTTTAGAATCTGTTTTTGCGCATCGGTGTAGGTATTTGTAGGAATGTTGATGATCACAACTTTAATCCTGTGGGTAAGGTCGATGGATTTGTACCAGTAACGTAGCGCAAGTAAAGATTAGGCTGGGGAAAAAAATTAATTCATTTTTGTTTTCCTCTTGTGTCTAGATCCTCCGGTGTGATGTATAATCTTGATGAATGGTTGAGCATGAATCATGCATAATAACCATACATCATCACTACACTCCTCTGGATAATGACCAGGGAGGATGAGAATCATTATCCCTCATCACTCTACTCGTAATGAGATGCATGAGTGATGGGGGCGGGGGGGAGAATGGCGGTGGTGTGGAGGAGGAGGAGGAGGAGGAAGGGTTCTGGTCGCCCCCTCCTCCTCCTCCAGCCAGCAGCGTCCCTCTGAATCAAAGGAAGATGTTCCACTGACGTTGATAGTGTCATTATCGCAGTCTGCAACATGTGATACGTTTCCAATTGGTAATGGAATCTGCTTGCTTCATTCAGGGTCGTTGAGAGACTCTCTCTCCCGCTCTCTCTCTCTCTCTCTCTCTCTCTCTCTCTCTCTCTCTCTCTCTCTGGATGGTGAGCACCAGCCCTGGCAAACGCCTCCCTGTAGGTACTCGTAGGTAGATAAGTGGCTACATACGATATTCCCATCGTAGTTACTTCCTTGATTCACTGTTGCCTTAAATCACATCTGCGAAACATTACGTTTTCTCCCCTTTGTTTACTCAGGATCTTCCTACCTTCAACACTTTGCTACTCGCATATGTAAACACCATTTAGTTCCAGCACTGTAAACACTCTTTAGTTTCTACAAGATCCAGCACTTAGCAGCCTGGCTACAAGGTTCCCTTTGCGTGTACATACGTCAGTGTGGTGGGCCATATACATGTAGTGAGTGTGTGTATGGTCTTAGAATTACACTGAACACCTGAAGAACATGTTCTTATTTCTCCATCAGTGGTTATAGAAATGGCGTCCTCGACGGATCTAATACTTGAATACCCAAGAACAACAATAACATCTACATCAATAACATCTACATCAATAACATCTACAACAATAACATCAACATCAATAACATCTACAACAATAAACAAAATGCTACTGTATTCCAAACAGTAGCAGCTAAGTTTGCCAGCAGATATCTTAAGCTTAAACTTAGCTTGTGACTGTATAGGCTTATCGTTACAGTCCGAATACAACAGCATTTTTTTGTATAAAGATGAGCAAAATTAGTAAGTCTTCTTTATCATACAGAAGTACAGAAATGCATAATAACGAATGGCTATTACCGTACCTCGCCAGAATGCAGCAGGGGCCAACCTCGCCAACCACATCAAATGAATACCGACTAACCTTTAACATGAACGGCAATGTGTTGCAATACAGGATTATACTGTTGGAGGCCATCAAGAGGTAAACCAATTTGTTCACAACTCCGTAGTTGCCATCCACATGCTAACATATGTGTGTGTGTGTGTGTGTGTGTGTGTGTGTGTGTGTGTGTGTGTGTGTGTGTGTTCATGTTATAATCACATGTCTTCCTGTATACATTAGAACGCCTATTTTACCTGTGTAATTTGTCCTTGATGCAGGCTGTCCTCGTGTAGCCAGTGTTCGCTTTAGCCCGTCCGTGGTGTATCCTGTCCTTGATGTGAGTCTGTTCTCGCTCTAGCCCGTCCTTGAAGTAGTCTGTTCTTGATGTAGTTTGTTCTTGCTGTAGCCTGCCCTTCGTGTAGCCCGTTCTTGCTTTAGTTCGTCCTTGCTGTAGCCCTATTGCAGACTCTGAGGAAGTGTGGGTGAGGCTCTCAAGATTCTGAGGGAAGAATTATGACGATAACCCTAATCCCCCCCTCACTGTCTGAGATGAGAGGTAAATCTGTAGCCAGAGGCCAGAATAAACCGCTGTGGAAGGAGAGACCCATCCTTAATATCCAGTAATATTCATCTCGCCATCGCCGAGTAGGTATATGGAAGTCTTTACATAGTCTGCAGAAGTAAGAATAATCGTAAGATAGCGACTGGACTAGACCCACAATGCTGGAAAGACAGTGAAGAGGAGGAGCAGGTGACACAGACAAATGATGCCTTCTACCAGAATTTCACTATTTGATTTCCTCCATCTTATTTGTCCTCTTTTTCAGATCTCGTAAATTTCTCTTGACCTCCCTCTAAATGCTAATCTACTCCTCACCTTCACCCCACACTCCCTCCTTCTTCCTCATGTACTCCCCCAAGTTACCCCACATCCCTTGTTTCTTTCTCATGTACTCCTCCCAATCACCCACACCCTTTCCAGGTTTGTCATGCACTCCTTTCTGTCATCCACACTCCTTCCTTCTCTCTCGTGTACTCCTCCCAGTCATCCACACTTCTCCCTTCCCTCTCCCGTATTCCTCCCAGTTACCCACACTTCTTGCTTTCTCATGTACTCCTTCCAGTCACGCACATTACTTCCCAGCAGATGCTGTCCATATGGAGAAAGAAAAGATGGATAATTTAGAAAATTTGGTAAACCATCATTTTGTGGATTTGTTGGGTAAAGAAACATCCGAACACGAATGTTAGGTACCTGTTGTAGTTAGAAAATTTGCCTATGACGAGATTTTTGGGCCCATGTTAGTGTTATGCATATGGAGTATCTTGGACTTACATACACATGAAGTCGACCGATTTTATGATCGTAACATAATCTAACAATACTGAACGACAACCATCAATGATATATCGAAACAGTATTAACCAGTATTGAACGACTATCCATCAATAATTAAGCGGATATCAGTCATGGATAATAGTAAGAAGAAAAGGAAAATACATCATTGGAAGGTGCATATATTGTACAATTTTACAATCCCCCTAAAAGGGGATAGAAAATGTCAGTAAAACATCGCGGAGGATAAAGGATAGAATTCCATTACCTGCCGACAGTAACTCTATTAGAGATTTCACAAACCTCTTAGCCGACTGACCTGGAAATAATATCGTCTCTCAATTATTCATTTCCCGACACTGAATGGATTCCACCATTAGCTGGGGGATGAAAGGCTTGACGAAAAAATGAATATATAATTTTTCTTTTTTTCAGATCTCAAGAGAAACGAGTCCCATCAAGCTGGAGGAAGACTTGAAGGGTTCCAAAACCACACAGATGGATTTCGGGGTTTATGATTACCCGCGAAATATGATGACCTAAGGTAAGTGCTCCCAACATAACTGTTATCATTATTATCATTATTATCATTATTATCATTATTATTTTTATTATTATTATCATTATTATTATTATTATTATTATTATTATTATTATTATTATTATTATCATTATTATTATTATTATTATTATTATCATCACAATTATTATTGTTATCATTTTCATTATCATTATCATTATTATTATTATTATCATTAATCCTGGTCTTATGTGTGCAAAGTTCTAAGGAGATCTTCACGCACAGTTGGCAACACGTCACCACAAGACTGGACCCCGAGCAGTGTGTATAATACCTCCAGAGTATCTCTTGTTGTCCTGACCCAGAGGAAGGTGTCCGTCTTGTCAAATCCCCAGCAGATCAAGGACTCCCTTCCCCCAGCCCGTCCTAAGATGGCCACCTACTGCATCGTTTTCTTTTCCTGATTCGCGATGGCCTCTGGGTTTGTGCGCCTCTCTCGTTTTCTATTCTTATTTCCGGTTGTCCTCCTGTTTTCTCGTTTTCTTTTGCTGAATCGTGTGGTTATTCTTTGGTTCTCTCGTTCTTCTCTGTGATTAGTGGTTGTGTGTCGGTCCTTCTCTCTGTTTTCTCTCACTGTCAGGTACCTCCTGGTTCTACCGTTTTCTATGACAGGACGTAGCTGGCTTCCTGGGTGTTATGTAGTCCCGCTTGACTGACCCCCCCCTCCCCCCAGTCCCCAGCAGCCGATCACCTCCCCTCCACTCCTCTAGCCCGTTCCAGGCCCGTTCCAGGCCCGTTCCAGGCCCGTTCCAGGCTCGTTCCAGGCCCGTTCCAGGCCCGTTCCAGGCCGCAGACCGTTCGGTTGTCGAGTCTTCTTTGTGAACCATTGCCGTCCGGAATCGAGGCGGAAAGCGCGCCGAAGCAAACGATCTCCCTTTTCCCCCTTTCTGAGCGACGCCGACGACGACGCCGACGACGTCGCTGTAGCGACACACTCTCTTTAAACTACTATAGCCCATGTCAGACACACACAAACACACACACACACACACACACGAGTGTAACTTAACCGTTACACAAACGTGACAATTCAGGTCCATCAAGGGAGGTGTTACACGGGTCGTAACACGGTCGTGACCGTCGGAACATCTCCCAGAAAAATATACGAACCATTTTCATCCCAGGATGGACGACGCAAGAGGAAGCCGACTTTAATGTCTCACGTTACAGTCCTAGGACGACCATCGCCGCCTCACTCCCCTCGGGCGAGGAGAACTAACAGCGCACCCGGAACCATCCACCTCCCCCGAACGGCACACATAGTCAGCGACGGAAATCGTGGTGGAACAAACTTACTCCACCATGCCGACTCTCTTCATTGCTGGCCATTCACCATCAGAACACTTTACTTCTATTTCCCATTAAATTCACGAATATGAATAGCAACACAGTCACTCTTTTCCTCCCCAACGGCCACCACTCACTGTCATCACAGCAAAGACGCTTGGAAAATGAGGCGAAGAGAAGGGAGTGGGGGACGCATCCACCCCGTGTGTACGTCCATATCACACTAGTATGATCACTGCCTAAGACTTGGTATATGTCCTCGCGGAATGGCGTTTACTGCACTGGTAAACTGGTGTAATCCTTGCTCTTAGCACCTCTGAGATTGTCGAAGCAGAGGAAATAAAGCTGTAATACAGTGGCAAGGAAATATGCTCACGAAGTTTTATAACGGGATTGTATTTTTCTCTCTGTCTCGATGCTTCTATATTGTTGGTGAGTTCTGTCTCATTATTTTCCCTCTCCCCTCTCATCCCTCTTCACCGATGGTGCTTCCAAGTTATGAGGGGGAAAGGGAGTATGTTTTGAAGTGCGTTAGGTTGTGTCGGATGGTAGCTGAGTGTGTGTGTGTGTGTGTGTGTGTGTGTGTGTGTGTGTGTGTTGTGAATGGTGGTGGACAGGTATAAAGAGAAAAGCATATGTGTTTGTAGGTGTGTCGGAATGTGAGTAATACGTGTCACATATACGACAAAGAAGTGTACACCTTCAGGTGTCTTCAGATGTTGAGAATGATGGCGTGTGAGAAACATACTCCATTTTCTGCGGGGGAGGGGGGGGGGGGGACCGAACCGGAGATCACAAAAGCATCGAGAAAACGGGGAAGGGAATCCACTTTACTAATAATACTTACGTCTTCAACTGGAAGGAGTCAAGGTGGGTGGATGGGGATGGAGGGGGGGGGGGGGATATGCCGAACAGAGACAGATAAAGAGACAAGACGAGAGTGGAAGGTGAGGAGACGAGACTGGTATAGAAAAGGGACACTCCCCTCCTCCTCCTCCCCTGCCCCACTGACGAGGAGGCGCGGGCTGACGCCTGGAGCCCCATGTCCCATCCCACCTGCCTCTAGGACTCCCTTCTCCCTGCGTGTCTCCTGCTCTCCCTCTACCCTTGCATGCTTCTTGCCATCCCTGCATGCCTCTTACCCTACCATCCCCCTACCTGCTTCCTTCCACGTACCCCTAATCCAACCTTGCTATGCACTCGTACTGGCATCAAGCCATATTCCCCTCCTGCATCTCTCCTCACCTTTCCATGTCCCTCCCTTCCTCACCACTTGACATGCCCCTCCCTGCCTGCATCTCCCCATGTCTCCCTCCCTCTCTGGAAAAAAACTGGCGTCGACGAACTTAGCTAAGGACCAGTACGGAGGCTTGCGGTGTTTGGGTTTCCTTGGGCTCTTCCATCATGAGGAACAAGACCCAGAGGCAATCCTCGGACGTAGACAAACTCTGCTGGGACCTGCGGACGTCCTCCTGACGATGCAGTCATTATACAAACATCTTCCTTGAGGGAGCGAAGAAGCAGATGGTGATATGCACGACACAGGCTTACAGAGCCATTATGTCTTTCTTAACTTGGTTTGTGGGTTGGGATAAGGAAGGAAATACAGTCATATACTATATCAGAGAAACGAGATGTTTGCAAATACTGATACATTGTATTTTTCTCTCATACCAGTATGTGATCTACATGTGACTAACACAAGTAGCACAAGTGATCTATATGTGCCTTATATGTGATCTACATGTAACCTCCAAGTGACTTATGTGCGATCCGTGATCGACCTACATGCACACAAACACTGTTGAAATGAATGAATTACTGAGATGTTGTTAGAACTACTCAGACGCCTCGTCTATGAAGTCTTTTCTTATAAGAGATATCTAGACTCATTTTTGCGTTAGTGAACTTAGCTTTCAGTAAGTGGAGATGACGATTCCTTCATCAGTCCTTGTCCTCAAGTGTTTGTTTCTCACTTCCTGTAGATAATGAATCACGGGTGAGTGAAGCAGAGCCTTGCTTGGTCGTGTCTGACTCAGGTACTCCAGTGATGTGGTCTGATGCTAGGGAACGACCCCCCGCCCTCTCTCTATCTCTCTCTCTCTCTCTCTCCCACACACACCCACCCACCCACACACACACACACACACATGCACACACACTCACTCACTCCCCTCCCCCACTCCCTCCCGCTGCCAGTAAGATCCCAAGATCATGCTTTGGGCTATCATGTCCCAGGCGCCTTAGGAGGACTACAGTAACGTTTGGGATCGTTGAGGTTCGTGTGTCTCCCTCATTCTCGTCAGTACAGGGAGACGCGGTCGTGTTTATCACAGTGGGTCAGGTAGAGGGGCCGGTGCCGTCGTGATCAAGGCTCAAGGGTCGTACCATTGTGATCAGGGGTCGTACCATTGTGATCAAGGGTCGTACCATTGTGATCAAGGGTCGTACCATTGTGATCAAGGGTCGTACCATCATGCTCAAGGATCGTAACGTTGTGCTCAAGGGTCGTACCATTGTGATCAAGGGTCGTACCATTGTGATCAGGGGTCGTACCATTGTGATCAAGGGTCGTAACGTTGTGCTCAAGGCTCGTACCGTTATGCTCATGTTACTCACGTACAAAGATAACTGAACGTTAAGAATCGTGTATTGAGGGATTGATAAATGGTTATTGATACACTGATAACTGATCATAAAGGTAAAGTCAACTCCAAACATCATGTTTGATAATCTCGAGAATTATCTTTTCTTCATATCAGACAACACTTCATAAAATAGAAATTCCTAGGAATGGTTCAGATAAGGAGTTTTCTCGTTAAATTTACATTATCAATCATCGCAATGATTGTATTGAAAGCGTTATCGGCTCATCACCGCCCACGGATGTCTGCTTAAAACTGATCGCAGTCTGTGAAGCATTCGGATATATATATATATATATATATATATATATATATATATATATATATATATATATATATATATATATATATATATATATATATATACATATATATATATATATATATATATATATATATATATATATATATATATATATATATATATATATATATATATATATATGTATATATATATATATATATATATATATATATATATATATATATATATATATATATATATATATATATATATATATATATATATATATATATATATATATATATATATATATATATATATATATATATGCATATATATATATATATATATATATCTATAGAAGGCGGCTAAAAGGGGAGGGAGCGGGATGCTGGAAATCCTCCCCTCCCGTTTTACTTTTTCCAAAAGAAGAAACAGAGAAGGGGGCCAAGTGAGGATGTTCCCTCTGTGGCTCAGTCCTCTGTTCTGAACGCTACCTCGCTAACTCGGGAAATGGCGAATATGTATGATATATATATATATATATATATATATATATATATATATATATATATATATATATATATATATATATATATATCTTTCATACTATTCGCCGTTTCCCGCGTTAGCGAGGTAGCGTTAAGAACAGATGACTGGGCCTTTGAGGAAATATCCTCACTTGGCCCCCTTCTCTGTTTCTTCTTTTGGAAAAAGTAAAACGGGAGGGGAGGATTTCCAGCTCCCCGCTCCCTTCCCTTTCAGTCGCCTTCTACGACACGCAGGGAATACGTGGGAAGTATTCTTTCTCCCCTATCCCCAGGGATAATATATATATATATATATATATATATATATATATATATATATATATATATATATATATATATATATATATATATATATATATATATATATATATAAACCTACATTCACTTTTGACGTCATAGAAGCGGAAGATATTATCAAAAATTTGATACCATACCTAAAAAATAAAACTAATAGAAAAGGAATTTCTCCTGCCAGTTTGCCAGTGGGTAGTTGCGAGCAGAGGATGAGTCTTGTTATATCAGGCAGCTGATTCCATGAAGCAAATGATTAGATAAGAGAAAACAGACGAGGTAACGAGACACTTAGTTGAAGCCAGTCGGAACGCAGCTGTAGTCAGACATGGACGCCCCTACTGTTACCAGAGAAGGAGAGACCCCACTCAAACGTAAGATAATTGAAAATTATTTCTTGGATATTTCATCATTTTTTTTTATATCAGATAGTAGGACGTCTAGATGATGAGGGTAGTACGTGTAGATCATCACAAAACTGTCTCTTATATGGGTCACTATTCCCTTAAGTCATACTAATTCTTTTGTAATGATACATTAAAAAAAAAGGGAATGTTTAGGATACATTTTTTATGTTGAGGGATATATACAGTGGGATACAAAAGGAATGCAAACAACAACAGACAACTGGATCCTTACGAGGTTGTTTGTGACAGATGAAGACGTGTGAAGCACAAATGTCAATGTGGTGAGGGTACGAAAGCAAACACTTGGCTTAAGAAGACACACCTGTCAACTTTACCTGTAACTAAGGAGACACAAATGATATCATTTGTTGACGAAATTAATCGTTTGTCAGGTCCGTCCCTTCTTTAAGGTACCTATATAGGTGCTGCTTCCAGCTACTTCAGTTGGCAAATCATTCTATACGTCAACAATTTCTTTGAAGGAAAAGTACTTGGCTTCATTCCAATCCATTCGTTTTCCCACGAGTTTCGGTTGATTACAAAATGAATGAGATAAGAAAGGTGCTTCGACCGACAGTATGAAAACTTATGATCATTTTCTGTATCATTAGCGAATAACTTTATGACCTTCTCTTCTTCCAAGCTAAATAAGCTGAAGTCTTTAACCTAACTTTCATTATATTTGTTTCCCCATCTTGGTACTTCGCCGCTCTGCTCTATCCATTCCGTTTCCTTTTTTTTTCGATTACGGTAACCAAAACCAAACACATTATTCAAGGTGGGAACGCACCAGTGAACTATAGTGATTTATCCACCCTTTTTTTTTCTCCTGCGCTGCTTTTCTAGCTTTAGGTCACCAGAGAGTATGACAGCTAAGCGTCTCTCCTGATCTTCCTTTTGTGTGTCAGAGCAATTCATACTGTAAGTTGCCTTCACGTCCTCACTGCTGAGGTGAAAGATTTTCTCCTCTGCCACTTGTGAACCGGGTCGTCTATTAATCTATGGTTGTTGTCCTGCAGGTCTGTAGATTCAGCTTCTACTGCAGCATTATTTCCCGAACTTGACGATCGTGTGTGAATTCTAATATTCACAACGCTGTGAATTTTAATTCTCAGCATGTGTGGAAAAGAAAACTAGCCCCAAGACTGGTTCCTGTGGCACGCCACTTGTTACGTCTAACCCCTCCTGAGGTCTAGGGTCGGATGACGTCATCATCATCTGCATTATTTACATCACACTTGTCAATAGTATCATGCTGAGAGTCATTCATGAAGTCATTCATCATACGATATTATTAGTCTTATCTCGAATAATGATTTTCCATCATGAGTTTACCAACTGCCACTTTTCAGCCAGCTGGGTAACAACTTCTGGGAAGGAAATTATAACGAGTTTTGCTTATCGGTCTTTACATTGGCAAACTTCCAGTCGTCAGAACTTTCCTGCAGAAAATAACCTAATGGAAAGGGTAATTAGGGCTTGACTATCTTATTTTTAGCTTCTGTTCGTGGACAAAATATATTGGTGTCCTACCGTCTTATGTCTTCCATTCCATCAGATATTGACAGTGTACTTTGAGTTCGTATGTTGATATATTGTATAATGCTTTCCTCTCCTCGAAAGTGGAACTGAATTTGCGACAAGAGTTTTGCCTTCATTGGTATATAAAGATCGAAATAAATTGTCTAAGATCTTTTCATGGTCATTTTGGTGTCTTGAATTAAGGAACTGTTTTCCATCACCAGTGGACCAACTGACTGCTTGATAACACTTTTGCCTTTAACATAACTGTGAACTACTTTGGTCTTTCTTTCGCTATCATCATATCAATATGTCCTTCAAGTTCATGTTTACCCTGATGTATATACTTGTTTACCTTGATGTATATACTTGTTTACCTTGATGTATATGCTTATTTCCAATTCTTTTCCATGCAGATTTATATAACTTCGTGTCATATTGGCTGCTGTTCGTTTTTTCTTTTTTTTTTTTTTTGCTTCTCATTTGCTATCGTCACAGAAAACATACAGGATTGTCCTTCAAGGCACTACTTACTGTTTTGGCTTAAATCTGGAAAATACCTGTCTGCTACGCAGTGGCATATTTGTTTCCACTACTGCTTCGAATGTCTTACGTAAGCGTGTACATGTCCAAATCATTTCCGATGACAAAGTAATGTAATTCCTTTTTGATTGGCTTTATACGAATCATTTTGCCGTTACGATGCTCGTGTCCTCTTATGAATTCAAGATCATCGGTGCAAAATAATGACAGTTGTTCTAATTGCGTTTTTATGTAACAAGTTACAGGCATTAATTACGTGTTACAACAAAACGCTGAAGATAAGGTTTCACTGTGTGAATTTATATCCAGCTAATCCAATCCACGACTCCCAAACCGTTTCGTTCTCTGGTTATTATATCTAAGTCATTTGAATACTGTGTTGTGTCTAGTATTTCTGTGAACACTTCCGACGTTAGGATAGTGAACTGGATTACAAGGGCACCACATACGAGTGTTCAATGTGCTATCATCTTATCAAGTAAGTTCCTACCCCAACTTATCAGGCTTTGATACCATGACAAAGAATCGTGTGATGGGATACTTAATGCTCCTCTGTGTCTTTGCTATTATTTCACACTATGTGTATTTGACGCTATTCTACTTATATTGCAGTTCCACTTATGGGTTGCAGGATTCTGTTTCTGTGGGTTTTCACATGTTCTCCTCAGAGAGAGAGAGAGAGAGAGAGAGAGAGAGAGAGAGAGAGAGAGAGAGAGAGAGAGAGAGAGAGAGAGAGAGAGAGAGAGAGAGAGAGAGACCCCTGTGTGTGTGTGTGTGTGTGTGTGTGTGTGTGTGTGTGTGTGTGTGTGTACGAAAGTCAATACACTGAGCAGCAAGATTGTAAAAAAATCTTCTGCGAAACACGAGCAGCAATCACATCATCAACAAAGATAACACCAATAGAGATAACATCTGCTTCTCTACCCGGACAGACGAGCGAGCGGAAACAGCATTGGAATCCTCAAAACGCCTTCTTGATCTGATCAGAGATAAAGACTTGCCAACGATTCTCTTCCTCTCCATCAACCCGAATAAGGTAAGCAGCACTCAACCTTACCCTCAACCTTAGTAAGATGAGGCAACATACAAACGCTATAATAATCAAGAGCCAATAGATATCAAAGGTCTATTGTCTATCAATGTATAGACCAGAAGGTCCCAGGCAAGTGTTATGGCTTCTGGACAGTATGATTTTTTCTTTGTTTATTTAGACTCTTGAAGACATTTCTGTTTTGTGGATTTGAATTCTGTTGCTTTTTATCGTTGATGCATTACTACTACTATTACTCCTCACCAGCGGCACAGAAAGTTTTGTCTCGGTGGAATATATATAAAAGAAAAGAGACTTAAGTTATGAAATCAACTTGGATAGATAAAGATCAAAACCTAACCAAATGTCACACAAGATCCATGATTAACTTAGCCGATGATCAAACATTGTGTTGCAGTTTGTGGAGGAGGATGACAACATCGTCAGTGAAAACCCGGACTTTACGAGGAAGATATGCAGGTCGTTTGAGGTAAGTTAACGAGAGGCTAATGCATCTGGTCATCAACGTTCGGTGAGTGTTGCGTCCCACCTAGACTAGGCCTCACAGAAACATAACGTCTGAGAATCTCAAAAGACACAGTATTTTCCACGTTGCTAATCTTCATTTAGTTATGGTTGTTAGATATTTCAATGCCCTTACCTTTGTCGTTGTTTGCAACTTCATCTTCACGCATTCTCCGGGAAAGAGAACACCCATGCCAGTTTTTCCTCTGTCTCCCCTTGGTCTAGGTAATTGAAAGGTCTCTCTTCGAATATTGTCATTACACAAGCACTATGAACTATGATACGTGATTTGTCTTAACAGTGTAAATAATGTGGGACGAATCTCCCTGAAGAATACGTGGAAATCTACAGATCTTGAATAGGTAGCTACGTCTTGTATATCTTCCGTTATTCGTCAGTTTACACATTATTATTTCAATTCCAGAAAGCTCTCGTGTCTGGGTCTTACTCGCCCTTACGGGAGGAGGCGAAGCTTCGCATCATGAATCTTTTGGACAAGTGCAAGGAATTGACTTCGTCCAGGACTTCCATCACTTTGAGCAACAACTTCAACTCAAGCCGGGACAGCCTGAGCGAGGCAGAAGAGGAGATCCTGCAGTTCTCCGAAATCTTGAACATGTTCGGTCACCCGGTCCCACAGGCCATCAGCGAAACCTCGGAGAACATCATCTTTACGAGGAAGATTCCCGCCGTCACAGAGGACGGATATAAGCGCTGGAAGACCTACTTCGTCTACTCTGAGAACAAAGTTCTGATGAAGATCTGCAACAAGCTTACAGAAGAGGAAGTGCGCTATATGTACCAGTTCTTCCATAAGGAGACAAGTTCCTCTACCTTGGATTGCGACACAGATCAAGCTCTGAGTCAGGATGAAGACAGTGAGGACGGGGACGACTCATGTCTTCCCTCGAGGGACACGAAGACGAGGGTCATCATGCGCGTCAAATGCCAACTGAAACCGGAAATATTTTCTGGGAAACTGAAGGGCATGATTGAACTGAAGGACGTGGCATTCTACTACTTCGTTCTGGTACTGATGAAGGAACGTATTCAGACGCGACTCCACCTGCACACTCTCTATAGCATCTTCGACTCACTAAAAGAACTTGAGAAGGCCCAGCCTCGGATAGACGACATCCTGAGCCAGCTCGGTAGGTACCCTATCGCCTCCGACCCTCCCGGCCTCTGCATCATACTGACTATGGAAGAAGGCCGCGAAGGAGCAAGGGAAGACCGTAAGAATGTCAAGGAATTGTTTGGGTCACACTATAGGTATGACGTTGTCGAGAAGATTAACCCGACCAAGGAACAGATAGCGGACATCATAAGGGAAGTAGAGACATCAAGGAACAAATTCTATGACAGGTAAGTGCACGAACGTAGAGCAGACAAGTAAACCCCCTTGCCAGACCATCATACAACTTGGCATCCACCCTTCATGTAGTAAACAGAGGATGTACTGGCTCCAGATAACATGAATAGTGTCCATATTTCCATCGTATGTTGCTCTGAAATTCATAAGTTCATAGATTCAAAACTACGAAGTGTTTGCAGCTCAGATCACAGGCTGACGCTTTAACTTCATAATGGTAATTCGTAAAAATGTGACCTGCTTCATTGACCGACACTTCTTTTTTCCCTTAGCCTGGTAGTGTGGTTCATGTCACACGGCGACAAGAAACTCCTGAAGGTGAAAAATGGCGAGATCCATAAAAGACAGGAATTCATCCAGCCTTTTACAGAGATCGAGTGGTTCTTGAAGAAACCCAAACTATTTTTCATTCAGGCGTGTGCAACCAGACATAGATATTCAACAAGTCAAGCGACGTTTCAAAGTGAGTAGACTATCTATTAAGGACACTCAGAACTTCGAGTCATGTAACAAGGTTGGAGCTTTGCGCTCTCATACGTAATGATGGCTTTTATGTCAGCAGGCAGAGCGTCATGGTAAAACGCCACACATTGTCAAATATTTCCACTCTAATCCACATTAATCAGCAAATCATTTATCTATTCCGTGCACTATTAAGAACAGAGAATTTTCTTACATGAACAGCTAACTATCTTTTCAGAAAACATGGCAATACATTACTAGTAAAGTTTACTGGCCCAGAAGTAACTACTTCATAGCTATATATTCCTCCACATGCAAAAGCTAAAACTTCATATATGAAATATAAATGTCTTTGCACTATAGTCTATCAAGGCCCCATCCATAGCCTCACTGGTTTTGTCTCTAAAAACCCACACATTCCCTCCCTCTTGGAAGCATACCTTGGTGCAGTCAACACCCAAGAAAAGTAGAGACTGTTTCATCCCCTTTACCTATCGTCCCAGTGCTCACACTTCTGTTGTCTCCATAGCCTTTGAAACTCTTCTGAAGTCTCCCTTTCTCTCAGACACTTGGAATCTCATTCCCTTCTTCCCAATAGTCAGTATGGTTTTTACGGTTTCAGATGCCTTGCGATGCATCTTTTAAAGTCCTCCTCTCTCAGGGATTTTGATGAATTGATTTGGTTGGTGTTCGTCCAATCTATCGTGTTGGACACTAGATGTAAAATAGATTCATTATTACAAAATGTTCACGTTCCCCAACCTTCAACACCTCTTTTCTGTTCCCTGACTGATCAGATGTAGCTTGAAAAGGACGAACGATTGAACGCATGCCTCATTTCAGGTGCTCATAACGAATCATTGGGAAATGGAACAGACTCGCTCACCGATTTTGAACCGAACGCAGGTGACACGTGGAGGAGGGATTATGGTCATCGGACGAATGTCTGCGACATGAACCCCTTCGCTGACACCCTCGTCTGCTACGCCACAAAGTGGTATGAGAAAGCAACGAGAGAACGGAAAGGTAAGGCTTAGACTACCGTTAATACTGCTAATCAGTGAGGTAGCCCTCACTGAGGCGGGAAGGGTAACTGTGTATAAGAAACTATTATGATTATTATTATCATTATTATCATTATTATTATTATTATTATTATTATTATTATTATTATCATTATTATTATTATTATTATTATCATCATCATTATCATTATCATCATCAACATTCTTTATATTCTTTATATTTGTCTTTGACTAATAACATTGGTTCAGCTACTGGATAACCTTTTTTTCCCCTTTACTCTCCCTATATTACATAAAGTTGATATATATTTCTCTTGAGACTGTTTGCAGTCAAGGTGCTAAATTAACCCAACTATAAGCAAAGCTAACACTTTGATAATGATGAGTGGTCCCGTCTGTCATGTGTGTAGATGACGCTTCAAGAATGGCCGTTGGCTCATACCACAGAGTAACTGACCGACGCATCTTTGATTCTGCGAGAGGTCATGTTGTACCATCGTACATAACTCACATAATAATATCTTACTTGCCAGAAGCTCAGATCTTTTACCATAGGTTTCGAGTTGAGGTCGCAACTATGGGGAGACTGAAATATATACATAGCAGATCTTATGTCGATTATATGTTTGGCCCATCTGACTTGCAAACCACTTTCCCCTTCTGTCACAGCAGGATCCCTGTACGTGAACACTGTGCTTGATCAGCTGCAAAGGTTCGGTCACCTGGAGCCAATAGAGACTGTGCTGCACCGGGTACACTACAACACAAACACAGTTCAGTTGAGGAAGAAGAAGGAGGCAAAAGTGTGGAAGCAATCACCCTACTTTGAGTCTTCCCTCCAGAAAGCATTCCTCTTCCCAGAACCTCAGAGACTGAAGGTCTAAAACCAGATCATCAAGAGATGAGAGATTAAACTAAAGTCTCTCAACATCAGTAATTATGTACTTAAACAGAATGATAATTATCTTTTTGTCTGTAGTCACTATGGTTAAGTTTCTTTATCATTTCTATCCCTGTGAGTTATCAAACCATTTCTTGCGTTTTTTTTCCCCTGATGATTGATTCATATTTACTCGTACCTCCAAATTCACTTTAATTTAAACGAAAGGATGATTGGCAGTCTGAACTTTATACACTGGCTCTTTAATGTCTTGAATTACATGATAATTACTGACGCACGAGGTTGATGATAATCGATGTAATTTGTCTGAGATTTATCATAGATCTTTGGCAATGATAGTAATAGAGAAATCGAGTAATTATAGTAATTATAGCAATGATGAAGAAGATGATGAATAACAAAATGGGTAACTAGTTCTTGATGATAACTTTCATAATCACCAGACAAAAATAGAATTAGGATGTGCTTATGATGTTGATGGTTGGAAAGAAGGTGTAATTAGGATGTTGTTAATGATGGCTGACGTAAGTTTAGCGACAGGTTAATGCATTGGATTAAGGTCTATAATCAAGGTGTAAAGGTATAGCATTATAGTTTCTTATTGTGTGAATCTTATTGGCGTATCATTATCCTTATTTCTTTGTCGCAATTGAAGATATATACAAAATGATGATGACTGAGATGTGATGATAATGATAAAGTGAGGATGATATTAAGCTTATTAATGATTGTCATAGTACACAGACACGCACACACACACACACACACACACATGCTCTCTCTCTCTCTCTCTCTCTCTCTCTCTCTCTCTCTCTCTCTATTTCCGTATCAACCAAATTCATCTGGGTTTGGCTTCCCTGATATGTACATCATTAAGACGGAACGCTTAACGAGAGAGATCAGAGGGGTTGGGGGTCGTCTTGGAAGCGCACGACAACTTGTCTACAAGAAAGCAAGAAGGATCCAGTAGTTGACCCACACACAGTACTGGCGAGGCGAGACGAGATGAGAGGCAGAGCCAGGGTGTTAACACCAAGGCCTTGGTGATGTCATGATCCATACTGACAAGAGACACTCGAACCAGCTCCCATACTAAGATGAGACACTCCAACTACCTCATTGACGCTAGGTATCTGGCATCATCGATCCTCACGGGAGACACTGTGGTGAGTTTGAGGTTACGGTGAGACACACAACTTTTCCCCGGTCTTTCTTGGTCTGAGTGAGTTGGAGAGATGGCCTACCTTGAGGATGACCACTTTTGATACTGCGGGAGTTACTGCTTCAGTTGCAGACGCCCTACACGGAGGATGGCCACTGCTGCTGCTGCTACTGTAGGAGTTACTGGTACAGCTGCCTGCTCCAGCGGTTGAGCTGTGTGCAGGAGCCTCCCTACCCATTCCATGGAGTTATTACCCAAGCCATCAGCCAGAATGGGGATATACAACAGATGAGGCTGTGTGTGTGTGTGTGTGTGTGTGTGTGTGTGTGTGTGTGTGTGTGTGTGTGTGTGTGTGTTACCTGAAATATCTTGAATCATGAAATTCATTAACTGACTCAATTTTCAGTCATTATACCAAACGCCTGAGTCAGTCGGTCGTTTAACTTACTGGTTAAAATTTACTGGGCGTTTAATTACATTCCTGATTATCATGCGGTTCTTTATTTTCTCTCTCTTTACCAATTTCCTGGTCATTAGTGAGTTTGAGGATCGTATGAAGCTGCTTCCGTCGTGGCACTACTGCATGAGCCCAGGGCACCCTCCAGGGCACAGCTGTCTGTATACAGACCACGACCAACAAACATGTCTCTTACCAGTCTTCCCCTTGATACGTCAGCGTATGAGGGGAAGTGCTAACCAGGTTGTTAGGGGTTATAAAGGCATCAGAAAGCCGTAGATCAGCGCGGTCAAAGTCGATGGACGTACGAGAGCCCCCCAGAGAAAAACATGTCCACTTTTCACGTATCTCAGAAGACGGAAGTAATGTTAGTCGTTGATACGATGCGAAATACGACTCAAGTGTGTTGCTCAGCGTCTGTGTTGACGTTGTGTTGGTGTTGGTCATGTTAAACGGTTCGTTAACACATCTTTAGTTCTTTATTTAGGGGACTAAATTCAACGTCTCTTACTGAAGATCATCCAGTTGAAAAATGCCCCAGATGTTGTAGCGAGTTTATAGAACCAATAGCTATATAAGATATCCGTTAGCCATTTTATACACCCGGTAGCCACACAAACACACACACACACACACACACACACACACACACACACGTGTGTGTGTGTGTGTGTGTGTGTGTGTGTGTACATGAGATATAAGAGTTGTGAACATCAACATTTGGTAATTCCATCACACATGGGAGATCCGCAGTCCACACCCTGGCCTAGCCCTGTGCAGCTGGTGCAGAGGGCATGGCCTACATAGGGCAACTAGGGCTCGGTACTGAGGGCGGGCGGGGAGGGGGGGATATCTGTGCGTCAGGTGGACACTGCTAATGGAATTTGCCCAGCATAACTGGCTCAAAGCCGAGAGAGAGAGAGAGAGAGAGAGAGAGAGAGAGAGAGAGAGAGAGAGAGAGAGAGAGAGAGAGAGAGAGAGAGAGAGAGAGAGAGAGAGAGAGAGAGAGAGAGAGAGAGAGAGAGAGAGAGAGAGAGAGAGAGAGAGAGAGAGAGAGAGAGAGTTTCATTGACCCTCCCACTTTCTTTCGCTTTTCTTCTCAATAGGGGTGTTTAGAGGAGAGGCAGAAGAGGTGGGACAGTCTGAAATGGAAGAGAGAAGACTGAAATGTGTGGTGGTGTGTGGTGGTGTGTGGTGGTGTGGAGGGATTTTCTGGCAGCGTGTATTTGCTGCCTGATTCATACACTCCCCCAGCCCCGGCAGACTGGGGGCTGCGTATGTATTAGTGTTGTAAATCTATTTTCTTTGAAGAGATTTACTAAGTAAAGCAGAACGCTGTTCATTGTGTACATTGATGGATGACTGGAGCTTGTCCTGAATGCTTTGAGTAACTCTCTCTCTCTCTCTCTCTCTCTCTCTCTCTCTCTCTCTCTGTTCTGTTCTCTGGCGTTTCATCATCTAGCTGTTAGTTTTCTACGGCCGATCAAGACGAGAACAAATATATAAATGGAGTTCATAACGTTCAAAAATAGATTCACGTGTTACCGGACTCCGCCCACTCGAGGTGAAGAGTCACCGCTGGTGAGGCTATGTTACTGAAAGCACAGTCGCGTCAAAGATCTCCTCACTCCAAAGGAGTCTGCATTTCCCTGCTACTGCAAGTATAGGAGCCATGGACTGTAGGACCCTTCAGATATGAATTCTTATTGACACCAAGACTCTCTTATGGAATCAGGTCCTGGGGTAATCATGATTACATAAGGTGATGACAGATCCTGGGGGTAATCATGATTACATAACATGCTCAGGGAAACAGTGTGGAAGGGAAGGACCCACGTGACGGAGGGCAAGAGATTAACAAGAGAGGAAAAAGAAAAGATTTAAAAAAAAAAAGGAAAGGAGAGCTTAGCAATTAGTGAAGACTGGAGAGGACACAATCAGAATATGAGGTGCACTGACGAAGAAATGATGAAATCCCATTCTGATGCGAGTTTTACCTGGGATGTAAACCTGGAATTAGTATATCACAAAAGCCCTTTTTCAGAGGCAGGTTATACCAAACAGCCAAAACGTTATAACGAACTAGATTGGTACGAAGAGTAAAAATCTGCATGTTCAAATGAAAGGAAAATGTAAATCCGCTTAAGAGCGAAAACACAGTCGCTACATCACTGGTCTTCTCTCTACTACCGACGTATCTTTCCACCTACGACAACAGACACTAAAGACGGACGTATCTTTCTACGTACGACGACACACACTAAAGACGGACGTATCTTTCTACGTACGACGACACACACTAAAGACGGACGTATCTTTCTACGTACGACGACACACACTAAAGACGTTTCCACGAGACACAACCAACTCATACGACTTCTGAACTGGCATTTACCCTCGTCTTGATCGTAACATACAAGAATTCCTCTTGTGATCTTCACAAACATTTCATAGAACCCTCAAGTCCTGTTTCCTTCGTTGCAGTCGTGGTGTTGACACATGCATTCATCCTTGTCCTCCACATCCTTCACCAGTATAGCTTCTTGACCTGGGGTCTGTACGACCCACTGCGATGCCAGACATTACATGACATCTATGTACAACCTCCTTCCCTTAATCAAGACACCTGTTCCATGAAGGCGTTTGCTTCCTGGGATCATTAAAATCGTCGTACCACGTCCCTTCCAGGTGGGAAAGCTTACCGAAGGATGAAACATAGATCGTCCTCGATTTGCTTATTGGTCGTCTTGATATCCGGCGAGTTATACCTTCATATGCTCTCGAAATATTGTTATTAGCTTCTGTGATGTCTGACAGGAGAATGGCACAAGTAGCAACTCCATTATATGGTTTCATTCTATTCTTAAATCTACGTAATCTTTAACACTAACCTGGAGGTGTGAGGAGGTAAGGAACGAGTTTTCACTAATCAGTGAAATGGGTAAAGGAGAACAGCCCAGGAATATTGTAGTGCTTAACGTGTACATACCGTTTGATATGACACATTCGGGATCACTGTACGTGGGTGTAGCCTTGGATTTGGTCTCGATGAAGACCTCTGTCTGTGCCTGGCGACGTTGATCTGGTCTCGATGAGGATCTCTGTACGTGGCTGGAGCCTTGACTTGACCTCGATTAGGACTTCTATCCGTGACAGGACACGTTGTTCTTCCCCTCATTTGGAATACCCAATGGCACAGACCCTACCACAAGCGCCCACATTCGTCAGTCTTCAGCTGTCTGGCCCATGTGGAATATGAACACAGGTCATTATCGCCATTTCAGGTGACAAGCGCTTGAGTGCTAATCCATGTACCCAATCTGGAGTGCCAGAATTGATAATAATGTCGTCCACAATAGAAAATGGGCCTTTATGACGTCAATAACCACAAATACCAGGTTTGTCTATAGATATAATTCCTCTTTAAAATAATTATCATCAAAGAGAAAACACGTAATCCTGCTTCATCCTAACAGGTATTAACAGCTCATTACTAAAGGTATTCCTATCTCATGAATCAATAAACTGGCAACTGAAAGACGTGGTCCCACTAACACGACCCTCACCACTCTCGGGTCACAACAAAACAACCCTCGACCATTACAGGTCAGTGAGCACTACGACCTAGGTCCTCTCAGGGATGTCACTCACTAGGGATATCTCTCACTAGGGCTGGCACTCTCCTGGGATGGTACTCACCAACTGTTACTCTTACTAGTGGTACCACTCACCTGGGGTACCACTCACCTGGGGTACCACTCACCTGGGGTACCACTCACCTGGGGTACCACTCACCAGGGGATACCACTCACCTGGGTTACCACAACTGAAGGATCCAGTTCTCACGTAGCCTGGATGAGACCCGATCTTCACCAAATGTCACCCAGGTCATCCCTCGCTCTATGGTAAGTTTGGCTTTACTCATTAAATATTACACTGGCGGGACGCTGGGCCGAGCCTGGTCCTGTGTGTGTGTGTGTGTGTATGTGTGTGTGTGTGTGTGTGTGTGTGTGTGTGTGTGTGTGTGTGTGTAGGGCAACAAGTTCTCTACAGCAGGTTTAAATTGTCAGCTGAATTATTAATGTTCGACAACGTCAGTAGGCGTTCATAAGGAAGGATGGCGTGGTCACTGACGCTCGCTAGAGAGAGAGAGAGAGAGAGAGAGAGAGAGAGAGAGAGAGAGAGAGAGAGAGAGAGAGAGAGAGAGAGAGAGAGAGAGAGAGCTGGGTATGGAGTGGCCTAGCTTACAGGTACCTCCTGGTGAAAGATAATCCACCAAGCTCGTCTTTAACGGCCCTTCCTCGTCGAATTCCACCTCAGGTCCTGGTTCTGGGGGAACACAAAACCACCGGCTCGTTTCCTCCCTCACTCTAACTCAAGTCTTGGCTTCTGGGGTGAAACAAGCTCCCCATTTCGTTACCTCCCCTCTCCGTAGCTCACGTCCTGGGGAGACACATGACCTCAGTTCCTTCCCTCCACTCACCCCAGCTCAATTCCTGGCGCTTGGGGAGACATAGGACCTCAGTTCCTCCCCCTTCCCCTCACCCAGCATGTAAGGGAAGGACGATCTGCCAATACAATCCAGATGACTTGCGCCCAGACCTTGAGCTCCCTGGGTTCGACTCCTGTTGTGTCGGGTATGTGGTGCGTTACCTCCTGGACCTGGTGTCTCTGAGGATCTGTGGCCAGCGAAGCGTCCTGAAGCGGTCTGCCACGACCCAACCAGAAGGTAAATCCAGTACGTAAAGATCATTCAGGACTGAGGGCCAACTTGGACAGAGAATGATATGGTAATGTCAGACGTCAGCGAAGTGTACGGTGAAGACTGGAAAGTCCTAGGCATTACCTGGAAGCCGCAAGCTGGAATCCAGCTCTTCGCTTTGAAAAGCACTTGTCTGGAGAGAGAGAGAGAGAGAGATAGAGATAGAGAGAGAGAGAGAGAGAGAGAGAGAGAGAGAGAGAGAGAGAGAGAGAGAGAGAGAGAGAGAGAGAGAGAGAGAGAGAGAGAGAGAGAGAGAGAGAGAGAGAGAGAGAGAGAGAATTTTACTGCTTCGGGAGTCGCCGATGTTTCGCCACGTTGAGCTCGGTGTTGGGGGCAGGTGTGGTAGCCAGTCTGTCAACCCACCATCGACCAGTCATTCACTCAGCCAGTCAACCAACTAGCCAACCATCAAACCAATCAACGAAGGTGGTCAACTGGCCAACTAACCACTTCGTCAACCAGAATTCAGCAAGATAGCCACAAACTCATACAATGACACACACACCTTATCTAAAACTAGTAATTATCATGACCTCCCTCCCAGTTCTATATACCTTCTCTCTCTCTCTCTCTCTCTCTCTCTCTCTCTCTCTCTCTCTCTCTCTCTCTCTCTCTCTCTCAATGAGTCTGAGACTGACGCCTCTTCTGGGGCCGCAAGATCCCGTGGTGCTTCAGTCTACCTCCTCATCCCACTTCATCGAGCCGCTGGCTAGAGGAGGTTGTGATGGTGAGGACGATGCACGGGTCACGTTGCTGCTCACTGGACGACGGGGCGAATTTGTGTCTTCAGTGAGGAAAAGATTCCATTTGCCTCCCAAGTTCCTCCATTCCATCGTACACAAACAGTTATATGATTCATATGTCCGTGATTCACCTCCATGGTTTGTATGCCTGTGATTCACCTCCATGGTTTGTATGCTGTGATTCACCTCCGTGGTTTGTATGCCTGTGATTCACCTCCATGGTTTGTATGCTGTGATTCACCTCCATGGTTTGTAAGCCTGTGATTCACCTCCATGGTTTGTATGCCTGTGATTCACCTCCATGGTTTGTATGCTGTGATTCACCTCCATGGTTTGTATGCTGTGATTCACATCCATCAACTTTCTACACGCTAAATAATTCTGCTCGTTTTCCATGGGTTCGTCACACATCAAAAACAAAATCCAGTAAACCTACATATGTATTTGAATACCAATAGAATCTATTTAACATTTGGGTAGGGGTCATCATACTGACCTTTCAGAGAATCTATTCGTCCAGCCACATGTCATGGCCAAGCACGCCTCTGCTGTTGACTTTCCCCCCTCACCCATCAGGGTCACGTTGATGCATAGATAGACTCCCTCATCTCTCTCATTTCTGTGGCCCTGCGTGGAGACGATGGTTTTCGGGGAAGAAGAGACACCGCGTTGAAGCTTGGATGAGGAAGGAAACTCGAAGTAGAAGGAAGATGGTGGAGATAAAGGCGAGGAGAGATAAGAATGAGGGATGGAAAGGGCGAGTTAAGGAAGGATGTTTAGGATGGGAGGAAGGAGAGATGTGTGATCGAAAGAGAAATCGAGAGACACTGATAAATAAAGGGAAGAGCGTCTTGGAAATCAGGATGAGAGCAGAAAAGAAATACAAATGGAGACGACACAGAAAAGGGATGCAAGAGAAGGAAGGAATGGACAAGAGATATGGATGAGAAGACACAAAAGGAAGGGAGAGACATGAAGAGAACGAGAAAAAGTGAGACAGATTCACTTACTTATTCGTAGGTGTTTGTCCTCTGTGTCTTTATAGAGAAGCTTAGCACTGATCTGCTCTACGTAATCCGGTAGACCTAATAAGTTTCGTCCAACTTTTAGTTCATAAAATGTTTGACCTTTAAATGGCTAAGTGGCTGGTTGGTAGGCCTCTGGTTGATTGACTCGCTGGCTGAGTGGCTGGATGATGAGTTTACTATTTGGCTGGTTGACAGGCAGGCTGGTTGACCAGTTGAGTGAGACTGGACGACGATGAGTTGACAGACTGGTTACCATCGCCGCCACAACACTAAGCTCAACGTGGACAAAAACACCTGGACTGTACCTAAGCATCAACCTCCCTCCTCACCTGCCAAGCCAGGATCTTAACTGGGGTGAGGGAGGAAATGAACTGAGGTCTTGCGTCTCCCCAGGAGCCAGGAGCTGAGCTGGGGTCGAGAAGAACAAGAACCTGGGGAACTCATGTCTCTTCAAGACCCAGGAAATAAGCTGGGGCGCGGTGGGGTATGAACTAGACAGGAGCTTCCCCAGGAGCTGGGGATCGACGAAATAAAGTTCATTAAAGACGAGCTGGGGGATCATCCTTCACCAGGAGGTGACTCTCTCTCTCTCTCTCTCTCTCTCTCTCTCTCTCTCTCTCTCTCTCTCTCTCTCTCTCTCTCTCTCTCTCTCTCTCTCTCTCTCTCTCTCTCTCTCTCACTCTCTCTAGCGAGCGTCAGTGACCACGCCATCCTTCCTTATGAACGCCTACTAACGTTATCGAACATAAATAATTCAGCTGTCAATTTGAACTTGCGGTAGAGAACTTGTTGCCCTACACACACACATACACACACACACACACACACACACACACACACAGGACCAGGCTCGGCCCAGCGTCCCGCCAGTGTAATATTTAATGAGTAAAGCCAAACTTACCATAGAGCGAGGGATGACCTGGGTGACATTTGGTGAAGATCGGGTCTCATCCAGGCTACGTGAGAACTGGATCCTTCAGTTGTGGTAACCCAGGTGAGTGGTACCCCAGGTGAGTGGTACCCCCTGGTGAGTGGTACCCCAGGTGAGTGGTATCCCCTGGTGAGTGGTACCCTAGGTGAGTGGTACCCCAGGTGAGTGGTACCCCAGGTGAGTGGTACCCCAGGTGAGTGGTACCCCAGGTGAGTGGTACCCCCTGGTGAGTGGTATCCCCTGGTGAGTGGTATCCCAGGTGAGTGGAACCCCAGGTGAGTGGTACCCCAGGTGAGTGGTACCCCAGGTGAGTGGTACCCCAGGTGAGTGGTACCACTAGTGAGAGTAACAGTTGGTGAGTACCATCCCAGGAGAGTGCCAGCCCTAGTGAGAGATATCCCTAGTGAGTGGCATCCCTGAGAGGACCGAGGTCGTAGTGCTCACTGACCTGTAATGGTCGAGGGTTGTTTTGTTGTGACCCGAGAGTGGTGAGGGTCGTGTTAGTGGGACCACGTCTTTCAGTTGCCAGTTTATTGATTCATGAGATAGGAATACCTTTAGTAATGAGCTGTTAATGCCTGTTAGGATGAAGCAGGATTACGTGTTTTCTCTTTGATGATAATTATTTCAAAGAGGAATTATATCTATAGACAAACCTGGTATTTGTGGTTATTGACGTCATAAAGGCCCATTTTCTATTGTGGACGACATTATTATCAATTCTGGCACTCCAGATTGGGTACATGGATTAGCACTCAAGCGCTTGTCACCTGAAATGGCGATAATGACCTGTGTTCATATTCCACATGGGCCAGACAGCTGAAGACTGACGAATGTGGGCGCTTGTGGTAGGGTCTGTGCCATTGGGTATTCGAACCTAACACTAGACATAGAGGGAGGTTGATTATAAGTCTCACATTTCTCCAAAACTATAATGATTTTCAGGAAAGTTGATCACGCTCAGGTTGGTCACACACACACACACACCTGTATCCAGCCCTTGGCCAATAGATCTCAGACCCAGACGTGTCCCAGGATGCGAGTATAAGTAATAGACCACAAGTGAAACTCCAGTAGAACCCTCTGCTCACAGGTGTTTGCTGCAAGACTCACACTGGCTACAAGCGTTCCATGTAGTTACAGCCCTCACTGACTTGTGGGTTATAGTGTATGTCTATGCTGCTGCCTGATGCCTCAAGGCTGCTGAGTGATGCCTCAAACCTGGTGAACAATGCCTCATACCCGTTTACTGATGCCTCTTGGATAATAATGATTCAGTGAAGAGTTTTTCTTCCCAGAAAGGAACGCTGAGCATCGCTGGGAGGACCTGTATCTATCGATCGACTCAGCCACAATGAGGGAAGAATGACGAACCAACCAGGTTGACTCTGAACTGACTGCCTGGTCCGGGACTCGAACATGGGTCCTCGTGATTCATAGATAGTGTCACTAACCTCATCATGAGGCGATGAAGGGGTAAAAGTCATTCTGAGAGATTGTATATAGCAGTTTTTGAAGGGAATCTCCTGGAGACCGAAGGTTATCTTGCAGTAGGTGATCTAGACTACGTCGATCGTGCCATAAGGCAGACCTTCACGAGCTTATGAAGTTCGTGAGGCAACTTTACGGTAGACTCGGGCCATAAAGATGCTAATGTGTTACTGAGCTCGTGGGGGCAGAGATCCAAGAGCAGCTGAGTGTGACACCCGCCCTAGGCATCGCGCTCCCCCCCGACCTCTTCCTCATAGTCTGATATTGGCTGCTGGCTCACCAGTCAGGAGAGCTCCCCTCACCCCTCCTGCTGTGTGGAGAAGTTGAGGATAAACGGCGAGGTCAAGCCGGAGGCTGGAGCCAGAGGCATCATTACTGGCGAGGTTCAGGACTACCCGGTCATAGCACAGTGGTAAGCCTATGCCTCATGCTCATGTTGTGAACGCTCACGGGGCTCCTCACGGGGGCAAAAGACGCCCAAATACCCCAATGCATAAAGAAGACAATGGGGCTAGAATGAGGGTCGAGACTAACGAGGAAATTGGTTACGCTGCGCAACGAGACAGACAAAGAAAGTCGTCGCCTCTGTGATCTTGACGCAGATTGAGGAACATGTGGTGTGGACGGGGTCGTCCTCCTGTGTATATATACAGGAGAACAGTGAGTGAAGAAAGCCAAGCACTTCCCACTCACTCCTGAGCAACGACTTGACTTTCATAACAATTCGTTACTGTTTTAAGAATGGCGTTTGCTTCCTTGCACATTTAGTTACTTTAGAGAAAATCTTCTGTCTCTATCTTCACAGACATGTTGTTGATAGTGTCAATGGGCCAATTCTCTTTCTTTTTTTGTATATCTAAGGTTGTGTGAAGACCTTGGTGTCTGATGGTATACTAAATATCTTGTCAACATATACGCATGTATAATCTGCATAATCGCCACAGCTAAGTATTGTATAGCTTCACAGTGCTTCTATAACAACATGGTCTACCCCTCCTAATATGGTATTTCATATTTTGATCTATCGTGCAATATTTTCTAATTAGTTTGAGGATGGCTGTGTCGTATGATTAATTGGCCAACCGGTCGTAAATTTCACAAACGTAAACGCGTCCCTCTCGACGTAGCTGGAATATAAGTAATGTTGACAAAAGTGTAAATATTTGCCTGACAGTCCAATTCCTCGTTCCACAGTGTAGCAGAGGCCACACATACAACGAGTGTAATACACTTGTGCATCCTCGCACAAGACCTTTGAGGTGAAGCTAATCCTATTACGGAGTTACAATTTCTGAATACACCGGTGCAGATGTCCAGGATGCGACCGCCTCTGATTTAAATTACTTCAGTGAGTTTCCGACACCACCACACGATCCCTCCACAGTTGCTGTCTAGATTCACTCCTTATCGCGTGTAAATTACGTATCATATTAAAGGGACTTTTAACAATAGATTCTAAATTACAACAGAAGATGACTTACACGAGTAGATAAGTGGAAATCAAGTTATGACTGAAGGGTATTTATCTATATATTGCGATGCAGTTGACATGTAGAAAACGAACGCGCTCCGAGCCTTTGGTATCGGAACGAGAGATGAATAATGTAAGGTTGGCATCCTGGGCGACCAGGAATGAATATTCTGGTCGCCGTCGGAGCCTCGCTGGATGCGCAGTCTCGGCTAAAAGTCCAGGGACTCTGTCTGAAGTCCAGAGAGTACCCGATACGCACCTAGTCGAGGAACCATCGAGCGTTTTGTCTCAAGTGTCGAGACACAGTGGTTCGGTATTGCTTCACTCGGGTTGCATAGGATAGAGCGAATTGGATCGGTGTGGTATACGCGGGACGACGTGCTGTCAGTAGACTGAACCAGGATGTAAGAAGCTACCGGGATTGAAACCACGGAAAGGAGGTCTGTTGGGCCTGGTTGTGGATAGCTGGCTGTGGTGTGGGGGCATTATTCACGACAGCTAGAAAATGGATGTGAGCGAATGAGGCCTTTTCTTCGTCATTTACCAGCACTAACTCGCTATCTCTGGAAACGGCGAAGTACATGCTGAACACCTGCATCAAAATCATTTGCGTGTTGATATAATGAAGCAAGTTATGTATTCAGGATGTGACTGAAATTATCTGATTAAAACTACCGAGAAAAGCTCCTAGGTAAAATGTCATGATTAATAGGACACTTTATCTCACATTATCATGGAAGATTCTGGCCTGTACGTCTTAGTAGGCGCAGGCAGAATAAAATGTTATAATGACTTTCAGCAGTAATTACAACCTCCGTTTAATATGCAAATGTATTCTGCATCGTCGGCTGAGCATCATTGAAGGTGTTTGGTTGTGATGGTTGACGTCTAGCTTCTCCTGCCAGCGAACCAAAGGTGGACTGTGTGTGTGTGTGTGTGTGTGTGTGTGTGTGTGCGTGAGTGAGCAGTTTCCAGATATGATCATCCTATCTAAACTGGAATGGTTTCCAGCTTGTTACAGTAAAAAAGAAGATAAAAAGTCTTGCGTTTTTTTCATGTGTTACAATGCTACTGTGTACTAATGTCTCACCTTCAGCTAAAACATGGAAAACAAATACTGTTGGTAGTCAGTTCTCAGGTGTAGACAAACGACCTAATGAAGATAATGATCGTCAGTTATTCTTAGATTTGGTCGATCCGTGCCGGTAAACCCGACTGATTGATTGTGCTTGCCAGTCTGCATACCTGTGTACCTTATGTATGTAAACCTACCTGTAGACTACCCCAGATACGAGTGAACTCATACTGCATTCTAAATGAAGACAGATATGTATCATTCTCTCAAGAGCCATGTATGATTCACATGGAGGATCCATTTCCTCCAGAGAGAGTACCTACTCCACGTCCCCCCTTACACATATAAGATACACATTCACGTATCGCTGTATCTAGTATGATTCTGAACATGAGATGATCTGTGTATCACCTTACAGTGTGTCTCACTCACCTTGTCATCCCATGGGGAGCCGCACACTCACGTATCATTCGCTGGAGAGATACGTGTCCACGTATCATTCTACGGAGACATGGGTGCTACACAGACCCTTCCTATCAATTCGTGATTCGCGCTGTCAGTCTCGCTCTGCGCTGGAAAAATATAAAAACAATTTGAACTGTCAGCTCGCAGTCATTCCACTAGCCAGGATCCATAAGCCCCACTGGTGTTTCAGGATTCAGTAGCACACTTCACCAGTGTTCTGGAACCCAGTGATACATTTCACCAGTGTTCCAGGATCCAGTCACACTCGTTACTAGTGTTCTAGGACTCAGTAACATGCCTCACCAGTGTTCCAGGTTCCATGAACACGCTTCACAAGTGTTCCAGAACCTAACAGCATACCATTGTTGCAGAAGCCTATACTATAAGCCTCGTCAGTCCTCCAGGATCCAGGGACACACTTCACTAGTGCACCAGGACCCAGTAGCTCAAACACCATACCAGTGTTCCTGGAACCAGTAACACGCTTTACCAGAGTTCCAGGATCGAGTAACACAAGCCTCGCCAAATGTTCCAGGGTCCAGTCACACAAAGTCTCGTTAATGTTATGCTGAGTTATGGAAAATCAGTTACCACTCCCTCCTCTCTCTCTCTCTCTCTCTCTCTCTCTCTCTCTCTCTCTCTCTCTCTCTCTCTCTCTCTCTCTCTCTCTCTCTCTCTCTCTCTCTCTCTCTCTCTCTCACAGGGGACGCATCGCATCAATATACAATACCACAAGTCAGCAACAGTTACGTACTGATGATGGGAAAAAAGCATGAAGAAAGCACGGGGTGCCTGGAAAAGTTTTAATGGGCAAAGTTGGTCACGCTGAGAATTGCGATGGATTGCCATGAAAGCCCCGGGTTCTCGCTGACGGTAACATTATGAAATATGAGAATGACTGATATCTGATTCCAGTGATGTTGATATCATAGATGTGGAGGACCTCAAAATGTAAGCCTTCTCTTTGAGAGAAATGGGTGGAAGATTAAGTCAAAGTGTGGTAGACTGATCGTTGACTTTGTAGCTTCGACAGCATCCGTCAAGGCTTCGACAGCATCCACCAAGGCTTCGACAGCATCCACCAAGGCTTCGACAACATCCACCAAGGCTTCGACAGCATCCACCAAGGCTTCGACAACATCCACCAAGGCTTCGACAACATCCACCAAGGCTTCGACAACATCCACCAAGGCTTCGACAACATCCACCAAGGCTTCGACAACATCCACCAAGGCTTCGACAGCATCCACCAAGGCTTCGACAACATCCACCAAGGCTTCGACAACATCCACCAAGGCTTCGACAACATCCACCAAGGCTTCGACAGCATCCGTCAAGCAAATAGATTATGATTATGAATGACCATTGAAAAGATTGTAAAAAGAATCCTAAATATACAACAGGATACATTCATGTATTAACCTACACATATATAAAAAAGATATATATATGTATATATATATATCTTTTTTATCTTAATCTTTTTTTTCAATATTCAGTTTGCATGTATATGTATCCGCACAGTCATGTGATCTATATGAATAAGAGAGAGAGAGAGAGAGAGAGAGAGAGAGAGAGAGAGAGAGAGAGAGAGAGAGAGAGAGAGAGAGAGAGAGAGAGAGAGATCACATGGGTGAAATTTATGGGTCATTAAGTGGTGTTCCATCCTTAGTGAAAGCTTATGCTCCCTACCTTACTGCTTCATCTACAGATGGTCGAAGTTCTTGGTGAGAATAATGGAGTCTGGTCTTAACAACTTTGTTAGTGTAGGGTAATGTAGTCTACAAGACCCTTGATGTGGTGGGAGGGTAATGTAGTCTACAAGACCCTTGATGTGGTGGGAGGGTAATGTAGTCTACAAGACCCTTGATGTGGCAAGACAGTGCTGTCCCAGGAACCTTAATCCGTCACACTGCAGATTGCAAGCATTTCGTGACGTCACGTAGCAGATTGCAAGCATTTTTTGACGTCATATAACTGAGAAACTCGGGCCGACATCGGTGGCCAGATTTTAATCTCATTCTCCACCTTGGGTTCATTTTACTGTTTCCACGCCATTTAACGCCGACCATAAACGCAACGGTTCCTTTGGATAATCTTATTATGCTCCACATTTCCCTCGACGTTGACTGGGCGGAAAACTCACAGCTGAAGGAACGTGTGTGTGTGTGTGTGTGTGTGTGTGTGTGTGTGTGTGTGTGTGTGTGTGTGTGTGTGTGTGTGTGTGTGTGTGTGTGTGTTCACTGCTTGTCTGAGGGACTCATTTTGTGATGTAGTCATTCTTGTGTTGAGAAAAAGTCTCTCTCTCTCTCTCTCTCTCTCTCTCTCTCTCTCTCTCTATATATATATATATATATATATATATATATATATATATATTCATTTATCTATATATCTATTGACTGTTACGTCAGGTACCTATCTATATTGACCAGCCCAACGTAAGGATGAACAGCTTGGTTGACTGTGGAACCTCTGCCCCGTCTAGGAATCGAACCATCTTGCATATCCACCTTATCCTCCACAGCCACGCAAGCATATCGTGTAGGACCGTCAACCACCATCCTAACCCTGGCATACACATAACAGCTACAGGATTCCCGCACTTAAGTTTCCACCACCCATTTCCCCCCACCCCCCATTTTCTTTTGCTTTTCTTTTTTTTTAGTGTGGGTGTGTGGGCGGGTGGTGGGTGGGTCACGACGCTGGACTCAGAGTGATCATAAATTCCCCCTATCACCAGCAGACACGCTCACCGCTAACGCTAATGGTTTATAGACGTGAACTTTATTTTTTTTTTTCTCTCCCCGAACTGTGACTTTGCACGATAGTGGCGGTAGTGTGAGGCACAGCACAGCGTGGTCTGCCTGGTGGTCTGTGATGAAGTGGTTGGTGGTCTCTGATGAAGTGGCTGATGGTCTCTGATCAAGTGGCTGATGGTCTCTGATGAAGTGGCTAGTGGTCTCTGATGAAGTGGTTGGTGGTCTCTGGTGAAGTGGTTGGTGGTCTCTGGTGAAGTGGCTGGTGGTCTCTGGTGAACTGGTTGGTGGTCTATTTTGAAGAGTCAGTGGTCCGTGCTGGACGGTAGGGACCTGTGACCCTCGCATCCTAGGGCAACATCATGACCTTCAGAAAATAAAGAGAATTATGAAAGAAAATAAACAGGATTGTAACTTCAAAGGATATTGGAGGTAGAAACGTATCAGAAAATATAAAGGTATTCACCTTAAGCCAAGGAGAGTGTATTAATTATAACTATGATTCACCTACTAAATTAGAATTTCTAATAAATATGTATATATATATATATATACATATATATATATATATATATATATATATATATATATATATATATATATATATATATATATATATATATATGGGGATAGGGGACAAAGAATACTTCCCACGTATTCCCTGCGTGTCGTAAAAGGCGACTAAAAGGGGAGGGAGCGGGGGGCTGGAAATCCTCCCCTCTCGTTTTTTTTTTCCAAAAGAAGGAACAGAGAATTGGGCCAGGTGAGGGTATTCCCTCAAAGGCCCAGTCCTCTGTTCTTAACGCTACCTCGCTAATGCGGGAAATGGCGAACAGTTTGAAAGAAAGAAGAAAGAAAATATATATATATATATATATATATATATATATATATATATATATATATATATATATATATATATATATAGATAGATAGATAGATAGATAGATAGATAGATATCCTAGTCTGAGCCAGTTAACTTGAAGTATATTCACAAAATAGATATCTTAATTACGATATTCTAACATAGAGGAATCTTTCAGTCTTGTATCCAGTGGGTCAAAAAAGGAAAACCTGTTACTTCTATAACACTTGACTGTTGTGGAATCTAAGCCACTTCAACGTCTCTAGACGCCATTATACGCAAGGTAGAGGCGACTCCTACTGACGTACATATACGCATCGAGTTTGGTGCCTGTATTTAAAGATCCGTGAATATAACGAGCCGAACTGATGACCAATGGGCGTGCACCACATCAATTAAGGACCATACATAATTACACTACATCCGGGAGCTTACAATTGAGGCATTATACCGCATAATGAGCTGGTGAACCATCGACATTAATCACCACATTCTAGGTATCATACATGGTATTCATACATGATATTCATACATGTTATTCATACATGATATTCATACATCATATACATACATGATATTCATGCAATACTCGGAAGATAAGATATCAGCGATTCAACAGAGTAAGTAAGGAAGCCTCATCTAATACTCTCACCATATGTCCATGACGCCAGAAACTGTGGCTGCTTCCCATGGTTTCTGTCAGGAGACCAACCATACGAGGATTGACCGTTATGCTCTTCTTTCCCCGAATGGTAGAAGAGTGGAATTCTCTTTCCATCCTTTTGTCTTTCCCTCTTCCTATAACCTTGAAAGGTCAGGTTTTAAACACCTACAGAGCGTTTCTTTCTTTCTAATCCATTTCTTATCGCCTGGGATGGTCTTGACTGGGGCACTTTTTACCCGTGCCACGTTGGCTACAGTGGAAATATGCTCAGTTCACCCTTCCCCCGCCCCCCGTATAGCATCCTCTGTAACTTTACTTTCCTTAAGCCGGGCAACTTCAGAGCGGTCATTGCACATCCTGCTTGTTCCTGTACCCCATCTTCTTTACATGAGTGTTTGCAACAGCTTAAATAGAATGACGCTTTAACTTCATCATCAGCCAACAGTAAAGAGGCTTTACTATAAGGACAAGATTTATTGAGAGGTTATTCTATCAGTAAAGTAGAATTTTATGCTAAAAAGGGCAGCCATAATGTCTTTTTCCTCTCGTAAAAATGTTTTTTTTTTGAATTTTTTCGCCTAAGAATTTACTTTCGTTGATCAACTGTAAGAAACGAATTATGTTAATGAGTGTGTGAGGAGGTACGGAAATAACAATGAGGTTACCCTGCTGTTTATGAGGAGGCACAGTGAAATAACTAGGGGTGCCTTACTGTGATTTACGAGATATAGTGAAATATCTCTGAGGTTACCTTACTGTGTGTGTGTGTGTGTGTCAGTGTGTGTGTGTGTGTGTGTGTGTGTGTGTGTGTGTGTGTGTGTGTGTGTGTGTGTGTGTGTGTTTCAAGAGGCGTAACCCCACAGGAACGATTTCTTCCTTGAAATACGACCCCAACACCTCCCTACACACAAAGGCCAGAATACCATTAGAATTAATTACCTTGTGAATCCGGGTTGATTACATTTCTGTGGAAAGTCATATCCACTGAGATGAAAAAAATGGTTGTATCTGGCTTCATTTAGTGGTCGTAAAGTTACTAATGGCATTACCCTTAACACAAGGTGCCCGACAGTCGAGATCCAGGCCAAAGTACCCAAGGGTCGTACCGTCGTGGTTGAGGGTCGTACCGTCATGTGCAAGGGTCGCATCGTCGTGTGCAAGTGTCGTACCATCATGCGCAAGGGTCGCACCGTCGTGTGCAAGGGTCGCACCGTCGTGTTTGAGAATCGTACCGTTGTGTTAGGGTCGTTCGGTCGTACACAAGGGTCGTACCCTTGTGTTCACATAGGTCGTACCGTCGTGTCTAAGGGTCGTACTATCGTACAGTAGTGCTTAAAGGTCGTACCGTCGTGTTCAAGGGGCTATGGGTCACCTTGAAAGTGTCTGTCTATAGTGACTACAAGTATAGTTACTTCCCTCCTCACCTTTATTGTGGCCTCACACAACCACACTCACAACCTTTGTGTGACCTCATGAATAGCCCGAGAGGTCTCTCTCTCTCTCTCTCTCTCTCTCTCTCTCTCTCTCTCTCTCTCTCTCTCTCTCTCTCTCTCTCTCTCTCTCTCTCTCTCTCTCTCTCACCTCCTGACCTCACAACACACCACAATTACCACCACTACTCCGGATAATGACACCCACCACCACATTCGTGACCACCTCTATTAAGGCTTCCTCTGCTCAAGTATGATTTCGATGACTCCTCCTCCCCCTTCACTCCCCAGAAGAAGGTCTGCTTTTGTTGCGGGTTTCGATGACCTTAGTGAACGCGTGTTCATCTTTCCCTTCCTCCCGTTCCTGGAGGTGCGTGTGTTGCCAGCGTCTCCGACGACGTAATTCAGATTTAAAGTCTTCGGGCAAGACTGAGTCATAGTTGCTCAACAGTTGAATGAGAGGAGTGTCGGTGTGTGCCAGAAGTGGACGGGAACCACCTGGGGGAGCTGCTCAGGTCGTCATGACCTTCTCCTCCTCTTCCTCCCTCTCCTCCTCCTCCTCCTGTTTCTCTTCCTCCTCTTCTTTCTCGTTATTTTTCTCTTCCTCCTCTTCCTCCTCCTCTTCTTTCTCCTTCTTCTTTTCCTCCTCCTCTTCTTTCTCCTTCTTCTCCTTCTCCTCCTCTTCCTTCTCCTGTCTTTCTTACCTCATCTGCACTTGCAGTCAGATCAGAAGAAAATGTTAAAGTGCATTTCTTCTAAGAGGTGTAAAGCAAGTCCGTGCCTCGTGTGGTTCGAAAGCAAATGCAATGTTTCGTGTGGCTCATAAAAGGATTTGGTTGTGAGAGCTTGTATGTTGTGATGTGATAGTAGATTTCTGTAGTCTTGATGCGTTGTAGAGTGGAAGGATCTTTGGAAAAGTGGATAATGATCATTGTACAGATGGTCGCCTACTTCTGGATTGGTCGCCTACTTCTACATGATTATGATAGTGTTTACACAGCCTTGTGTATGTGTGTGTGTGTGTGTGTGTGTGTGTGTGTGTGTGTGTGTGTGTGTGTGTGTAATCAAACAAGAAAACCATGCAAGACTGAATCCAAGACTACGAAAGCATCTTCAACTCTCACAAATGATCGTCACAATGTCTACCTCAGTCTACAAGCAATGGACGATGATGACACAGAAGTACGAAAGTGTTTACAGCCGCAGATAATAATGATAGGACAGGTACCTACATTGTTTACGGCAAATGTACGATAGTACTTCATAAGTACAAAAACCTCGACATCTGTTTTTACTGAGCTTAATACAGATGCACACAGATGTCCACGACATTTATGTAGTAAGAGCACAGGTGCAATCGCGCCCCTACAAGAACACAGCTTAACGAACACAGACGTAGAAAGGAAAAATGCCTTTTTCCCACCAGTACAACAGAAAATGTGATCACGGCTGACGCTGTAGAATTAACAGTTATAGAAATATCAGTCTGTTTTTACAAACGGAAATGGCGGACCAGTTGCATAAATGCATAAGCAATTTTGTTGCATTAATACACTTCAACAAACACATCTGTGCTGATGGATATATGACCCATTTGCACACACATGGAAAACAACATCATCTACGATGATAGATAAAACTCTGGCCATCAATCATCAATAGATGGTGAGGTAGACGTATACATATCTCTATGATAGAGCTTAATGGAGAAATGTTAGTCAGTATACATTTACATTGATGTATGACGATGATACATACCAGAAAGCGTTACATCAGTAATATATGTCGATGAAATATATATATATATATATATACATATATGTAGATTTGTCACTGCAGAAATATATAACGATTATATATATGAATATATATCCTAACCTGAGCTAGGTATTCATTATAGATGAACAGCTGGGTTGACTGTGGGCCGACTGCCGCAACCATGTCTGGCAAGTTCACATCAACACAATCGTATTCCAATTTGGATACGTCTGTTTTCCAACGCTCTGCACAGAGCCGGTTATGTACGAGGCTAAAAGCTCACGTCTCGTTGGAACACTCAGGTCTTTACGTCTGCAAAACCACAAGAAAACAGGAGGTGCACACAGTCCTGGAGCTGACGAACTCCATCGCAAAGTCACCGTTCCTTTGTGAGAGAGAGAGATGTACCAACCAACATCTCATTACTGAAGAGTAAATACACTGCATTAAGAAAATGAGCTTGAGATTAGACATTGTTTACGTAGCAGATGAAAATCTCAATTTTCAAGTGGTGCTACAATTCCTAGTGATTCTTCTATGTTGAGTTAGAAAAAAAAAGTTTAGAAAATATGGCAGAAGGAACGAGAATTACTTACGTCTCATTTACACCTCTGTACATTTAGGTCAGTGATGGGATACGTCATTGTCCTCATGTCCTGTAAAAAAAAAAATATGTAAGACAAGCTCTTTCTGGATGCTGTACATGTGTACTGTGCCTGCAGGCGAAGGTGAGGGCAGAGGGTGATCATTCTCGTACACTATTCCTTTTCCGAATGGAAAGTTTAGCTAAAATGTAGTTATTTCCTACTGAAGTCTTCAAAAATTGGGTAATGAAATGTCTCAAATTCGTTTGCATAAATTGGCTTGCTATCCCAATTAACCCTCTGCAAAATGGGCTTGATATCCTAATCAACTTTCCATAAGTGGGTTTGAGATCCCATCTAACCTTGGTCCCAACTATTATACATTATATCTTATTTTCATTTGCCGGAAGGAGGTCTCATGATAATGTAATGAACTAATTTGTGAAGTAATTCGCTTGATCCAAATGATTATCTACAGTCGTTTTGATGAAGAAGGACTGTCTGTTCCTTTGTCATTCTCGACTGAGTCTAATTGCTTTTGAATATTATTTCATCTATATCGTCTCTGAAACTGTTGATGTGTCCCTTTTATAAGTCTCTCTCTAAGACCTTTTCCCCTCATCCTCTACCTCTGAAACTAACTTATCCACGTCTGCACGTAAAACTTATCCACGTCTGCACGTAAAACTTATCCACGTCTGCACGTAAAACTTATCCACGTCTGCACGTAGAACTTGTCCATCTGCACGTAAAAAAGCAATTCAAATCAGAATCAACACCAACCTCAAACAACTTTCCTACTATATCTCCACCTAATATAAATAATGCCTTCTTTCCCCAGCTTGCTCGATCACTGGGTCGGTGATCCATAACATTCTATTTCCACCCAAGGTCGTCTATGAACCAAGAAGAACTTGCAGCTCTTCTTGGAAATGGATTAATACTTAATATATCTTAAAAAACTGGACCAAATACGTCTTGTGACCTGTGGAAATGATTGTATGTTGTCGAGGTCTATCCATTAGAAGTCACAATCAAGTGTGGGCAGAGTGTCGTCCTGTAACATAACAATGTTACCCGAGCGATTTTGGGTAAGACTCAGTGACGTTACGGTTTTAATTAACTTCCTGATGAAAAATGGACAGCGCTTACCAACACGACGGCTACCACCAACTCCTGGGTACGCAAACCTGAACTACAGCCATTGTTATTCTAGTGTTGGAGGCCTTTTCAACAACACAAGAAGACGTCCTTATCAACTCCCAATTCCAACAGAAACCTACGAACCTGCTCACCAGACACATAACCTTAGACTCGAAGTTACCAAATTCTCACGTCTATAGGCCCCACAGTCACACGTGGTCACGTGCGTTATATCCACCTGGGGGAGGAGGAGGAGGAGGAGGAGGAGGAGGGGGAGGAGGAGGAAGAGGAGGAGGAGGTTCCTAACGTGTTAACAGGGCGTCCTCCATCTGCTCTGGTGTCTCCTCCACTAGTGGGAGACCATCTTGAATTACGTCTAGTAATGTGGAGACGAGCCCGAAGACTTTGATTTACTGAGATTATCAACACTGGCCAGACGAGTTTCTCCTGTGTTTTAACATCCTCAAAGCGCTCCACTACCTCTCCAGCTGACTTACCCATGAAACTTCAGGGAGGTGTTGTCCCCTGAGCTGGCCAAATCCCTCGGTTCCCTCACTGGTAAGGGCTTCCCTCCATCACTCAAAATGACCCATTGACTGCAAGACTTCACCTATCTCCCCAGTGCCTGGGTCGCCAAGCTCATTGCCATCTCCCCGATCCCCTGCTTACTTTATGGAGTCCTGTATCTTTCTGGGGCTAACAGTGCAAACGCCAGAGATTTGTCAATAGTTTGGTGATATGAGGACCTTCTCTACCACTCACTTTTTCTTTTTTTCATCAACAGCTCCGTGATTCTATTCTTCGTAACCTAAGGAGACGCAAGACCTTGTGACCTTCATTGATTCTACCAAAGTGTTCGACCAAGTCGGCCATAACCTGATTATCTACAGAGCCATCGACATTGTCATCCTGTGGGGAAGTCTGATTCTCTGGCTTGCAGACTTCCTCACTCAAACTGTTGTCAGACTTCTGCATTCCTTTGAGGGGCCATCTCCACATTCCGGCCCCTCACTTATGGCGTCTACCACGTCGCCGAGTTAGGACCCTTGCACTTCATTATCATAATCGATGCCTAAATTGATACTCCTTCGTTATGGAAGTATGTTGACGGCTCCACCATCGGCGTCAGAGTTGACAACACAGCTCCCCAGACCTCGTAATAACCCCAGAGACCAACAACCATCACCTAACAACGACACCATCAACCAAAACCAAGAACGTAAGTGTTGTACATCAGTCACGCTTCTGTCTTCCTCCCACACCCCCACACTCTCACCGGGCCCCTAGCTCTCTCTCTCTCTCTCTCTCTCTCTCTCTCTCTCTCTCTCTCTCTCTCTCTCTCTCTCTCTCTCTCTCTCTCTCTCTCTCTCTCTCAGCTGCTCAGTTCACTGAGATTCATGACATCATTCTGGACGATAAACTGGGCTGAAAGGAACACGTCAGCACCAACCATGAGATTCTCCTGCTATCAACCATCTCTATATTCTTTCGTACATACAAGACACAGGATTCACCTACGCCTGAAGTCAAGAACGTCTACTTAACTTTAATTCTTCCCAAATTCACCTTTGCTTCCCCTGCCTGGTCCTCTCCTCCTGGTCGACCATACGGCAGAGGGTATTGGAAAAGATGCAGGAAAAGCCATCCAATGTTACTACTCATCAGTCCTTCTTACACCAACTATGAAAAGGTGTTAAGCGCTCTGGTCCTCCCAGTATTCTCCAAGCATCATTTGACAGTTAGACATTAGACAGTTCATGAAGAAGCTACTTCTCCATTCTCGCCACCGTCACATCCTGCAATCAGAGATCCCTCGTCCCCAAGGTGCATTTCAACACCATAACTCCGTCGAGCCCATTCAGATTCGTAGAGACCGTAGCAGAAACAGCCCCATTTCCAACTATTGTGAGCATCATAAACAGTCTACAGTGCTTATATAAAGGCTCGCTATTTGACAGTCTCTCTCTCTCTCTCTCTCTCTCTCTCTCTCTCTCTCTCTCTCTCTCTCTTTGTTATAACCCCATCATCCATGATGTGCGCATTCGCTCTATATTTTCACCCATTGCCAGCAGTTTACTCAATAAAGCATTAGTCTATATTATTGTTATTATCATTACTGCACACACACACACACACACACACACACACACACACACACACACACACACACACACACACACACACACACACACACACACACACAGGCATTTGAGAGACACCAATGCATGGGGGACATAACCACAATTTCACTTTGTTAGCTGGCCCATCACTGATATGGTTCTCTCATAAAAAACACGAATTTATACCAGCTCGGGGAAATTGTTTCCCAGGATTAATTAACAGTCAATTACAACTCGTGTTGGGGGCAGCGAATCACAGCTTTGCCCTGGGAATAAAAATTTTCTCCCATGATCAGACAGCAAATAACATTGGAGCGAAAAGACACAAACAAATGAGCATCAAGGGAATTTCTTTTTTTCTAAACGATTGGAATCTATTTTTTTTCCTTTTAAGTACCGAGTTTTATGTTCAATTTGTGTGGTGTTTGAAATGGATTCAGCAGGAAGAGATCGTGTTTACATTTGGCCTCCACGTAACCAGAGCAAGTTAAAACACGATGTTATCACAACCTTGACCAACAACTGAACCACGAGTATAAGGCTGGCTTTACCACGAAACTGTTGAATATTCAGGACTCTACACCTCCCCTACACTGCCCAGGTATGCAGAGAGAGAGAGAGAGAGAGAGAGAGAGAGAGAGAGAGAGAGAGAGAGAGAGAGAGAGAGAGAGAGAGAGAGAGAGAGAGAGAGAATCCTGCTGATTCTTACCTCGCTACATCTCGGGGAATAATATCTTAGTTGACACAGATAATTTTGTCCTATGAACAATATCAATATATATCTCTGTATGTCTATCTGTCTACCTGCACACACACACACACACACACGCACACACAATGTAAACAACAGAATAATTCATACAATATGCAGATAAACACAGAGATCAAATGGGTGCCATGTTGACCATATCTCCAGAAACACTGGAATGAGACAGCGCGCGTACACGGGAATTGTACAACAACAAGAGGTCTGACCTGACCTCTGGTTTCGAAAGCCTTAACCTGAGGGAAGGTTGACACAGCTGACCATGTAAACATTGTCGGCCATGTTAGTCCCGTAGTGAGAGTAATTGTTATCTTTGACTGATGATTCGTCCCTGAGGGAGCCAATTTGTCCCCATTATTCCAGCGTTCCTCTGGCCAGGTCAGACCTGCCTTATACGTTACTGCTGAAGAATATGACTTTTCTTTAACCCTCTATCATCTGAAAATATGAATCAACTGCGAAAGTGTTTCAGTCTTTGTGCTTCATTTCTCCTGTGCATGTAGAGTGCTACTGTCGAAAGGCAATGGGGACGAAAGTGAGTATTCACAAATTACAAAGGTGCAAGTTTGTTGGGCGTGCCAGGTAAGCTGTAAGGGAGAGTTGTGATGGACAGTTCAGTAGCATGCACAGAAGCATGCGCAGACGATCGTGTCTCACACCCTCAAACTACACCACATTATCTTCCTTTTACTCACATTTAATCTCAGTATTTTTCTTTCACACTATCCCAAAATATTGACACTGACAGTTTATTGATTTTTGTTTTGTTCTCAAGTCTGCCACTAGAACCGCGTCATCTGCATACTGAAGCTGACTTACCTCCAGTTCTTCTCCTCAACCCTTGACGTACTGTCGACCCTCGCTGAACGATCTTTACATTTGACTCCCTCACAGCCCACGTCCAATGAACAGATCAAACGGCCATGGTGACATAGTAGTTCTTTGATGCAAACCTACCCTCACAGGGAGCCACTTACCTTCTTCCTCACCTCCTCACACACATACCTCACTCCTCCAAGTAAAGGAAGACACGGTACTGTCAACACTATAAAACACCTTCTTCAGATCCATACAGGCCACGTACAAACTACCTCCTCTTTCTCCTCGTATATCTCATCCTAAACACCTGGCTACACACCCTCTACTTCCCCAAACAAATGCTCAGTGCTGGCTGTACCGTCTTAGTCACCACTATTCAACATACCTTACAAGGTATATCTAACAGAGTCACACATCCGTAATTATGACATTTACTTTTTTTCCTTCATTGCCCCAACACAAGAGTACAAGTTACGTACATTCTGTCAGTCCCCAGACATCTCGCCTTGTGCCATACAAACGTCAAACAGCCAGGGTAACCCTTTACCAATACTAGTATCCTCTCTTGATAAGTTTGACTGCAATCACAACCATCCTTGTGGCTTATAACCACACTTCCTCCTGTACAAAGAGACATCCAACAACAGCATCTCTTATAATCATACCATTCGCCATGACTCTCGTCCAGTTCCTCTCTCTCTCTCTCTCTCTCTCTCTCTCTCTCTCTCTCTCTCTCTCTCTCTCTCTCTCTCTCTCTCTCTCTCTCTCTCTCTCTCTCTCTCTCTCTCTCTCTCTCACACACACACCAAAAGTCCTGCACAAAATTGATGCTTAACGACAAAACACTTACATCCCCCCCTCTCCCTTCCCCCACTCCACCCCCCCCCCCACTTGCAATGTTATCCGCTGGTACATCTTTCTCTCCCATTACGCTAATTGCATGTTATCGACAGCGAGTTACGATATGAACTATGCAAATGTCATTAATTCAATTGGGAGTCGAGCAACATTTTTGAAAACAATCCACATTTTCTTTTCCAAACCCAGTCTTATAATAACTATGATCAAGGACCACTTTGCCATCATGAAATTGAATTGTCATTTTTTTTTTTTGTCTTCTTTTCTTTTCTTACCTTAGAATTTTAGGGAAACATAGAGAAACTATCATGGCCCTTATGACAGTCATGGAAAGCTGAGGGAGTTGAGGTCAGATCGCAACCTAACCCCGTGTTAGTGCAGGACACGCAGCTGTTAATGGTTCTGTGGACGTGAAGTTGATGACTATCAAAACAGGAGTTAATGGTGGTTCTGATGTGGACCTTTGTCAAACTAGGGAATTCAATCCCACGTCTGTCTTGAGTGTATACGTTGAAGTTATATCAAAGTTAAAAAAATCAATGACCTCTGACCTTCCACAATGCAATAGGAGAATTGAATATGGTATCTAGTGAATGCCTTGGTCATAGAAGACCATATATCCCAGATTTCATTTCGATGGTTCATCAGGAAAGATAGGATCCTCTCTTACGTATGTTGATAAGAAAGATTGAGAAAGATAAAGAAAGCAGATAAGAATAACATAATTCACTTTCTACAAGCCATATACGACCAATGGGTCTCATACCTGGCCTTATGAATGCACAGATTTTAGTGCAAGACACACACACCCACACACAACACCACAACTGTTGGTCAGTTCATTTGTCTGCATCGCAACGCAGTCCTGTTTGAAAAGCCTTGACTCAAACCTCGTGCACGGGTTGATCTGATCCTTCGCCAGCTTTGTTATAAGTTTGAGGTGGAAAGGTCAAAGTGTAAGGCCATGGGACTCGTTAGTTTCACTAGGTGTTGGTGGGCATCTCCAAGTGAGCAGTGTAAACACGTATGAAAAGCTACACAGTACGAACTCTGGGAGGAGTGAGAAGACACACACACACACACACACACACACACACACACACACACACACACACACACACACACACACACACACAAACAACAGAGAATTAAAGACCCAAATAAGGAATCACACAGACACACACGGAGCAAAACAATGAACCATGGGGGCCACTCCATCTCATAACCAAATCGATGGCTGACATCAACTCCCTCATATGCCCCTCACGGACGAGCCTCACATTCCTCATGAGTGAGTCTATCTCCCCAGACGAAGGGATTAGGGAAGTTAGTGACAAGTTATGTCATACTGTGTGGCAACTTCTTGAGTTCAGAAGGAAAAGTTTGAGATATTATTTCCCAGAGCTACACTCACGACCCCCCAACCTCGAAGTCAGAGTTAGCGAGTCTGCAGTCTGTCTCCACGCCTGAAGGTCTGGACCGGAAAGCTTTATCAGACTAAGATATACATATATATATATATATATATATATATATATATATATATATATATATATATATATATATGTATATATATATATATATATATATATATATATATATATATATATATATATATATATATATATATATATATATATATATATATATATATATATATATATACATATATATGAGAGAGAGAGAGAGAGAGAGAGAGAGAGAGAGAGAGAGAGAGAGAGAGAGAGAGAGAGAGAGAGAGAGAGAGAGAGAGAGAGAGAGAGGTGCAGCTAAGGAACCGATAAGGAGATGATCTACAGCGAAATGATAATAACCAAGATCATGAATGATGCTAATGTTTGCCTCGAGGTGGAAAGCGAATCTGCATAGAGTGAAAGATAAAGAGAAGAGAAATAGTACAGTACGTGGAATCAAGACTTATAGAATCATGGTTCAGTTCTGAGCCTTAGAGGAGAATCTGGCTTGGCTCTTATGTCTGGAAGTGTTCTCTTTACCTAAGTTGATTTGCTTTTAGCTTTGCCTGAAGAATGCTCGAGTCACGCTTCGAGTTTTCGTTTTCCTCCTCGTAATTCATGCTTGATGAATGCAAGGCTTTCAGGAGTCAGGCAATGAAAAAGATAATCTGGAAGCAATCCATCTAAGGATGAAGGTTATTCATCCTGTAGGAGTCTTTGTGAATAACAGGAGGACGTGGAAGCAGACGAGTAAGTTGAGACATGTGCAGGTTAATCCCCTGCTGAATATACTAACAGGTAGATAGACAGACATAAAGGAAAAGAAATGTGACTGTTATATTTCTCACTTGTGTCTCCTCGGATGATGTGATTATTACACGAAAGTGCACTTGGGAACTAGTCGTGTTTCGTTTTCCCCGTGGACTCATAGGAATATATATATATATATATATATATATATATATATATCCCTGGGGATAGGGGATTAAGAGTACTTCCCACGTATTCCCTGCGTGTCGTAGAAGGCGACTAAAAGGGGAGGGAGCGGGGGGCTGGAAATCCTCCCCTCTCGGTTTTTTTTTTTTAATTTTCCAAAAGAAGGAACAGAGAATTGGGCCAGGTGAGGGTATTCCCTCAACGCTACCTCGATAATGCGGGAAATGGCGAATAGTTTGAAAGAAAAGAAAGAAATATATATATATATATATATATGAGCTTGATATTCTAAATATCATCTGCCTGCTGCAGGCGCTCCTTTCTCAGCTATTCCTGTTAGACTCGTTTGATATTTCATGCTGAACCACAGAGGTATTGAAGCGTCTGCTCTGCACAATATGTAGATAGCAGATACACCAGTTCAGTGAGCATATGTTTTAAGACCATTACACGATTCACTCACCAACTAAACGATTCAGAGAAGACAATTATACGATCAAAGTCACCATTTATACGATTTAGTCAACAATTATACGATTCAGAGTCACTAACCATACGATTCAGAGTCAACAATTATAGGATTCAGTCACCAATTATGTGATTCAGAGTCACCAATTATAGGATTCAGAGTCACCAGTTATACGATTCACAGAAGACAAGAGAAACGTGAACACAAGTTTATATCCAGACTGCGACGGAAGACAAGGGCTTCTCCGAGTTTATAGCTGGAGGCTGATGAATTTTTACGGTGGAGGACGAAAGCGTTCCATGTTCTGGTCGAGGGTATGTAGGTTGTCACGAAGATTTCTCGTTAACTTCTTGGTGACAAGCATCCCTCCGTTGCCTGGGAGTAGCACCTCTCTCTCTCTCTCTCTCTCTCTCTCTCTCTCTCTCTCTCTCTCTCTCTCTCTCTCTCTCTCTCTCTCTCTCTCTCTCTCTCTCTCTCTCCACATATATGTATATATATATCTATTTCTGTATCTACCTCTCTATCTCTATCTCTCTTTCCCTCCTGCGGTCACAGAACGCTTAAAATTCTACACATGAATAATGCAGCCAGTGAGTGAAGTGAAGGAAAAAAATAATAGTAATAATAATAGGACTGCAGATTTGTGTCGCAGTATTCTGTTGGTTCTTTCGAAATGGATCCATTTGTCTGTCTGACGACAAGTAGAAGTCTCTTTGTGTGGACGTGTCTGGCTTTAAGTAGAATGGGGGCGAGTGGCAGAGAGAGGAGAGAGAGAGAGAGAGAGAGAGAGAGAGAGAGAGAGAGAGAGAGAGAGAGAGAGAGAGAGAGAGAGAGAGAGAGAGAGAGAGAGAGAGAGAGAGAGGTGGGGGTGGTAGGGAAAGAGACATGTCTCTATATACAGAAAGAGAAAAGGTGAAGTGGAATGAAAAGTGGGAAAAAGGGGGAAAAGTAACAGGACACGGGAAGGGAGAGAGAGAGAGAGAGAGAGAGAGAGAGAGAGAGAGAGAGAGAGAGAGAGAGAGAGAGAGAGAGAGAGAGAGAGAGAGAGAGAGAGAGAGAGAGAGAGAGAGAGAGAGAGAACAAGGGGGTCAAGAGGTGTAAGGAGAGAGGGTTCGCAGAGGGGACTGCACCGAGATCACCCACTGTCCACCACGATTGAAGTGGAAATGTAAACAAAAATCTTTTTCTTCCCCAGGACAGTTCTCGCCTCGACGCGTCCCTCAACAGCTCTCGGGCCGAGGAGACGGAAATCTCGGCCACTTTAATGGGGAAAACCTCCGTAAAGACTTTGAAGAAACGAGCATTTATCGTTTTTGTCCCGAGGAATTTTCTCACTTATCCTTTCTGGCGAGGGAACTCCACTAGTGTCTACTTCTGAGACTGAGATCTATACGTGTATCATTCTACTGGTGAAGTACGTGACCTGGTGGCGTTACGTCCCATAACACTAAGGCAAATATGACCCAGTTAGAGGACCACGTGACCAAATGGTGTAAAATAGATGGCCGAGTGAAATATACTCGAGAATTAACCTTTTGCAAGAGCTGGTGTTCAGGGTGATTGAAATATATTGCCCTGATTTGATACTGGTTCTGTCGCAATGGTTTTGACCCCTTGGAAAAGACGGGCGGTGTGGTTGTGTGAATTTATTCTCCCTTGATGTAAAATGTGGACTCATATTGTTCTTCTGGGCAGAGCCATTCAAATGGGAAATGAGATACAGCCATGATTTGTAGTAACATAACGTCAGACATACAGTATATGAAAACTTTAATAGCCCAATGGGTGAGGTGGCAGAGGACTGGCGAATACATGGGTAGTGCCCTTCTTCAAGAGCAAGGGGGACAAATGTGAATGTTTCAGGAAGGGGTTAAGGTCATGAGGACAATAAGAAGCCACTTGGAAGCTAACGTCAATGTCCATAAGGACAAAGATGAATTTCTTGAAGGTTGTAACGTAGTTGTCCCAACAGTGTTGTACGGGTGCGAGTCTTTTGCCCTAATCATATATATATATATATATAATATATATATATATATATATATATATATTATATAAAAAGTATATATTTTGTAGTAGAGGATGAGGAGAGAGAAGAGGAGAGGAGGGAGAGAGAGAGGATGAGATAGAGAGGGTATATGGTCTCAGTACATAAGAAGAAAAAAAGCCAGGGCAGGATTAAGTCGGTGTTAAGTCATGTTGATTATACATTTAGCCGTAGATCACAAGGTGGTGATTGTAGCAAATGATGAAGCCACTCGTTATTCTGTACATTACTACATCGATTGAAGTGGCTAAACCATAGAGAAAAGAGGTATTAAGCGATGCATTACGTAATTAGAGGCCATCTTACTCGCTTGCTCCTGACACGACCTCATTAAGGTGGTTAGAAACCAATTAGGTATGAAGAGAGGTTAACCATTGCGTGGATATTTACCTCAGCAGCCTGATAATACCGGATTGTGTGATATAATGCACACACACACACCACACACACAAACATATATATATATATTATATATTTATATATATATATATATATATATATATTATATATATAATATATATTATATTATATATATACTGGGCTGGTGATATAGATACCGGCGCCTGTGATATATGTAGCTGGGGTTAGTGAAATGTGTACCCACTTTGAGGATTAATGGGTCTAAGCCACTTGGGGATTAATGGCTCTCAGGTAACTTATTGCTTCGGTTTTTGAGCAGCTCAGCAGCAGGGAGGGAGGGAGGGTGTTGGCAGAACTGAGGACACATGACCTTTAATCACTTGATCAGATTTCGTTTTTTTCAAGTTATGTAAAACGCCATTTAGAGAAGGATCAATCCGGTAGTTAATGGTGGGGCACAACAACAGATAATCTCTCTTTATGATAATTCTTTTTTATCAATAATTCTAATTATCAGGTATTCAAGTCAGATCCTCGCTTATCCAGGTTTCTTCAATGTTCGCTCACGATGAATGAAGGAGTCTTATAAAAGATAAACCCGATGTAATGAGGTATATAATGAGGTATATAATATGGTATATAATGAGGTATATAATGTGGTATATAATGTGGTATATAATGTATATAATGAGGTATATAATGAGGTATATAATATGGTATATAATGAGGTATATAATGTGGTATATAATGTGGTATATAATGTATATAATGAGGTATATAACGTGGTATATAATGTGGTATATAATGAGATCATTACTCAGATCTTCATATTGATCTTCATGTTTTATGTGACTTTAATTTTCTCCTTTTTGTACGTAGGGACCGACGTGGCATGGGCAGGATGCGCCAGCTCGGGTGAGAGACAAAGAAAAAGAAAATTGAAATTACTCAGGGTTCCGCTGGTCACTCGACAGCAAGATAATCACTCGACAGCAAAGTAATCACTTGACAGCTAAGTAATCACTTGACAGGAAAGTAATCACTTGACAGCAAAATAATCACTTGACATCAAAGTAATCACTCGACAGCAAAGTAAAATCATCCACCGGGAGAGTAATCACTGGACAGCAATGATCCCTTCCCACATTTTCTTCTCATGACCACTCCAGATATTCAGTGTTGTCAGGTCTCACATATCGTCTGCTTCTCACCCTCCACTGACTCACAGCCTTGACCCAACCTGGTCAAATTACCAGTCATCATCAAACACCTCGTTTATGCCAACCAGGTCCTCTGACAGGTCGATTGACAGCCGAGGTCAACATACTCTTACTAGACCTTGACCTGTAGCCAAAAAAGCACTGAGCTCTTGACCTTCGACACGTAAGGGAGTCTGGAAGACAGTTTCCTGCAGCATCCCGACCTTACTGGCATCGAGATAACCCTGAGTCTTAAGGCGCAAAACACTGTCTTGCCCCGAGTCTTTCGGGCGGCGGTGTCTTGTGCGATCGTTGAAAGCGAGGAGCCGTGGCTGAGCAGAGAGAGAGAGAGAGAGAGAGAGAGAGAGAGAGAGAGAGAGAGAGAGAGAGAGAGAGAGAGAGAGAGAGAGAGAGAAAGAGAGAGAAACCGACTCGAGGACTCCCTCCCTCCCTCCCTCCCTCCTCCTCTCCCCTAAAACTAGCCACCCCTTCTCCCCCTCCTGCCCAACGCAGGACGCCTCCCTGATCTTTTATTGAACGTTTGGTGATTGGCAAGGGAGGGAAAGAGGCTGGTGTAGTGTGGAAACACAAGTGGTGCGTCTCTCTCTCTCTCTCTCTCTCTCTCTCTCTCTCTCTCTCTCTCTCTCTCAATCTATCTGTTTGTCTATCTATCTATCAGTCTCTGCAACTATTTGTCTTATTCATATCCTCTCTGGCTTACTTTCGCGCCTCAGGGAGATGAGAGAGAGAGAGAGAGAGAGAGAGAGAGAGAGAGAGAGAGAGAGAGAGAGAGAGAGAGAGAGAGAGAGAGAGAGAGAGAGAGAGAGAGAGAGAGAGAGAGAGAGAGAGAGAGAGAGAGAGAGAGAGAGAGAGAGAGAGAGAGAGAGAGAGAGAGAGAGAGAGAGAGAGAGAACCTCCTCTAAGAACGCATGAAAGGTACTTTGAATCAGTCATGACCTGGACCAAGCTGGGGTTTCAACAGTGCCAACTTTAGTTGGGAGTACAGTTTTCCCTCCCTTGTGCCAGCCAGGCGATCTTACGCCATCTATTTCCATATAAACAACAACTGAATCCATCCTCAACATCTGCCACGAAGACGACAAAGAAATGGGTCGACTTGAGAATCATAATTCCGTATCCTAAATTTCCTTTTCTTCCGGAACTGAAACTCGAGATTTATAGATACACAGATTTCAGATGTATTTCAGACGTATTTCAGATGTATTTCAGTCGTATTTCAGATGTATTTTGATAATGTGTTACGAGACTCGTGAGTTCAATTGACCCAACGCCACCAGCAAGCCTCCTAGGCAGGTAGAAACCCAACTGCCATGGGTTAGGAACCTTCAAACAGATTGTCCATACAAAGCTATTTCTCACTGGGATGATTAAAGTCATGAAAATACAAGGTAGAGATGGCTCTTCCTGAGTGTTGCAGTACGTGCAACATTCATCTAGATTGCAGACTGAGTCAGTCATCTGAATGTGTGGATTCATTCTCATTTCGTCCAGGTCTTGCAGGGCGTGAGTCAGTGTTGGCCTGGCCTTCCAGGGAGCTGCAAGGCACTTCTGGGTAAATGTCAAGTCTTAAAACCAATTAGCCCAAAGTCAACCAACAAATTCTCACGTCCGTATAGCCAGCGTTGTCCACAAGTTCGCTCATTTACTTTATTAAGTGTTTAAGTTTCCCTCTCGTTCTCGTAATGGTCAGTACACGGGGGCCAACTCTCGAACAAGAAGGGTAACGATACTTAACGCTTTATTTTCCCCCTGGGTGTGACCCAAGACTTTGTGGCTTACGTGTAGCGCGAAAGTATAACATCTTCTATGTCCGGATGACCTTCACTGATATACACTGTATCAAACAGGCGTAGCAGCAGCTGCCAAATGTGACTCAACATCTGTTCCTGGCTGTGACCAGCGACTGTGATCTTTCACCTTTCTGTTATAACCTGGGCTGAAAGGCACTTCCTCCAGACCATCCACCATGCTTGGTGACCTTCGAAGGTCTGTCACCATGAGTGAACCAATCTTTTTTTTTTTTTTACACCATATCCTCACCAAGACACTGGCTTTATTATGTGCATAATATCAATATTTCGTCAGTAATGTCCCCACGCAGGGCAGGAGGCGTGGACACACTAGATAACAAGATTATGAGAGACAGGCATATCAAAGGGAACTTGTGTTCCTTCAGTGGCGCTAAAGAGTGACACAGCGAGACACTGTGAAAGAAGTGACACTGCTTACGTACACGTCTCAATAAGGAGGTTATTATCATCATCATCATTATCATTATTGTCATTATCATTATTATCGTTGTCATCATTATTATCATTATCATTGTTGTTATTATCGTCATTATATTTCTATTCCTGGGGACAAGGGAGAAAGAACACTTCACATGTGTCTCCCGCGTGTAGTGGAATGAGACTTGATGGGCTGTGATAGGGGTGTTTGGGGGAGAGGGCAGGATATCCTCCCCTTCCTGTAGAATTATTTTCCAAGAACATACGTTTGACTTAGTCATCGAGGCGGCCGTGGGAAAAGGGGAGTCTAATTTGACAAGGTTAACTGCCAAATTGGCCTCCCAACTGAGCCAGTGACCGAGTCGGCTCCATCTCCCCACTCGGGCAGAGACCAAGTTAGCGCCCCTCTCCCTCTTCCTACAGGTGCACAACCAAGTTAGCTCCCCATTCTCCTCCACTGAGGAAACGGTCAAGTTGACCCCCGACTCCAATTGCCTTTTGCGCGCCCATAAGGTCGACCGGGATGGGTCACTTTGCCTGATGAAGGTTTGATGTTGACCTTAATGGTTAAGGAACCATTGGGGTAGACTTTGGGCATCAGACACAGCAACAGCTGCTGACACCAAGTGTAAGTAGCGACGTCCCATAGAGAGGCTGACGATAGTGGTGGTGGTGGTGGTGTGAGCAGTGGTGGTGGTGGCTGGGTGGGAGAGAGAGAGAGAGAGAGAGAGAGAGAGAGAGAGAGAGAGAGAGAGAGAGAGAGAGAGAGAGAGAGAGAGAGAGAGAGAGAGAGAGAGAGAGAGAGAGAGAGAGAGAGAGAGAGCGTTAAAGGGATGTTGATCAATATAGAGAAGCGCAAGGAACCAAGTGGCATAGACACATCTGTCGGGACTTGGGTATCAGGAGGAGCTGAGGGACACAGAGTGGCTCAGGATTTGGAATCACTTCTATGTAATTACCAATATGTGATCACCTATCTGCACAATACGAGATGGGAACACTCTCTCTCTCTCTCTCTCTCTCTCTCTCTCTCTCTCTCTCTATATATATATATATATATATATATATATATATATATATATATATATATATATATATATATATATATATATATATATATATATATATATATATATATATATATATATATATATGATTACTAAAAGTTATCGGTATCCTGGTCTACTAACATACGTTCATTTAAATTTTCAAATTTTTAGCAATATGGTCTAAAGAGATTATCTATAAACGCTTTGATATTGAATTAGATTATGGATTATCAGCATTAGTTATTAACTTGAATTATTCAATTTACTACACCTGCTGTAATGCTCCTGATATCCAATAATCCTTGGTAACATTCTAGGTTAACAGATGATACACACTTTGCAATATCACTGTAGTGGAAATTTCGGGAATGTCTCTTTCCAAATATGAATAGATATTATCTATACCAACCTACTTTAATATCACAGAAAATGGTTCGAAGGCTAGACTCCGCAATACTGGGCAAGCTGCTGCCTCACATAATTACTGTGTGGTCGTAGGCAACTCAAGGGTGGGCCGTTTTGATAATTGTTTCTTCCCCTACACGTCGAAGCTTTGGAACTCTATACCTTCTCGTGTCTTTCCTAATTACTATGACGTGGCACTTTTTATAGACAGGTTTTTCACTTCTACGAAAATTTGTAAATACATTTCCTTGTGTTTTCTTTTTCATTTTGATCAAACTCACTGAATATCGAAGGTTCGGTCTTGAGGTGGACTTTTGTCCGTGGCTGGAGCTTCCAACGTAAAACAAAAACTGTACATAGGAGTGACCTGTGTAATAGGTCAAGGTCATGAGGTGACCCATGAGTGAACTCAAGAGTGGTTATGAAGGGTAATTATCAGCCTTTACAGCAGGCTGCACCGTTAAGCCTGGGGACAATTGCCAATTAGTGGTAACTGGTAGAAAAGTAGAGGACTGGACTGCCTGTAAAAGCGATAGTTACGTCCAGGATCATAATTCCAGGCTATTTCACACACACACACACACACACACACACACAAACACACAAACTCACACACACACACACACACACACACACACACATATATAGATTGATAGATAAATAGATAGATAGATAGATAAAGAGAGAGAGAGAGAGAGAGAGAGAGAGAGAGAGAGAGAGAGAGAGAGAGAGAGAGAGAGAGAGAGAGAGAGAGAGAGAGAGAGAGAGAGAGAGAGAGAGAGAGAGAGAGAGAGAGAGAGAGAGAGAGAGAGAGAGAGAGAGAGAGAGAGAGTGAATAGATAGACTGATAGATAGACAACACCAGCAAATAATCATCACAAGGAACCTGGTCTCATATCACTTGCCCCAGCAGCCATAATGCGAGACACGTCGCTCCAGGCTGCTGCCTCCTCCTCCTCCTCCTCCTCCTCCTCCTCCTCCTTCTCCTCCTCCTCCCACCATCAGTCATTAAGGGGAGGCTCAGCCCCGGGCTACCCCAGCCCATCAGAAGCCATTAACAAGGACGTAGCCCCGGGGGAGGAGCAGCTCTCCGGCCAGAGGTACTGTAGCTGCTGGGCTGTTTGCTCGCTTCTCTCACCACCACAGCAGCAGTCAACGTGTAGTCTCGCTCCACAGTGATGGAGGAGGAATGCTTTTTGACGAAGACATTTGGTGACGACTCAGTCGTGGTGAGGGATTCCTGCACACCTCCCCCAGCGAGACATGATCATAAGCCTTCCTGAACCTCGATATTCACTTCTTTTGTGTCCACGATGATGTTCTCACGTGAAAGTGTGACCAGTGATGACACCCACCCGTCATAGCCTCGCTGTTATTGTATGAGTTGTCAGGATCATTATTTCCTATTTACAGGTAAAAGTAGTTCATCAAGTGGTGTGTGAGAAACAGAGGACAACTCACACATGTCCTCCTTACACACACGCACACACACACACACACACATACGCACACACATACACACACACGTCTTAAAACCTTCCTTAACATCATCTAAGCAACAAGATCACAAGGTCCGGGTTTATCTAACACTCTCATTGGTCAGGTTATGGCCGCTGGGTGAACCTAGTGTTCGTCTAAGTACCGTTGTCAGCTAAAGAACACCCGTTGTTCTACGCCGAACAACGGGTGTTCCTTACCGTTTATGCAGGACACTCCTAGTTATGCAACGTACTCCGTTGTTAAGCAACGCACAACAGGATTCATCCGTTAGCGTTCGTGCAGACAACGAACGCCGTCTAGTCCCAAACTCCTGCGTCACGAATTGAGTAATATTCCTTTAGAGGGAAGGATGGGGGTGGAGGGGGTGGAGGGGGTGGAGGGGGGGTACAAATAACACCCCTACACCCCCTTCCCATCCCCTACCCTGCGACCTCTGTCGGCACATGTGATAACTTCATCCCAACTCTGCCAAGACGTGGTCGTTGGTGAGGTGTGGGGTTGGTGTGGTGTGGGGGGGGGGGGGGTAACCTCCACGGCAATACCCCTTAACTAGAATGGACCCAAATTTTCAACAAGATGTAGATCCAATCTCCAGCCTCTGTTGTTACTTTAGATACGAACCCGGGGCGGCCGAGGGGGTGTGTGTGTGGGGGGGTAAACTCGAGAATTGAAACCTGATTCTGAGTCTGATTGTATTATGGTATTAGGAAGTTGTAAACGATGGTTACCTAATTATAACACGCCTTTCTCTACCTCGAATTCCTTCTTTTTGAAGTGTCTGGAAATACAGTAAGGTCTACTGAACGTATTATTGTATGTTGTATGAAGGAGATGAGGGAAGTATATGTGTATAGAAATGGTTGCTGTAAAAGATTCTCCCTCCTTCCGTAATGGTGTGGCACAGAGGAGGTGAGGTGGTAGGATTGCATGATGGTATGAGGCTGGTTAGCATGCAAGTGTGCATGTAACTATGCCTTCAGGGAATTCTGCGCGAGGCACCAGGGATGATTGCACGGTATAGAAGCAGATGTACATATAGATATAGAGAGGTGACAACGAGTGACGATAGGCAGTGAGCAGGATAGCCATGCTTGAGCATTTACATATACATTAAGTGGGTGACCTCACTCACCAAGGTCATTCACACTAGGTGGGTTGACCCCAATCAGCAGAGTCATGCACAGAAGATGAGGTTACCTTACAATATCACACACTCTGGAAGGTGACCCCTGGTAAGAAGGTCATGCAAATTAGTGACTAAGTCTAACAATGCCATGCACATCTGGCAATGACGCCTTTTACTAAGGTCACTCACTCTAGCCATTGACCTTACTGAATGAGGTTATACAAAACAGGCAGTGGCTTCTCTCAGCAAGTCTTGCACACCACTTAGTAACAACCTTTGGAAAGATCATGCACACAAAGGAGGTACCCACAGTTAATGTATCCATGCATGGGGGTACCTTCTCTTAAGAAGATATAAAACATCAAGTTGTTACTTTCACTTCATAAAACCATGCTGTTAATATAGTAATATGAACAGCACGAGGCAACTTCAATTAAAGAGGCACCTTCTCTTAATAGGGTAATTACAAGCACCAGAAGGTACCGATACTTAATGAAGACATGCATGGAGGTTGCCCTTCCTTAATAAGGTCATGCACTGCAGGCGGCGGTGGCATCTTCAAGCACTCTAGACACAGGGAGGGAGAGAGGGAGGAACCTCCTCATGTCCCATCCTTTCACAGTATAATGAGCAATATTCACCTCTGGCACAGCGCAGACCACCGTCACCCGCTCTGTCTGCAGCACTCACAACTGTTCCTCCTCACCACTTCCCCCCATGACCTACCTAAACTCCCCTCCTCCTCCTCCTCCTCCTTCTCCTCCTCCTCCTCCTCCTCCTCTCCCCTCCTTCCCCCATGTACTAATGGTCGCAACAGTGAAATGAAAAATGAGGAGGTCAACCAACGAAGTGATTTTTGAGGTTTTCCATTTCCTGAAGGTTATTTAACAAAGGTGTAGACACTAAGGAAGATATTTATTCCAGGTTTCTCACAAAGGCGTAGACTCCATCAGATCTTTTTTTCATTTCTTTTCATGTTCTTTAAGAAAGATATAGACTCCAACAAACAAAGACATTTTTGAGGCTTTCTAAAGAATGTGTCAAGATATAGAATCTAAGAAAAACAAAGACAGATTTGAAGTTATGTAATGATGCGCAAACTCCATTAAACACAGGAATATTTTTGAGGCGCATGTCCTTGTTTACCCTAGACAAACCAACCATTGTTAGCCCTGGCTCTAACAACAGCACTGCTAATGATAAATTTACCTCTTGATTTACATTAGGGAAGTCATTCCCAGCAGTGAGCACAGAAGTCTATGCATCATTAACGCAAAGACAAAGACGTAAAGCTCAACAAATAAAGACAAGAATGAAAAAAAAAATATTGTTAAGGGAAGTATGTTTGTTAATCACCGAAGTTTAACTTGAAGGGCTGAATAAAAAACGCTAATTATATGCACTGGAGCGGGCAAAGGGGAATGGAAAAAGGTAATTGACTGACTATAAAACTCTGGATTCCTTTTTTTTCTTTTCTAATCAGTCGTTGTGGATACAGCCGCCAGGACGAGGAATGACTCAATGTCTCCTTGTCTCGTAGATATTGTCAGGTGAACTTTGTGGGAATCCTGAGGTGGTGCATCTGTGTGTGTGTGTGTGTGTGTGTGTGTGTGTGTGTGTGTGTGTGTGTGTGTGTGTGTGTGTGTGTGTGCGCGCGCGCGCGCCGTCATAAACTTATCACAGTGACTTAAACTCAATATAAGTTATAATTACATTTTTCACCTTTACTTCACACACACACACACACACACACACACACACAATAATTATTGTTATTATTATTATTTCCAACATTTTCCCTCCTCCTCTAGCGAGTCTCTCTCCTCGAGGTCTGCTGGCTAGTGGGGGATGTGGGTCTTAAAATGTCCACACAGAAATGGAGTCTTTGCTCTATTGACGATTTCCTCTCTCTCTCTCTCTCTCTCTCTCTCTCTCTCTCTCTCTCTCTCTCTCTCTCTCTCTCTCTCTCTCTCTCTCTTGAGGCACAGAAGTGGGGACGCTTTCTGTGTTGCTGGAGACCATGTGGTGTGTGTGTGGGGTATTTCGTATTTACCTCTCTGGTCTTATTCTTTTTTTTTTTCTAAAGAAGGGAAAGTTGGTTGAGGGGTTGGGGGGTATGTTAGAGTGCTGCATTTTGTTTGCCTCTTTTATCTTGCTACTGTAGACAAGTTCTGGTGTGTTGGTTTGCCTCTGTTTGCCGTCTCTACCAGCTGCCAGTTGGTGTGATCATCATTCGCTTTGTTCTTTTCCTTTGTGTTTAGAGGCATATTCTTTATGTATATTTTTTTCTACCCATCCAAATAGGTGTTTGTTTTTGTTTACCTCCACTACCATGTCACCGGAGGCATTGTCTGTGTTTGTTTGCTTCCCTATCAGATGTCAAGTATACAGCTGTGTATTCTCTTGCACAAGTTTCCTTTTCAATGAAAACAATTCATGGTGGGTTGTTTGCATTTCTTTACCCCCAAACAAGTGTGTTAGGCATGGTTTGGCGCTGTATTTTGCGTATAAGCTCTTGTTTGCTATAGAATACCAGATACGATAAGTTGTTTGCGTTTCTTTGTTTCGTTAGCAGATACTAGGTATGATAGTGGTGTTCCTTTTTGTTTACATACGCTACCTTCATTGGAGACCTTTTCTGTTGGTTATTTGTGCTTGTTTGCTTCCTTAGAAGTCGTCAGGTATAGCTGGGTTTTATGTTTGCTTTTCCTCATTTGTTTGCCAAGATCACAGTAATTAGTTACAGTAATAATTGTTCATACGTCTTACTATGGCAACAAAAGTCAACCATGGCAAACATTTTTTTCCTTTATCTAGCTACGGCAGTGTTGATCGCTGTGTTTGTTGTGTTGCCAGTGTTCGGGTATAGCAAGGTGTTGTGGTCGTGTATGGCAAGGTTGTGTTGCCAATGTGGCTTCATATGTTGCTACATGGCCAGGGTTACTTAGGGAGAAGAACGAACACTTTTCATCAGTTCCCTGTTCCTCCCTTCCCCCTTGACCATTACCTATCCCCTTACACTATCCCCTATACTACCATGCCACTCATCCACGATCGTTTAGGTCCCCCTTCAAGCTATCATTATCACCTAGTCCACTCCACTATCACCAAATCCCCTCCAACTACCCCCTAATCTTGTCCCCGCCTCCTACTTCTCCTAATGTCACCTAACCCACTCACCTACGCCCCTCACTGTCACCTAGAAACTATGGTCTTGAGAAGTTTCTCTTTTCGTCAATTCTTTTTTCCTCTCCCAGCCTCAGCGAACGCCTGATTCGTGTTACCTCAGCCTTCACTCTCCGCAGTCAGCCCGGGAGGTTAAGGGCGTTCAAGAGACCTCAGCCTATTCAGTCAGCCAGAGATGTTCAGGTGGGTCGAGGACCTCAGCTTCTATTTACCCTCAGCCAGCCATGGAAGTTCAGGGGTGGTCCAAGAACGCCTGATTTCTGTCCCTTCAGCCAGCCAGGGCCCCTAAGCCAGACAAAGCCCCTCAACCAGCTAGGGCCCCTTAACCAGACAGGGCCCTCTCAATCAGCCAGAGGCCCCCTCAACCAGCCAGGGCACCCTCAACCAGCCAGGGCCCCCTCAACCAGTCAAAGCCCTTCAGCCAGATGGGAACCCCTCAGTGGGACTAGAAGCGTCCACCTGGTTTCTGTCCACTCAGCTTCTTGAAGAGTTTTGCATCAGCGGGCAGGAAGACGTGGGATTTAAAGAACCGGACCCCCTCTTCAGACACCTCTTCACATGGTACCCAACCAACGCCTGGGGGAGTCCTCCTTCTCTCTCACTTTCTCATTCTTTATGGCAGACAACAACATTCATCAGGTATTCTCTCCTCCTCACAGTAATACGAGGCCCCGCTGTGTTGCAACATGACCATGTGACAATGAATTCCTTTGGTAATTATGATACTGTATCGTTTTGGTTTGATGGTTCCCTCATGATGAAGTTACTGGCCCGTTGATTCCGTCTCGCTGACCAAACGAAACCTAACTTGGACTAACTTAACGTCAAGTAAACTAAAAGAAAAGTAAGAGCTTTTCACTTTTATTTCGTGTTGATAGTTTTACTTTATTTCTCCATCAACCACAGGACACACAACCTTGTATAGACAAGGATGCTGACAAGGGCCATTCTAAGTGGTAACCAAGGGCGCTTGTTCATTGATTCTTCAAGCACGACGGTCCGACGCTTGAGCACGACGGTCCAACGCTTGAGCACGACGGTCCGACGCTTGAGCACGACGGTGCGACGCTTGAGCACGACGGTCCGACGCTTGAGCACGACGGTCCGACGCTTGAGCACGACGGTCCGACGCTTGAGCACGACGGTGCGACGCTTGAGCACGACGGTCCGACGCTTGAGCACGACGGTGCGACGCTTGAGCACGACGGTCCGACGCTTGAGCACGACGGTCCGACGCTTGAGCACGACGGTCCGACGCTTGAGCACGACGGTCCGACGCTTGAGCACGACGATGCGACGCTTGAGCACGACGGTGCGATGCTTGAGTACGACGGTGCGACGCTTGAGCACGACGGTACGACCCTGGGGTATGTCAGCTTGAAACGGACAGGCAAAAAAGGCCAAACCGTGGTGTTTAAGGGTCGTACTGCCGTGTTCAAGGGTCGTACTGCCGTGTTCAAGGGTCGTACCGTCGTGGTGAAAGGTTGTACCGTTGTACTTAAGAGGGAAAACTGTTTAGAAAATATCGCTCAGAAATAAAACAAACTCGATTTGGTTAAAAAAAAGAAAAGATCTGTGCTTTCCCTGGTCACACATCTGACAACAATTTGCCCTCAACCTTCTGAATCAAGTCAGATTATCCTCCCCCTTTTGGAGGACCCCTAGCAACACACAGAGGTTTAATTAGACTCTGTGTTACGAACAGACGCCTAGTATCAGAGACAAAGAGGGGAAGGAAGGGGAAGAGGGAGGGTGGGAGGGGGTGTGTGTGAGGGGAATAGGGGGATTAGGAGGCCGGCATGCGTAACGAGGGGTAGATAACTGGAGTACAGACGACCGTTATGAGCGTACTGCTCAGCGGACCGGACCACCTCCCAGGGAACAAGGCTTTTGGTCATTCTTCGCCCCCCGCCCTCCCTAAGCTGGCTCATCATGACAGCAGCTGGGTCATCATGACCCTAGCTGGGTCATCATGGCCCTAGCTGGGTCATCATGACCCTAGCTGGGTCATCATGACCCTAGCTGGGTCATCATGGCCCTAGCTGGGTCATCATGACCCTAGCTGGGTCATCATGGCCCTAGCTGGGTCATCATGACCCTAGCTGGGTCATCATGACCTCACGACATCAAATGCTGCTGTTATTTAACTGGTCGTGCGTCCTTCCTCTAACGATCTCGTTAACGAGGAGCGACAGTTTTATGCTCACCATCGAGGCTGTTGCTGCTCCCCCCCACCCACCTCCCCCCTACCCCCCCTTACCCCACCTCCCCCTTAACAACAACACCATCCCCTCCACCCTAGACTTAACCTGATCACTTTAGGGCATGAGACTTAATGACCATTTTGGGTTGCACCTCTCTCTCTCTCTCTCTCTCTCTCTCTCTCTCTCTCTCTCTCTCTCTCTCTCTCTCTCTCTCTCTCTCTCTCTCTCTCTCTTTCTCACCGTCACACTCCACGCCCGGTATGTGAAACATGACAAACCCCCCCCCCCCCCCCACACACACACACAGGGACACACTGGTACAAATTCTTATAACCTTTATACATTTTGCTCCCTCAACTGACGCTGTGTATGTATATAAGGCATCTGCTTTCGGTGCGTCCACCCACAGTCCTTTCCTATGCCTTTATCGTCTAAAGGACTCATAGGGCCTAATAGATTCTCTATGATACCCCTATAGTGTACCATTCCTCCCTCTATCGTCTACTGTACCACTGTAGTGTACCTCTCCTCCCTGTACCGTTTACTGTACCACTGTAGTGTACCTCTCCTCCCTCTATCGTCTACTGTACCACTACATCACTTCATTCTTAGTAAAAGCAGCGTGTATAATTCTTAAGCAAACTTCTCAACCATTTTTGAAAAGAAGTTTCTCTTGGTACGTATATCTACAAGTGCAGAAAGTGCATAGACTCGTACCCAGTCACTTTAAAGCTCACACAGGCACAGATCACCTCTGCATTATGGACCATTATGGACTTTGCTTACCCGCCCGCATTCTGGGGATGAATTAGAAAAACTTGTCTGCGTGGAACTTTGCCTATACTGTGGTGCTTTTGGCCGAGGAGTTGTGAAACTGACATGATCCAGACCTACAGTGAACCTGTAATACGCTGGTACGTGGGGTGAGTGTTAGAAAAAGACACCCAGGAGACTCCCATACAATATCTGATACATAGACTCTATCAAGATGTGATCTGATTAATCCAAGCGGTAATTGCACTTGAGTATGGAATAGCCTTTCTTATCCAGAATCCTGAAATATTAAACTTTCTTTACCATGAAGTATATCCTCTAGAAGCTGAGGACATCATACGTATAGCTGACATAGATCATGTATCCTGATATACTCTGATATATCCTGAAGTATACGGGCGTATATAAAGATACACCAACACCACCAATATACTGCATGTGTGGCTCTGTTCTGCCCAACAAAACTGTATGTGACACGCAGGTATTCCTGTGTATTCGTCTCCCACACTAATTTATTGAAATATATACAGTGTCCAGAGCGTTTGAACATGATTTCGTATGCAGCAGTCGGGTTAAAGTGGGAGAAATAGCGTGTTGGATATGGTTATTGCAAGCGGCAACTGAAAAGTTTAGTTATGTCTGAAAATACTGGTTTTGTTGGCGTCAGCACACACACACACACACACACACACACACACACACACACACACACACACACACACACACACACACACACACACATCCACTCACCATTTTTTTTGTCTATTTACACCAATAACAAAGCCCACCAACCACAGCCAAGCCCAACAGACTATTCCGTAGTTCCCCTAGCTGCTTCGTATGCCTTAGTTCAGTCCAGTGACAGCACGTCGACTCCCCGTATATCATTTCGATCCAATTCGTTCTATCTCATGCACGCCACTTGCCCTCCTGAATGTTCAAGCCACGTAACTTTATAGCATTTTCAGTCTATACTTATATATATCCTACTCCATGATCTCTATACTTACAATATATAGATCCTCTTAATAAGTCTCTCTTCTCTCATTCTCTCCTTATATCCAAATCATTCCAACAAATCCTGGTCAACTCTCTCAAACAAACAGATCTAACTACCACGCCTCGCTCTAACACTGCCATATCTTGTGTGATCTACCCACTTCATACAGCATACAGTCCTGAGGCACTTTACTCTCCAGCACATCCACCCTCATCCGTTCAGTGCTTAAGACTCATCCATGCAACATCGTCGGAATTACTCGATCTTTCAGACACATCCATCTTCACCCATACAGTCTCTGACCATTACCCTTCCTCACTTCCCTCCTTCCACATACGACACTCTTCTTCCCTCAATACCTCTCCCTCCTCGCTCAGTGGCCCTGTTTCATTTATTTTCACCCGATGCCAATCCTGAAATCAATCTCTCTTTGTATCCCAGCATCCAAACCTCTTTTTTTTCCAAGCACATTCACTTTCACCTCTTATTCACCCACGTCACTTTCTCTTTCTCTATAACAAATTCAAAATTTTCACACTCATCTCCACCAAGATATGATCAGATACCCTACCAGCTGCCCCTCTCAACACGTTCACATCCAACAAACTCTATTTTTCTGCCCGTCAGTTTCCCAACAATTTAATAACCCTGCTGACCCCAGGCCGCACCTAACCCTGTAAACCTACGCGTAAACCTTTTTCCACAACAAGTGTTATTGAAATTTCTGAAGCTTTACAAATTCTATGAAAAAAAAGAATGATATACATCCGTCGATACAAGAAGATGAGACACATAGAGTAGATACGCCTTATTGAGATTACATGATAATCAAAGAATATCTTCCATTTAGGAAAGGCGGTTCGATCTTATAGAGCAATGAAAGTGCTTGACTGATGATAACGACAAGATAAGAAAGGATGCTGGATTGTAAAGACCTTTATTAACTGTGGCTCTGAAGGATCCTTCGCTCCAGGCATTGGCGAAGTGGTTGAGGGAGTCACTGTTCTCTGTGCTTTTGGAAGAGAGTCAAGTTTTTCATGACTGTTTTCGAAAGAAAAAAGACGAGTGTGTGATGTTGGCCTCATGGGAGGTCGGGGGTTTGTACACACTTGTCTTGGACGACTTTACGAAGGTGGAAGCCAAGCAACTGAGGGGTCTAGGTAGAAGCCGTTAAGCAGTCTGGGGTCGTGCAAGTAGAAGCCGCTGGGCCGTGTGTGGCTCAGGTAGAAGACACGACCTAATCTGGGGTCCAAAGTTGGGCACGATATTCACTTACGAGACTTGAGTCCGGCCATCTATGCTGCAAATCTGATTGCCTCCACTGGCGAACGAGGGAGCGGGAGAAAGGACCAGACGACCAATGCAACTCTCGCCACACAATCAACCGTTAGATCCACAATTTCCCGAGCTGGAAGGTGCCAAATATTTCTCATACCTACGAAAGAGATGTGTGTGTGTGAGGTGTGTTGTGTGGTGACCCCAGGGGAAAAAGAATTTGATAGCATAGATTCGGTCGATTGGTGAAGACCGATGTGGATCGTTGGCTAATGTGAGGAAAAGTCATAGGTCTTCTGACTAAGCTTAAGCTAAGCATGAGATGTTCAGCAAAGCTGTTCGTCTGTTACCTGTATGAGAACTATGTGTGGAATCTCAGTTGTCCTAGGGAAGGATAGGACAAAGAAATGAAGGAAGGAATGAACATGTGAGATATATATATATACATGCATGAAGAAAGAATAAAAGAAATCATGAAGGCACCTCTATGAAAGATGAGAGAAATTGGTGCAGTCACCTAGGTCGTTTGGCTGGAGGGAGGGCGTCTCTGTGATCCTGGGGAACAGTTCCGCCCAGGGAACGAGGAGGAAGAGGACGAACTGCGGAGGAGATGGACGGAATCGAGTGAATGAGACGAGTGACACAAATGGCTTTTATAGGGCAGTAATAGCAAAGGAAGTTACTCTCTAATCTCTGCACAAGAGACGTTCTCCATGCGAGATTGAACCGGTGGAAAGAGATGGAAGTGTAAATGGGTCGAATTGGATGATTGCTGGAGGGGGTTTGTTACTGTGGAAAACTGTTATTTAAGTGCCTCATACTTTGCATGGTGTGATGATACGTGATCGGCCGCTGTTGTTAAAGGTAAGATAAAGGATAACATATCCTATGTGATTTATCACTTGTCTTGAGGGTAGAGAGGGTTCAGGATAACACATCTGGTATTGTTATGTGATCTTACATTGAAAAGTTTTAGAATCCATTTGTCTGCTTGCTTCACTGTCCTTCCGTCGTGAGGACGACGGTACGACCCTTGAACACGACGGTACGACCCTTGAGCACGACGGTACGACCCTTGAGCACGACGGTACGACCCATGAGCACGAAGGTACGACCCTTGAACACGACGGCACGACCCTTGAGCACGACGGTACGAGCCTTCAGCACGATGGTACGACCCTTGAGCACGACAGTACGACCCTTGAGCACGACGGTACGAGCCTTCAGCACGACGGTACGACCATTGAACACGACGGTACGACCCTTTTTTACGATCGTAGTGTGACCTTTTTTTGTTTTACTGTGGCGTTCG